>NW_017728947.1:2767373-2768957 GCF_001723895.1 Crocodylus porosus | reverse complement strand
CCCAGCTGACTTCCTGCCCTTTGGGCAGGGGGCTGGACTCGATGATCTCCCGAGGTCCCTTCCAGCCCTAATGGCTATGAAATCTATGAAAGCTATGAAAAGGTCCAAATCAATTAGGAAAAGATTCAGAGAGCTTCAAAGATTTGGGCGGTCCCCAGTTGCTGCTGCAGGGAGCTGGACCCGGACTCTGAGCTGTTAAGTAGGGGGTGGGAAGGCTGGAGGAGGGGGAGGGGACCATGGAGGGACCTCTGCCAGGCCCCATGCTGTGTCTACTCCCCGAGCCCCTTTGAGCACCCCCCAACCCCTGCCCACTCTCCCAGCCCTAACCATGGCTGCCCTGCCTGCCCCAGCACCCAGTGGTTTAAAAAAAAGCCCCACTCACTGGCTGCTGTCTCGCAGGGGGGAATCCGCACTGTCCCACACTGCCGGACACTGCATGGGGGGTCTCTGCCATGAGCCCCCTCATCCCTGTCCACTCTCCCAACCCCGCCCATGGCTGCCTCGCTTACCCCAGCTCCTGGTCCTTAAAAACAAAACATAAAAACCCAGACTCTCTGGCTGCTGCAGTGGTCTTGGGGCTTTGGGGGCCTTGTGGCAGAGCCCTCCATGCAGTGTGGGGCAGTGGAGGGCAGAGGGGATTGCCCCCTCTCCAGGCAGGAGTCAGTGAGTTTGGGGTTTTTTGTTTTGGTTTTTTTAAGGGCCGGGAGCTAGGGCACATGGGACAGCCATGGGGGGTGGTGCTGGGACAGCAGGTAGGGGCTAAGTTGCTCATGGAAGAGCCCCCCATGTGGTGTAGGGCAGTGGGGAGCAGCAGGAATCGCTCCTACCACCTCCTCCTGCAACCTCCAGTGTGGCAGATCTCTCTGCCCCACCTCCACAGAGGAAAAAAAAATAATGGCACAAGCACTTTACAAGTGGTGGGGCCAGCTGAGGAAAGGTGGGAGTCACTCTGTTGGCTCCGCCTCCTCCTCTAGCCTCTGTTGGCTCCACCTTCTCTCTCTACCCTATCTCCACAGTGCAAAAAAAAATTCTTTGAATTGGGAAGAGCACTTTACAAGCAGTGGGGCCAACTGAGGAAAACCGGCAGCCCCTCCACCAGCACCACCTCCTTCTCAACCTCCAGTGTGGCCACTCCCTCCATCCCACCTCCACAGTGGCTAAAAAAAAAAGGAAGAAAAGAAAAGGATAATGTACTTTAAAAGTGGTGGGGTCAGCTGAGGAAAGGCAGGAGCCCCTCTGCTGGGCCCACCTCTTCCTTCAGCCCTCGGTGTGGTGGCTCCCCCTGCCCCATCTCCACAGAGGCAAATATATATATATATATTGGCATGGGCACTTTATAAGCAGTGTGGCCAGCTGAAGAAAAGCAGAAAGGAGCCCCTCTATCATAGTTAGGTTGGACCCGAAGGAGGGGGAAGGGGGACAGGGTTGGATCCAAACTGGGGAGAGGAGGACTGTGGTTGGACCTGAACCAAGGGGTGGGGGGGGTCAGACCCAATCTGGGGGGAGTCAAAACCATATGGGTGGGGAGAGGGCAGGGTTGGACCTGAACTGAGAGGGGGCAGGGTTGGACCTAAGCCAAAAGGG
>NW_017728947.1:2758733-2767258 GCF_001723895.1 Crocodylus porosus | reverse complement strand
CGGGGCTGGATGTGGGGCTCCGTCCCCACTGGCCCCTCTTCTTCCGTCCCTCTTGATGGAGAATTTGCTAGTTTTGTTACAATTTTGGATTATTTCTCCAATCTATTCAGGTCATTCTGAATCCTAACCCCACTCTCTGGAGTTTCTGCCACTTCACCCAGCTTAGTATCATCCACAACATTTTTAAGTGTGTAGTTAAACCAGTCATCATTAACAAAGAATGCACTTAGACCAAAAATCATTAACAAAGACCTAGCATGGACCCCTGGAGAACTGTGATAGATACATCCTCCCGACTAGAGCCACTGATGACTACTCATTGATTATGATCATCCAAACAGTTATGTAGCCACCCTACAGTTATTTCATCTAGTCTGAATTTCCTTAGGTTATTAATGAGTATGTCATGGGAGACTGTCAAAAACCTGGCTACAGTCAAGATATATCATATCCACTGCACTTTCCCCATCCACTAGGACTGTCACCTTATCATAAAAGGAAATCAGGTTTGTCAGGTATGACTTGCTCTTGATGAATCCATTCTGGTTATTCCTGATAACCTTGTTTTTCTCTACATCAGTGGTGTCCAACCTTTTTAAGGTGAAGATCACTTTCTGAAGTAAAGGGCAATCCAGGGTCTACCCCTGCCCAGCAGGTCAGTCTGTGGGGGAGAAAAGGGGTGGAAAGGGAGGGGGAATGAGGCCCCCACAGTGAGGGAGAGAGGGAGGCAAGGCAGGGCTGAGAGGGAAGGGAATTTTTCCATGTGCGAAATAGCCCCAGGGCCAACAGGTCTCAGTTAGAGTGGGCAGAGAGGAGAGGAAGGACATGGCAGGAGCTGAGGAAGGCACTGGCAAGCAGGGAGGAGCCTGTTGTAGCCCTGCCAGCCCTTACAGAGGCTGGGGGAACCTGGAGGGCCCAGCTCTAGTGCTTGGGGCTGCACTCAGGGTAGAGAAGTTGGGACAGGCCAGTGCAGGCCTTTCCCCCAGGAAGGTGCTGCTGGAACCTTGAGTGGGGCTGGGCAGGCCTGGTACAGTGTGGCCATGGGCAGCACAGTGCTGCAACTGGACACACACAGTGCACAGCACAGCACCACAGAGGAAGGGGTGGGGGTGTGGTGTCTGGGGGATGTGAGGTGGGACTAACACCTGGAAGGCTGCTTGTCATTGGCTGTTCTCTCAGACTGGCAGTGAGGGCAGCCAGTCACATGCTGCAGAGGTGCAGGGGGCTCTGTTACTTGGCTCCACCCTGCTGGAGGGGTGCAGGGGTGGGGGTGCAGGGGTGGGGGTGAATTGGGTATCAACACTTGTGCCTAAGCAGGCTCCACCATCTGCACTGTGAGTGCAGGGGGAAACTGAGGCAGGAGCCTGGTTGCGGGAGGGGTGCATGGAGGTGGTGCTCGACTGTGCCCTGCCCAGATGTGGCCAGTGCCTGCCCCAGGTGTTGCAGTCCCAGGTCCTGCTCCCCTGCATGGGCTGAGATGTAGTCTCCATGGTCCCACCAGTCCTGTCCCTGCCCTGTCCCATGTTCTGTCTGTAGTTGTGGGACCCACCAGGGCTGGAGCGGGCAGGGTGGGAGCTGCCCCTGAGCCCTCCCCCAAGCCTGCCCCCCCCCACTTCTTCCCCTCCAGCTTCCTGCAGGGGCATGCAGAGCCTGGGGGGAGCAGGGCCAGGGGTGTGAATCGGGCTGCTTGAGGGCAGGGGGCACAGCAGGACATGGAGGGGGATCATCCCACTCACCCAGCTTGGCCCCGGCGGCAGGGGGTGCAACTCAGCTCAGCCATGTGCATTCCACCATTGTCCTGCTGCTCATACATCCCACCGCTCCCAATCATGGAGCCTTTGACACTTGATCTCCACGCTCCCTGACTGAGATTGACTGTCAGAGGCTCCACAATTGACCAGTCAAATGTGATCAACCAGTCAGTGACCACTAGGGTTATGTGAAGCTTCAGTCCCTGATTTGATTCGGTGGAGATTCAGCTCAATTTGGTGGCTGAATCTCCTAATCTGAATCAATTCAGAGGACCCTTTAAACTCTCTGAATCAAATCAGAACCTTCCAAATTGATTCAGAGAGATTTGGAAAGATTTGGAGATTCGGGCATAGAGACAGCTTTCAATGTTTTTTCTACATACCTCTAGGTAGCAGGTGGCTCAACAACACTGTGATGCTGGGGCGCATGGAGCATCCCACAGATGTGCGGGGGGCTACCCAGTGTGCTTGGCAGCAGACCCAGAAGTGGACCAGAAGCACTTCCAAATCCAAATCGAATAGGGCCTGCTACACACATCCCTAGTGACCACTGCTCTAAGTACTTCACAATAGATTCCTCGAGGGCCTGCTCCTTGATCTTTCCAGATATCAAGGTCAAACTGATTCCTTCTTCCCTTTTTTTAAAAGATGAACACTATATTTGCCCTTTTCAAATATTCCAAGACCTCACCTAACCTCCACAGTTTCTCAGTGAAGATAGCCAGTGGCTCTTAAATTAATTCAGCCGGTTCCTTCAGTACCCTAAGAAGTATCCTATCCCGCTCTGCTGACTTGAAAGCATCTAGCTTTCCTCAGCAATCTCTCACATCTTCTTCCACTATTCTAGACTGTTTGCCTCTCTTCTTATCTTTGCTGCCAACTGCACTCATTATCTGAGAGCTGCCTGTATTTCTAAAGACACTCTTGTTCATAAATAAGAGTGTCAACACAGGGATTTAATCAATAATAGCTATAGGATGTGAATTTAAAAATCAATCTTAACCCAAATTAACTTTGTTGTGTAGAGAAGCCATCAATAAACTCTCTAAGGAGCACTTGGTAGAAGGGGTACTCTAGGTGTTGGTAAATTCAAATATAATTTAAGATATGTAAATTAGCCTGTTGCACTCATATTTTCCAGAAGACACACATCTTCATTCACAAGCCACTACATGTAGGTAGATCAACAGAATGAGAAAATTCCATTCAGACACCCAAGACCTAAAACAGCAGGATTATTTGATTACTACTGAAATCAGTGGTAGGATTTTGTTGACCAAATACCAGAAAAGAATGACAAATCCTATGCCATTGTGTCCCTGACCCAATTCTAACGTGTTATTAGAAGGGTCTTTATTTTATATATCAACCCTATGGCATAGCTGGCAATGTGCACTGGGTACCATAAACTTAAAAGCAAGGGATGTCAGTGTTGCTGCACTGTAGGTCCATGTCCTCTTCTGCAGGATAGGCTCTGCTCCTGTGAGTGACAGACTACAGGTTTTCCTGCATCCCTCAGTCCTGCTCCCTAATATATCTCAATGAAGAGTGGCCTTGCTCCCTTGCTCACTTTTCAAGCTGTTCCTTCCACAACCTTGACAATGCCAGATATACAGTTAACCCCCAAATCTGCTTTCTATCCCACTATACAAACTTGGTTTCTTTCTCTAGTATTTTAGAATTCTCTTCTAAACTGAGGTCTCCTGAGCAATGTTTATGACCAGCCATCTTTCATTGTGCTTTACAATCTCTCTGCACTCCATGCCCTCATCAAACAGCTCCTAATTTCTCAGCAACTTGAGAAATTCTTCTTTCTGGTCCCTATACATCAAACCATGCCCTCTCCTGGCAAACAATGAGCTGGGCCCCTTGCTTCTCCAGAAAGGACTTTCATCTAATTTTTTCCTTCTACTTTGTTCCGAAGGGAGCAGACTGTTTTATTAAACCATGGGTATGTGTATTCAAAATTCACTGATTTTATGCTCGAGTTTGTTTTTGAAAGAGTTGTGTTTGGTTTTTCAAGAGGGCTTAATTGCTAATGAATGATTATCCTCAGAAAGAATAGGAGTAGGAAATTAAAAGAAAAAAGTGGTTAACACCCTAAAGTCCTTTAAGGAAATCATTCTAAATAATAAAAAAGCTGAAAAGATGGTTTTGTTTCAGTAATGTCTTCCGATTTGATTACATTAAATTACTTGTTTCCTTGTAAAAACTGGATATCACATCT
Organism: Crocodylus porosus; assembly: GCF_001723895.1. NCBI lineage: Eukaryota > Metazoa > Chordata > Crocodylia > Crocodylidae > Crocodylus > Crocodylus porosus. The sequence continues at coordinate 2,763,280 of NW_017728947.1, read as the reverse complement.
AAGCCCTTGGAAGTTCTTTATCACAACTGCTTACTAGAATCTAGGAAGGACAATTATGGTACAAATGCTTCCCATTCTTAAATCCCACGGTGACAAAATATGTTCTGCCATTATGGTGATTCAGTTAAGTTGTTTTTAAGTTATGAAAAGATTGAAGGCTCTTAAAATAAAGGCTTTTCACAGCATTGTAATATTCCCTACTGTACTCATGTCTGCAACTTTTTTCTCATATTCAATTTTGCTAAATTCTGCATGGTTAAGTCATGCAGAAGGTTACATGAGCTTCAGAGAAAATGGGACAATAATGAAATACATAAGTCGATTGAACATGAGTTTTGAAAGATAAACAGTGGTCAAATGCACAGACAGTACCAGTGACGTGTAAGAGTTTGCTTCATCAGTGCTTTTCATATTAGCATCCCAAAGTATGTCACAATACAAATATGATTAAATGCACTGACTGCTTTACAAGGCCAAAATGTTCTGGTGAATTTGTCCTGCATAAACTACAAATTACCATTATTTTCTCACATACCACACCCCACCAAATAAGACATGCCCCTCATTTTTTGAAGGCAAAATGATGAAAAAAAGGGTTTTCCAGAGTCATGGCTAAGAGCTGATCACAGAGGCAGTGCACACGCGACAGCATCAGCAAAAGCTAGAGTTTTACTTTTACCTGCTGCCAAAACGGTGGGAGCTTTTAGCTGAGATGCCAGTCCTTTTGATGCTGGTGCTCTGACCTTGAACAATGAATCCACTCTCCCACCCTGAGGCTGACAAGTAGAGATGCGTGGGAGCCACTACAGCTCCCATCCACACTTCCATTCCAACGTAGAAAATCAGCTTCTCTGCTTAAAATATACACCCCCATTTTAGAGGTCTGATTTTGCGGGGGGGAGAAGTGATATGTGTATACAAATAAAAAGAACATTATACACTATTTAAAAATATCAATGGCTACTTTTCCTATTGAGCAATATCAACATGGTGCCATTGAAATCAACATTGTTCTGGGGGTGCATACTAATTTAGACCCTTCCCCCAAAATGTAAAATTAGGATTGAGCCAATTAAATTAGACATGGGCAATAGATTACAACAGTGATATGGCTTCTTTTCATGTTTAACTATATAACTGTACATCATGGCGGACATTGAAAGTATGATGCCATATTTTTGACAGAAAGTGATCCAAAGATCTGGAATCTGGACACCTTCTAAGTCAGTTGTGGCAATGGACCATAAAGAGAAAAGAAAATCAAATATAGCTGTATGGCTATTGCAGTAGTTTTCTCTGATCGTGGCTTTTCCTCACAATACCTCACAGGCCCATGTCCAGGGATTTATATTCAAAAAGGTTTCTCCTGAGAAAAAATATTCCACATAAAAAACAGAGCTCCGGGACTCCTTTTTTCTTCAGTGGTCTGAACAAATAGCCAAGAAAACTTTCCAAGCCAAGTTGGGAGGGTAATTCTGAATCCCTGAAAGAATGAAAATCAGGTGACACCAACATCACATGATTTGGCACCTCTTTTTCAGCAAAGCCCTTTCTTAAGTTAAAACCAGTTTGTCAGACAAAGAAAGAGGGAAAAAAAAGACAATCTATGAACTCTAGAGCCAGATTCTCATCTCATTTTCATGGAGCCCTGTAGGACGTTACTGCAGTTATTCTGAATTGAATTCACCCCATAGTCTGGATGACAGAAATAGGTCAAACTGCAAGTGGTTTAAAATAGTGTAACTGTTTCAGTGGCATATACTAGTATAAACAGACCATTTGGCAAGCTTCTTTACTAAGTGACATCTCTATCAGTCTGTCCTTCATATTTCAGATCCTTTCTTGATTTCTTATTACATTTGCAAATACTGGATGTGGTGAAAGTCAACAGAGATGGAAAGGCACTGTTTGAGTTTAAGGTTACAAATAAAAATTATCCTCCCAGGGAAAATATATGTTTGAAATATAGTGTTTTTTTAAATAAATGCTTTTGCTAAATCTGTTGAACTTTCCCCCCTTCTCGTGTTGACTCTCAGGGTGTATATGAAGGCACCCAAGACAATTCTACACCCTACACTTAAATACAGTTCAGTCAGTTCTATAGATGCATTTGGTTCTGAGCAAATGTTTGTACTTATTTTCAGATATATTATGGATTCAAGTGGGAAGTAGTAGATGTAGATTTTAAACAGGGCATGCAGAACAAAAAAGTCATGCTTTGCAGAAAGAATCAATGTGCAAGCAACAGGACCCATTGTTAATGTGTTTTTTTTTCTATTTTATAGTAAACAAAGGAGAACTGTCTTTTCACATGAGTTTTATGTCTCTGTAAGTCCATTGACTTAAGTGAATTTTCTCCTGATATATTCACTGATGTTACTGAAAGGGGAATTGGATTGAGTAACAGGTACATTAAAAATAAACTATTGTGTTGGGACTCAGTATAGGAGACTGTCATACAGGGATTAGTAATATAGCTGCACCTATTGCTGGGATAGAAGAGAAATTTAGAAGGAAGGTCTTTCAAAATACATATCTGAACAGGATCTATCCCTGGAAAGATAAATTGCATCCAAAAGTGGAGGTAAAGGCCTTTAACCATAATTTAGCATTATCAGGATGACTAAAACTATACTTTTGCTCATAGAAAATTGCTTGCAGAGTTACCTCTGTTATCTGTTATCATGAGTAGATTTAAAGTGGAATGCAAACATGATCATATTTGAAGATGCAGTGAAAGGGAGAATATTTTAAATTCAGAATAATTTCCAATAAAGCTGAGTATTTCTTGACAGAAAGAAAGCACCCTCAAGCTGTAATTTTCCCCTACTTTGTTTCAAACCTTCAGTTATTCAGATGTAACAGATCTCATTTCTGAGCTGCCAGGCCATGTCTGGTATTTTGGCAATTAACACTGTGTTCTGTTGCCTATTAATTTGTCTCATTAACAGCAGTAATCAACAGCATTTGTACTGTGCCTAGTGAACAAGTGGTTGATCTTATAGATTGGAATATTTTCAGATTTATATAACTTATATATGCCTGTGAGCCCCCTAGGGTAGACCATCCCAGCCGCAGCCAGCCAACCAGTGGCATGACATGGATGGGCATGCATCACACCCCAAGGGTCCCCTCGGGCTCTGCGGCTTCCCCTGGCACCTTAGAGATGGCCACCCAGATGGAGCCCATGGTTCCGGGTTCCACACAGACAGAGCCTCTGGCTCTTGGCTGCAGGGGGTCCTGTCCCTTTTTCAGGCTCTGGGGCCCAGGAGCATAGCCACCTCCCTTTGTGGAGTCTGCTTCCTACTGGGGTGTCTGGCATGCCAGCTGGAGAAGCTCCAGGCCACAGTCCAGAGACTGCGTGCCATGAGGGACTGCGACCAAGAGATAGACTCCTACTGCCAGGCCCTTCTCCCTCCGGAGCCAGAGGGTAGACCACCATCTCCCTCCAGGACAAAGGAGGACTCCGGGACCTCCCACTCTGTCCAGTCAGGGGCATGGACCAAGATGGTTAAGGGCCCTAAGGCCCGCTGCACCAAGGCCCCTGCCCCACTGGAGCTTAGCAACAGGTATGCACCTCTTGCTGCTCCAGCAGAGCCTGTGGAGTTGCCAGCTCCCACAGGCAACACAGGCTCAACAGCAGCCACCACCCCCACTCTCCCCAAGGCAAAATGTAAGGTGCTTGTGGTGGGAGACTCCATCCTGAGGGGGACTGAGGGGGTAATCTTCCACCCCGACCCCTTAGCCCAGGAAGTCTGCTGCTTCCTGGAGGCCAGCATCCAGGACATTGTGGAGAGGATCCTAAGCTTCTCCAGCCCACAGACCACTATCCCATGCTCCTTATTCATGTGGGCACCAATAACACAGCTCAGAGCACTCCCAGCTGGGTCATGAAGCGCTACAGGGATTTGGGAGCAGGGCTAAAGGGTCTGGGGGCACAGGTGGTGTTCGCGTCAGTCCTCCCAGTCTCAGGGTATGGGCTAAGGAGGGAGAGGAGGATCCACGTAGTCAACCAAAGACTGCAGTGCTGGTGTCATCGGGAAGGCTTTGGGTTCCATGACCACAGCCCGCTCTTTGGTGAGAGAGACAGTGAGCTGCTGGGAAGATATGGCTTCCACCTCTCTCCCCTGAGGAGGAAGCTCTTCTCAGCCAGATTGGCTGACCTGCTTCATCGGGCTTTAAACTAAGCCCACTGGTGGATGGGGGGACTACCACCTAATCAACAACCTAGTGACTGATGGGAAGCTGGGTGACGGCGACCATAAGCTGATCACCTTCACCATCCACCGTAAAGCTGGCAAGTCAGTCAGCAACACGGAACTCCTTGACTTCAGGAAAGCTGACTTTGACAAGCTCAGAAGGCTTGTCAGTGAGGCCCTAAGGAACCATGACCCCAGGGGGAGGGGAGTTCAGGAAGAGTGGTTGCTCCTCAAGGCAGCGATCCTCAATGCACAAGCTAATTTGATTCCATCTCAGAGAAAAGGCAGCAAGAGGGCACAGCAGGCCCTCTGGCTCTCCAGGGATCTACCAGACCTCCTGAGGCTAAA
>NW_017728947.1:2752752-2758633 GCF_001723895.1 Crocodylus porosus | reverse complement strand
TCAGGAAAACAGACCTTATGACAACAGGCTGAGAGCCATGGGGCTCTTTAGCCTGGAAAAGCACAGGCTCAGGGGTGATCTGATGGCCACCTGTAGGTTTATCGGGGTGACCACCAGTATCTGGGGGAACATTTGTTCACCAGAGCACGCCAAGCAATAATGAGGTCTAAAACAGCCTGCCATCAGAGGTGTTTCAGGCACCTACATTGAACACCTTCAAGAGCAAATTGGATGCTTATCTTGCTGGGATCCTATGACCTCAGCTGACTTCCTGCCCTTCGGGCGGGGGGCTGGACTCAACCTTCCGAGGTCCCTTCCAGCCCTAATGTCTATAAAATCTATTAAATAAAACAGTAATTTATCCAGAACATTCCTAACATAACTTAAAAATACATCACAATGAAAAGTGTAACTGCAAAATAGCCTAGTTTAATATAATATTTCCTCAGTAAGTTAAACAATTTTAAAGAAATTCCCTTCCCGCCAATAATTCTGTACCCTTGCAATTTGCCACCATGTTCAGATGCCTGAAGCTAAGCTATTTCAAACCAGGGGGAAAGGGAATGAATTTTAGTACCTCTTGCAGAGAACACCTGCCTATCTCTCCCCCATTTTATGTAATGAAAAGTTTCTATCTCAAGTGTCTATGCTGGTCTCCACTTACAATGTGACATAAGCCAGAAGAAAATCTTTCAGATGGGTTCCATTTTAGGAACTGGAATAATGATAAATTATTATCGTGGAGTTTTGGCTATTACCAGTGGTGACGCATAGAGGGTGCACTGGGGTGCACGTGCACCCCCTGAGAGTGCTGGTGCACCCCCTATCAGGCCACGCTCCCCATTTAGAGAGAGGGCAGGGGGTGGGTGGGAGCACCAGTGCCCCACCCCATCAGTGCCATCTGGGGAGCGGGGCTGCCAGCAAAATCAGCCACGGGACTTCTGGTGAGTGAGATTGGGGGTGGGGAACCCCCTGGTTAGTGCTATCAGGTGCCGGGGTACCCCCTCTGGGTCAGTGGGATTGCCCACTAGGGGACCCCCCCCACCAGTTGCTGACTAGTGTCAAGGGGGGCACCTGACTCAAGAGTCACCATTCACCCATGGCCATTACTTTTGGTTTTTCCCAAGGGTGCCCTGGTGAACAGTTGTTCACTGAGCCCTTGATGTAGCAGTAATCTTCTACCAAGTCCCCTCTCAGCCTTCCTTTTTTTTAGGCTGAAGAGGACCAAGTCCTTCAGCCTTTCCTCATATGGCTTGCCTTACAAGTCTCTGACCGTATGGGTGACTCTTTTCTGGACTCTCTCAAGCTTTTCCACGTCTTGTTGAAGTGCGGTGTCCAGAACTGGACACAGTTCTCCAGCTGTGGTCTCACCAATGCTGAGTAAAGCAGAAGAATCACTTCCTTGGTTTTGCTTAAGATGCATCAGTTGATGTATGCCAGAGTATTGTTTGCCCTGATGGCTACAGCATCGCACTGATGGCTTCTGTTCATACTATGGTCTATTATCAACCCTAGGTCCCTTTCAGTCATGGCACTAGTCAGTATGGTGCCACCAGGCCTGTAAGTATGTTGGGGACTGCTCATCCCCAGACAGAGCTCTTTACACTTCTCAGTGTTGAACTTCATCTGGCTCTGATTCCACTCAACTTGCCATTCCACCTGTATCTGCAGCCTATTTTCAAGTGTGACCATGCTTCCCCATAACTTGGTGTCATCTGCAAACTTGGCCAGTGAGCTCTTCACCCCAACATCCAGATCATTGATAAAGATGTTGAAAAGCACTGGACCAAGCACAGACCCCTGAGGGACACCACTGGCTACTTCTCGCCAGGATAACAGATCTGTTCATTAGAACTCTCTGGGTCCTACCCTGCAGCCAGGTTCCTACCCACCTAATTGTTGAGCAGTTAAGCCCGCAAATCCTCCAATTTTCCCATGTGAACATCATGGGATAGTAGATCAAAGGCCTTTTGGAAGTCTAGGTATACAATGTCGACCTCCTATCTCTTATCCAGGTAGCGAGTTACCTGGTCATAGAAAGAGATGAAATTGGTAAGACAAGACCTGCCCATGATGAAGCCATGATGGCTGTCATTCAGAATCCTACCTTATGCAAGCGTATCACACAGACTCCTTGATTAATTTTTCCAAGTCATTGTATTGCTTGATGATGTTAAAAACCTGTTTGCACTGCTCATACCAGCATGGCACATACTGGCTTCTATAGTCTCTAGAAACATAGACTTTAGCTATTTCCATTAGGCAGTTTGTAAATGTATTGTAGCCTTGATCAATATTGGTTTCTGATGGTTCCTCTTGTTGTTTTGCTCTCATGTTGTTCAGCCTTTGGTATTTCTGCCAATCTGCCTTCCAAAAGTTCCATCCTGGGGCTGTTCTAAATGGTATGGGCTGAAAAATCATATTGTCAATCATATTGAGTGAGGGTCTATGTTGGAAAGATGGAAACTTGTCAAGTACTTTTCTTATTGATATTTTATTTGAGCTGCCCCTTTTCACCTAGGAACTGGGTTTGTCGAAATGTTTCAACGTCCAGAGTGGAAGGTGCTTGGCTCTTTCAAATAATATATGGAGGATTATAGCATTCAGGCTTTCCCAGAGATAAAGATTGCCTCCATTGCTACTGTTAACAGAATATCCCCAATATTGACAGTTGACGTCTTCCACATACAAGGTCATCTGGTCTTAAATAGGTAGGGATGGGATTGACAACTCAGCAAAGGATGGCTTGTATATATTGACAATGATTATGTCACTGATCTGGACAGCACTCCATTCTATTGCAGTCTGGGAGGTGTTACATCATTTCTTTTGGAAGTACTAAAAGACAGCACAGTAACAGCCTGTACTGCGCCATGCTGGCAGCAGATGGTTATTTTTGGCTGCTATATCGCTGTACAAAGTGATGTAATGAGGGAGGGTGTTGCTATGGCAACACAGCAGTGGCATCATGGTTTTTGCCAATGGCTGCTACAGCATTGGAGCACATTGCTAGTAGATTCACCCACATAATCCAAACTGCTGCATAGATGCCAGACAAAGTCTTCCTAAACAATCCGAGGCAGATGCCTAGCCAGCCTCAGTGAAGATGATTATACAATTTCCCATGTCAGTTTATTCCAATGTCCTACTGTTCTTCTGATTAGGAAGATTTTTTTCCCTGCCATTTGATCTAAATCTGTTTTGATGAAGATTATATCCATTGCTTTGTGTCCTGCCCTCTGAGGCGAGAAAGAACACTTGTTCTCCCCCTTCTTTATGGCAGCTTTTCAAATATATGCAAACTATTATAATGTCCCTGCCTAATTTCCTTTTCTCCAAACAAAATCGGCATCACTCTCTCCACCTATAGCTTGCATTCTAAACTCTTTATCATCTTTAGTATCCACCACCTGGATCCTCCCTAGTTTCTTAAAATACGGAACCTTGAATTGTACATAACTAAGGACGTACTCAATTTGTAATTTCACAGATTTCATGGAAACTGGGAAATTGGGCATTGACCATGAAAGCAGGCATTGTCCATGAAATCCATGCAATAAAACAAAACCTTACTTAAAATAAAATGCTGGCTCCGCAGTAGGAGCCAGCAGTCGTCATGACTGCTGCAGCCCAGCTTGCAGCCTGGCAGGGTGGGGGTGAAGGAAGAAAGCCACTGGTGCAACACAGAGCAACCAAGATGGTGGCTGCCCCTGCCTCTTGCTGCTGATTGGCCAATAGGGCTGTCCATTGTGTAGCCCTGCCACTCTACGCCAATGATCAGTGAGGGCTGAAGCCACACTATAGAGAGCCCTCTTGGCCCATTAGAGGTGAGAGCTGTGACCACATGACGGACTGCCCCCTTGGCCAATCAATAGTGAGGGGCAGTGCCACCCAGACCCTTTGGCTGAGCAGAGGTGTGACATTGCAATAAGCCTGTGAAAATGGCAGCTGGCCATATGATCAGCCCACAAAATCAGTCACTTGCCTCCCCAATTTTGGTAGGTCCCTATACTCCAGCAAAAGCCTAATCAACACTGAATAAAGTGGTATTATCACCCCCACTGTCTTATGAGCATTTGCATTTTTGTGGTTACACCACACTGGTAACTCATGTTGGATGCGTCCATACAAGCGCATATATGTTTTGCAGCACCTCAAAGGCACCACAAAACACACCCCATGCACATGATTTGGTTCTCTGCACTGCATATTTGTAGCATGGACCCAAATTCAGGAAATCCCAGTATAAAAAAAAGCATGCCAAAAAAAAAAGGAGCGTGGTGCAGAGGGAAGCAGCTTGCACCACTCAAAACTTGAGCCTGGCTAGCCAGAGCCACACTCTGGCTACTGGCCAGGCTCCACATGCCTAGACTGCTGCCACTGCAGCCCTGATAGGTCCCCAAAACCCCAGGTAAGGCTGCTGGGTCCAGCCCAGGTGCTGGCCTCAGCCTCCCCTACCCCACTTGGGGCAACTTGCTGCAAAACAGTGTGCATGCAGGGGCTTTCCCCAGGGACAACTAGCAGTGGTACAAATATATCCTACTGCTATTAGGCCCTGGGTAACACATATTCCTGCTCATGGAGACACACCTGTTGAGTTTGTGATGTACTATAATCTCCGTATCTTCTTAACAGTGCTATTCCCTAGATCAGTGTTTCTCAACTTCATTAGACATAAGGCACCCCTAGTAAGACTCAAGGCACCACTTCAGAAAATGACAGTGCTTAGTTTTCATTCATTTTTTGATGATGGAAAAATAATCAAATAATTTATCTGATGCAAAGAAAGGAACTCAGGAGTATGACAGTCAGAATGTTTTTATCACTCATTTTATGTTTGAAATATCTGGTTTTTCTTGTAAATTATGTTTGAACACCTAACAGTGCTAGCATTATGTGGAACTCTGTGGCTCTTGAAAGGATCTCCAGATACCCCAAAGTGCCAGCGCACCTTGGTTAGGAATTGTTGGACATGATAAGTATTCTGTTTTGCATTTATGCCTATAGTTTTTCTTTCCTATGCATAACACCTTATATTTGTCCTTGTTGGATTTCATTTTGTTGTCTATAGCCCACTTCTCCAATTTATTGAGATCCTTTTGATTTCTACTATCCTCCATAGTGTTTTTAACTTCTCCCAATTTTTTCATCTGTAAACCTGATCAGGAGATTCTCAATTCCTGCCTCCAAATCATTAACAGAAATGTTAAAGAGCACTTAGCTCACCCCTCTATGGAACTCTACTTGAAACCTAACAGTCTGCCACCAATCCATTTATATTTACTCTTTGTTTGTGATTATTTGACCATTAACAGAAATTCTGTCTTGCCTACAGATCTCCAGTTTACTAATGAGAATGCCAAGTAGGATTATATAAAAGGCTTTCAGAAGTCAAGGCTTGCTACTGTCCATTGATTTTGTCTCATTTACTGTAACAAGAGGTCCCCTTTTGCAGAGACCTAGCACACTCATTGCATGGGTGTGGCAAGGCTTAGAGCAAGTCAGAAAGCTAAAATGGCTTTCTGTAGGAGAAACCTACAAACTATATCTACATATTAATGGAGCTAAGTCTCACTAAAGAAAACAAAAGAACTACAATATCCACTTGAAAGTAAAGCCTGTAAGAGACAAGAAAAGCTTGCATCCCCAACCTAAAGCACCATCACTTTAAAGGGGAAAAAAACAGAAAAAGTGCCTCTACTTACCCTAGAAGCAGGGATTGAGGGGCTCCAGGGCCTCTGGGCAGAAGCCCCCCTGGGCAGCACAGGGCAGTGAGGGGCAGGAGGACCCAGGTTGGGCCCCAGGGAGACAGATGGCAGCTGGACTGCTGGTAAGTGCCGGGGGGTTGTTTTTTTTAAACTATGGGGTGGGAGGGCAGGGA
>NW_017728947.1:2737583-2752652 GCF_001723895.1 Crocodylus porosus | reverse complement strand
CCCCCCATGATCCCCTCCCCCGTCCTCCAGCCCCCTGACCCCTTACTTAAGGCACTGGAGCCCTGGTGCTGAACATGAAGACTGACAGGCTGCATGTTTCAGAACTAGGGTGAGGGGCTGACCACAGAGACACTCTGGAAGCCAGAGTGCCTCCATGAAGGACCCAGCCTCCAGTTGCCTCAGGGTTTCATCCCAGACTGTGCCCTGCCTCACTTTTCTAAACTGGTTTTTTTAGATGCCTGGATATTCAGGGGTCTAATTTTCTCCCCCCACTGCAAGTGAGCAGTGCAGGGAACATTTTTTTTGTTCCTGCATGTGTCTGTTGCCCCATCTGAAAGGGGTTTGAGACAAGACAAGAGGCATGAGCACGCTCTTCTGAATGCACCCATGAGATTTCTTTTGGCCCCATCCTCCAATTTTTCTAGGTCACTCTAATCCCAGCCCTACCCTCCAGCATATCTACTACTTCCCCCAGCTTGGAGTCATCTGCAAACTTGCTAAGAGTGCACTCTATGCCATTTTCCAGGTTGTTGATGAAGACATTGAACAAAACCGACCCCACAACTGACCCCTGGGGCATTCCACTTGATACCTGCTGCCAACTAGACATTGAAGCATTGATTACTCCTCTCTGAGCCTGATGCTCCAGCCAGTTTTCTATCCACCTTACTGTCCATTCATCCAGCCCATACTTCTTTAGCTTGTCTGTGAGAATATTGTGGGAGACCAGAACAAAAGCTTTGCTAAAATCATGGTTCACTAGATCCATCAGTTTCTCTGCATCCACAGAGCCAGCAACCTTGTCATAGAAAGCAATCAGGTTGGTCAGGCCTGACTCATCCTTGGTGAAACCATACTAACTATTCTTAATCACCTTCTTCTCCTCCAAGTGCTTAGAAATGGATACCTTGAGGGTCTGCTCCATGACTTTTCCAGGGATTGAGGTGAGGCTGACTGGTCTGTATTTCCTTAGGTCCGCCTTTTTTGTTTTCTTAATATGGGCACTGTGTTTGCCCTTTTCCAATCATCCGGGACCTCTCCTGATCACCACAATTTTTCAAAGATGATGGCAAATAATGGCTCTGCAATCACATCAGCCCACTCCCACAGCACCCTTGGGTGCATCCCATTCAGTCCCATGGACTTGTACACGTCCAGCTTTTCTAGGTAGTCCCTAACCTGTTCTTTCAGCACTGAAGGATGCTTACCTCCTCCTCAAACTGTGCTTCCCAGCATAGTAGCCTGGGAGGTGACCTTACCTGTGAAGACTGAGGCAAAGACGGCATTGAGCACTTCAGCCTTTTCTGCATCCTCGGTCACAAAGTTGCCTCCCCCATTCACTAAGGAACCCACATTTTCCCTATTCCTCCTCTTCTTACCAACACACTTGTAGAAACCTTTCTTGTTACCCTTCACATCCCTTGCTAACTGCAACTCCCATCACACTTTGGCTTTCCTGACTTCATCCCTGCATGCCCGAGCAATCCTCTTATATTCTTCCCTAGTTATCTGTCTAAGCTTCCACCTCTTATAAGCTTCCTTTTTTGTGATTAAATTTTCTAAAGCGTTCCTTGCTAAGCCAAGCTGGTCTTCTGCCATACTTGCTAGTCTTCCTGGACATCGGGATGGTTTGTCCCTGTGCTTTCAATAAGGCTTCTTTAAGGTACAGGCATCTCTCCTGGACTTCTCTCCCCCTCAGCCTGGCTTCCCAGGGGATCCTTCCCATAAATTCCCTGAGCGAGTTGTCTGCTTTTCTGAAGTCCAGGGTCCTTACTCTGCTGCTCTCCATCTTTCCTTTCCTTAGGATTCTGAACTCAAGCATCTCATGGTCACTGGTGGCCAAGTTGCTATCCACTATATACTACATTCCCCACCAATTCTTCCCTGCTCTTCTATCTTTCCAGTGGATAAATCATCAAAGTTGGAAGGGTGATTTGGATGCTTGGGCAACACTTGAACACCTGTCAAATGCTCAGGCTTTTGCACACCGGAGACATTACTCCATCTTTGCCAATGCACTGAAACAAATAGGAGTCAACAGTTACCAGTTATAAGCCATTGAACTACTGGTATAGATCCAGGCACCAGGGTTTGTCTCTGACTGTGGAAGAGGTCACTGCACCTCACTGAAAAACTATTTCCCACTTCAAGCTGGGCAGTCCCAGCCAATAAGGTGTTTTCCCATCACAGTCTTCTGCTTCAATGGGTACTTATAGCTTAGAGATTCAATTTGAAAGCTGACTGCTATCATGCATCACCAACTACTATAAAAAAATGCAAGGAAAAAAACTTTCAATCCTAAAGACTGGAAGTTGGAATGGACGTATAGTGACCCTAGGAATACCCAATGACCTCCAAAACACTGACAACACACGCAAAACTGCAGTCATAGATGCTGAGACTGAATGTCAATACTGTTGCTTTGCAAGAGTTCAGACTACCAGGCACTGGCTGCATGAAACAGAAAAACTATACCTTTTTTTTGGTATGGTAAACATCCCAAAGAAATCAGAGAGTATGATGTTGGATTTACATTAAAAAATAAATTGCTGTTTGCAATAGAATCCCCAAACAAAGGCTCTGACAGATCAATGGTGCTTTGATTCGCTACTACCTCTGGTTCTGTCAATCTCTTATATGCATACACTCCAACTCTCACCGGTTTATCTGAATGAACTAAAAGAACACCTCACTGCTCCATCTGAATAAAAGGACCACTTTTATGATGAGCTTAGTGATTTAATCAGTAATATTTCACTTAATGAAAAAATCCTATTGCTCTGAGACTTCAACACAACGGTTGGTGTTGAGCACTTTGCCTGGCCTTACTGTTTGGGTATCAATGGTGTCAGCAAAACAAATGAAAATGAACAATGTTTTTCTCATTTCTCTTTTTTCTCACTTTCCCTTGACAGATCCAGCTCCAGCTTTTTCTCTAGCACTGGAAGGCTCAGGATACAAAGTAAAATGGGGGTGGAGGAGACTGTCATGCTGGTGCTGCTTGTTGTCATGGTAGTGGTGGTGGGGATTATGACTGGTGCTCTTGGAGGGGATGCAGTCTCAGGCACAGGCAATGAAACTGGCACTGCTCCCCTCTCCTTGCTGCCTGTAGAACCAGAAGCCTCATGCCTGCTAGTTGTAGGAAAGAGGCTGCGTCTCCACTGGGGGGGAGGTGGACTTTCGGCTCTCCCTCTACCTCCTCTTCCACCCCTCCCTGAAGGGTTGCCAGCTGCCTTTCCAACGTGCTTCATAGTGTGTTTCATAGTGTGTTTGGTGTGCTGGAAAATCTGTGTGTTCTTCTGTAATGTAATATGCATTTTTTCCTGAATAAATTCTATATTATAATATGCAATATATTCTGTGCTTCCCTGCAGAGTGAATGAAATGCACATTGTTAGAGAAAGCACAGATTTATTTTCTGTGGGAAAATAATCAAAATAGAGACTAACAAAAACAAAAAGAGGATTTTGGGGGAGGAATAAATTGAAAGTAATTCATATAATAATAAAGGGTATTAGGAAAGCCAAAGGTATTGGATCCCACTTGCTAGGAACAGGCTAGCAAGTAGGAAGTGATAGGCTTTCTATGATGCTGTTGAGCTGCTGGAAGACACAGCTCTGTAAGCTAAACCCATGGCACAGAGAAAGCTCAGTTAAAACAATGATTTTTATGCTGTTTTTCCATCCCTCCCCTAGAGCACTGGGATTGGAAGGGACCTCAGGGGAGGATCACAGTCACTGGCCAGCTACATATGTCAATATGAGAGCAGTCCTTCCTTTCACTTCCCCCTCCCTCTCCTTAGTTTCTCTTTATCTGAAAGCAAACTTTCAAAATGTTTCGCATGCCCTCATTTAGTTTCAAAGCTGTTTTGAAGCCTTTCACTTCATTTTGATTTCACTGTTATGAGCTCAAATGAATCAAAACAGAGTCAAAATGAAATACCCATTGAAATTTCACAGCCCTAGTACCTTGCATTGCAACTCAAATGATTGGTTTGATGAGAACTCATCTGAACTGATCCCACTCATGGAAAAGAAACAGTCAGTCCTTCTTAAATATAAGTGCTTGCCACTCTAACTTGCAGATGCTTCAAGGGATCTGGCAAAAAGTCAAACATAGCACCAAACGGTGTGCAAACAATTATTAAGTACAACTGTGTGAAAGTATCCAAAAACCTGCTGACTGAGGCAACATGCAAGCAATGTATGGGGGAATCAGGAAAGCTCTTGGACTTGTTCTGAAGATGATCGCCCCTTTAAAATCCTCCACAGGTGAAATCATCAGTGACCACAATAAACAGATGGCTTAATGGGTTGAACGTTACTCAGAACTCTAAGCCTGTGAAACCACTGTCCATGACTTTGCTCTCAACATACTTCAAGACCTCTCAACTCTGACAGCACTTGACCATGAACCTACTGTGGATAAAGCATGACAAGCCATTGATCAGCTTGCCTGTGATAAAGTCCCAGGTGTGGACTGCACACCAGCTGAAGTTATGAAGTGCAGGAAATCCATCCTCCTCCTTCATCTGTATGAATTAATATATATGTGTGGGAGAGAAGGTGAAGTTCCTCAAGACATGAAGGATGCAAGCATAGTCACTCTGTACCAATACAAAGATGATATGAGTGACTGCAATAACTATCATGGTATATCCTTACTTTGTATCATTGGGAAACTGTTTGCCAAAGTCATCCTGCTAAGACTGCAGACCCTTGCAGACAAAGTTTACCCTCAGTCCCAGTGTGGTTTCAAATATGGTAGATCCATGCATACTATACTTTCCTTGAAACAGCTACAGAAAAAGTGCCATGAACAAAGGAAATCTCTGTATGTAGCATTTGCCAATTTCACCAAAGTTTTTGATCTTGTCAGCAGAGAGATTTTGTTCTGAATCCTGAAGAAGATTGTCAGCCAAGTCCTCCCACATCAGTATGCATGGAATGGTGCAGTTGGATAAGCCATATTCAGAAGAATTTGAAATCAAGAATGGTGTCAAACAGGGTTGTGTCCTAGCTCCAATGCTTTTTGAGATTTTCTTCACTGCCCTACTCAAATATGCATTCAGTGGTTCTTCAGAAGGAGTATTCCTTTGGACCAGATCCAATGGGAAACTCTTTAACCTTTTTCATCTCAAAGTGAAAACAAAAATCCAAGAAGTTCTTGTCTGTGAACTGCTCTTTATTGATGATGCAGAAACTGTTAATCATTCAGAAGCAGGACTGCAAAGTCTCTTGGATCATTTTTCTCATGCTTGTGATGATTTTGGTATGACCATTAGCCTAAAGAAGACAGTAGTCATGGATCAACAAATTGACCGCCCTCCTGAAATTACAATAAATGATGAAAACCTGGAAGTGGTTGAAAAATTCACTTACTTGGGCTCCGTCGTTGTGCAAAATCTTGACTTGGAAGCTGAAAGTAATGCTCACATTGGACAGGCAAGCAATGCCATGACTAAATTTCAAAAGAGTTTGAAAAAACAGAGCACCCACTCTATCTACAGAGATGTCCATCTACAGCATTTGCATACATGTATTGCTTAGCTCTCTATTGTACAGCAGTGAAACGTGGATTTCTTATGCCGAGGAAGAAAGAAAACCGAATAGTGTACATCTTCAATGTCTCTCCACTGTATCCTAGGCATAACATGGCATAACAAATCTCCAACTTCACTGTTCTGGAATGGGCCAAGATACTAAGCATATTCATGCACCTGAGATGGAGACATCTCGGTTGGTTACGACATGTGAATCATATGAGCCATGAGCAATGGCTGAATCCCCAAGGACATACTCTACAGCAGTGGTTCTCAACCTTTTTGCTACTGAGACCCATTTGCAAAGATCCATGGCATGTCCTGTCCCATACCCCCCTGGCGCTGCTGGTGCTTGACCCTCATTCCCTTGCCTTCCTGGGCCATGCTGGTGTCCCTCACTCCCAACCCACAGCCCCCTGCCACCCATCAACACTGCTAGAGGGGACCCCAGCTGCCCCCATCCCCCTCAGGCCAGAGAACAGTGGCTCCAGTGGCTCCAGCTCATTCAGGTAGCAGTGGAGTAAGTCTGACCCTGGCACAGGTTGGAGGGGGAAGGAGGAGAGGCTTGTGGCACCTCCCCCCCTTCCCTGGGCTGGGCTGCAATGTTATATCAGGCAGCCTGGTCATGGCCACTCCACCTCCGTGAACATAGGCACCAACCCCAGTGCCACCAACCTGCCCATGCAGCTCTTCCCCATGCCATTCCCTGACTAGAAGGGGCAGATACCTTCCTGCTGCCACTCTGCTCTGCTGCAGCTCATGACCCTTTGAAATATTTTTGCAACCCACTCTTGGGTTTCATAGATTTCATAGACATCAGGGCTGGAAGGGACCTCGGGAGATCATCGAGTCCAGCCCCCTGCCCAAATGGCAGGAAGTCAGCTGGAGTCATAGGATCCCAGCAAGATAAGCATCCAATTTACTCTTGAAGGTGTTCAATGTAGGTGCTTGAACCACCTCTGCTGGCAGACTGTTCCAGACCTTGGGGGCTCGGACAGTAAAGAAATTCTTCCTTATGTCCAGCCTGAAACGGTCTTGCAGGAGTTTGTGACCGTTCGACCTCGTCATCCCTTGGGGCGCTCTGGTGAACAAACGTTCCCCCAGATCCTGGTGGTTATCCCTGATAAACTTATAGGTGGCCATCAGATCACCCCTGAGCCTACGCTTTTCCAGGCTAAAGAGTCCCATGTCTCTCAGCCTGTTATTGTAAGATCTGTTTTCCTGACCTCTGATCATGCGCGTGGCTCTCCTCTGGACTCTCTCAAGCTTCTCCACATCCTTTTTGAATTGTGGAGCCTAAAACTGGACACAGTGGGTTGAGAAAAGCTGCTCTACGGTGAGCTGGCCACTGGCAAAAGTCAACTTGGATGGCCCAAACCCCATTTTGTTGATATCGGCAAGAAAAACTTTTATGAGCTACACATCGATGGCCAACACTGGGAATCAATCACTTTGGGTCACTATGAGTGGAAAGCCACTGTGAAGCAGGGTCTATGTTGTTTTGAGAAGGAAAGGAGCAATAATGATGAGATAGAGAAGAGGCATCAGAGGCAGGCAAGACAAGACGGTACTCAGCATGCTGGTGCAAGATAACCAGAGTTTGTATGTGCAACTTGCCAGGCAGCCTGCTTGTCACACATCGGACTCCTCAGCCACTCAAGGAACTGTGATGGTACCTGGTAACCCACCAAAGGTGCAACTTCCATGATCTCCTGAGACCTATGCTTGCCAATGATGATGACTTGGCTTGTTCTGGTCAAACTGATGAAGAATGCCTTGCATTCAAAACCTTGTCTAACTATATCCCAACTATAGTGTTGCTTCAATAAAAGATACCATCCTAAGAACTCCTTGCCTCTCAGGAATTTTAATCATGTGAGATAAGGGCTTCTGTGCTAATAATTTTGCCAATACCGGCAAGCTTTTGTGAAACATATCATGCTAACATTTGATGATAGTGATATCCAGGTTATTTTGGTTAAAAGCTTTCTGAGTCTCCTATCATCGCACTGACCCAACTCAACATCCTAGTAAATAAAACATCAGGTGATCTACACCCAGTAAGTTTCTGTTAAATTCAAGCTCAGTGGTTAATGACGCTTATGTAATCCATGGCCCACATCACTTGTTCTCAGCTTGATGGAAATCATTATAAGGAGCAGAAGGAGCCACCAATTCAGCACTAAACTACAAGGGCTGACTTTCCAGAAGGCCTTACAAATCAAGCCAAAGCTCAGCTACAAAACCAAGCTATCAGTTATCTAGAACTGCACAAGCAGCTGCTAACAGGGTAACTTCATGGCAACCTCTTCTTTTTATTCCAGATACTCACCTCAGATCATAAATAGTTTCTAACTGAGGAGGGTAAGTCAGGCAATCTGAAGTTTTGTGGTGTAAAAGGCAATTAACTTTTGTGCAGCAGGTGTTTAAAACCTAACTGCAGAGACATGTTATACAAGGTAAATAAGTTAAAACAACATTCCCACCCCCCACCATCTCATTACAAAACATATCATTCAGGTTGTAACAGAACAATTGTTCTCTATATCAACCTAATTGACTTGGAATTCCAATACCCAACTTTGTCTTCTTGATAGAGATGGCAGAATTGGAGAATTTGCCATTGAAACCAAGGAAATAGAATGAGACCTAGAAATCTGTTTGGTCCCTCTGATACAATTTAGAGGGTATCACAAAGAACATGTGAACGTGTCACATAACCCATGAAATACACTCATGTTCCTTATGATTTGTGAAGCCTGGTGAAAAAAATTTGACCCTTAAAAACACATCAGTATTTTCTTTATGTGACTTTGCAGCTACCTTTCAGATTAAGATAGGACAGAATAAAATATCAACTACCATTTTCCAGGCAAGATTAATGAGCAGTGCCAGTACTTAAACTCCATCAGGTTCTGCCATAATAAACTTGTTCCTTTTTAACCAGGCTTCAGACTTACTTAACACAAGCCACTAACTATCATCCAGTCAGCCACTTGTTGTTGGACAAGGGCAAGTCTTTTTTAGGAAGATACTGAAGTGAATCAAATCCAATCTAGTATCTCTTTGTACCTTACAAAGGAACTGTCATATATACAAGCAGCAATGCAAGCCCATTTTCCAGCAAATGGCCCCCAGATGTGACCATCATGTAAAGAATGAATGACATTGCCTGTAAAAGATTTTTAAAGATTCTAATAGAACTTGTTATTCAGGAAGTACCTAGTAGAGAATTTAGCTGGTTAAGTAATTTGTTTTGGTATGATGGGCAAGAGAACAGGATTTGTATCACTTACCTCAATGCCATTTAAAATCTTTTGACCCTGTGGCATGAATAAATATAAATTAAAAATCAGATCAAGATATTTGAAAATGTTGAGGGATAATATTGTGAGCAGACAGACATAGGCACTTGAGACACCTGCTGGTAAGCTAGGGTGTTTCAAAATATATAAATGTCTGGAGTGGTCCTGAAAAAAAATGTCTTTGGGGAATGCTAATTCAAGGGAAGAAGAAGTAACAGCTTGGCAAATGATTCTCTGATATTGTAGCATGGCACTTTTGGGAGTCATGAATATTTATTTTCAGAATGTGAAAAAAAATATTTCAAACTGTACTTTCATGATATTACCAGAGGTCCAGAAAAAGCCTCCAGAAGAAAACTGATAGGGCTTTCAGGAGTGGTTTGGTTGGGAAGGTGGAAAACAGCTGAAATCTAGTCTTTTCTTTGGTCAGTTTAGTGAACTAACCTAATAGGTTGGGGAAATGTATGGAAGAGGTCTCGGTCAGACCACAAGGTGGCTATTTTAATTCAGTGCACTCTTTCAATAGCCTTCAGCCTGAATCTCTGAAATGTTGGGGGAAAGAGGGAGGCAGGGAAATCCTTAACTACCAATCCTGTGGAGCTTTAACCCCTTTTTATTGCCAGAATGGTGCAAAGAGGCCTTAACATGGAACAATAATTTGGAAGAATAAGATTTTGTCATGGAATTTGAATGATATATCTACCCTGTACTACAATGTAAAAGCAAAAGAAACTAGGGGCCAAATCCTATCTCATCTTTATATATCTAAATGCTACTTATGCACTTAAATGTAGCTGCATAAGTGCCATTTTTAGATTTTCTTTCCACATGGATGGATGTACTTACTTTTCTGATCATGCTCAAAAGGCTCCACTATGATGCTTTAGACTCTATGGCAGAATAGGATCATTTGGGTAAATGCGTAAGTTCTCCAATGTGTGGCTGGAGAATAATCTGTTGTTTAGTGGTTAGGGCACTTTCATGGAGGATAAAAGCCTTGTTTCACATAGAGGAGTTGAACTTACATTTCCTACTTCACAGTAAATCCTCTAACTGCCAGACCACAGGCTAGGCCCTCAGACACAGGGGGCACCTTTACATGTGCTCCGGGGTAGAGGGGTACTTCAATTAGTGGCTCTGAGAATCATTCTAATTAAAGCTCCCACAATGTCACATGTATTCATCCTCTGGTACTTCAAGGTGGTGGTGGAAAGGATTTTTGGTGGGACCTAAAGCCGTTTTGAAGTGTGGGGACGTTAAATACACATGATACAGAGGCTGCTGGAGTATGCCAATTAGCAGGCTCTAGAAGACTAGGTTAAATAAATCTGCTCCAATGCATGCTAATTAGCACATGGAGCAGACATCTGGCATATGTATAGGTGTCCAGGAATTGAAACACCTGCTGGTAAGCTGGGGTATTTCAAAACATACAAATATCTGGTGGGTTCCTGAAGAAAAAGCTGTCCCCCTGGGGCCCTAGAGCCGAGGAAATAAGTGTGGTTTGATAAGAAGAACACTGCTCTGACAAGATAAAGGTTTTGACCCTTCTCTAGTGTCTTTTCTGAACCATCTGAACCAACATTAACAATCACTGGATAGAATGGATAGTAGAATAGCTTTGCCCATGGGGGAAAGAAAAGAAGCATGACCCAGTACCTGAACCCAAATCATGTTCCTTGCCAGACCAGGGGTCATCTCACTGAGCCACAGTCCTTCTACTGTCTACTTCTCCTGACTTCTCCTCTTGCTTGATTAGTAGATTAGCTTCAAGAGAAAAGCTGGAGAGTGTGCTCTCAGTAGTACTTAGCCATCGCTGAGTGATTAAAGCACTTTGCTGGGAAGTAGGTAAGACAGGCCCAAACTCCCCTGAGTTTGGTCTCCCACACCCTGGGAAAGTGCCCTAAGCTTTTAGGCTATAAAGTAGGAGTGCTTTTCTCTAGTCATATTATTGGGACCTGACACACAGTTTTACATCTACTCAAGTGATCCTATTCTGCTAAAGAGTATATATAGACATAGCACAGCCTTCTAAGCATAACAGCAGCACTTTGAGATCCTCAGATGGAAGGGTCTATAGCAATGCTCAGCAGTTTATCAGCATAGGAATCATATGATTACAGGAAAGTAGGGCTGTAAGAAACCTTATATGGTCATCTAGCCCAGCCCTCTGCTCAAGGAAGGATTTCCCCTGCCTAAATCATCCCAGCCAAGTGTCTGTCTAATCTGCTTTTGAAAGTTACCAAGGATGGAGATTCCACAACTTTCCTACTTAGCCTGTTCATAGTCAGAAAGTTCTTCCTAAATTCCAACCGAAATTTCCCCTGCTGCAGCTTGAGGCCATTGCTCCTAGTTCTGTCCCCTACAGCCACAAAGAAAAGCCCATTTCCATCATCTCTATAATTACCCTTCAGGTATTTGAAACAACCTTAAGACACAGGTAAATTAATGCAGGGTGTAAGTGAGACACAAGTCAACTAAGTGACTTGCCTAAGGGCTTTTAAGAAACATACAGAAGAGGTAGATGTAGAAGCCAGAGCTTCTAACTCTTGGTCCCATGGCCTAACCACAAAATTATCCTTACTATTTTATTAGCTAGCTCTTTTTTCCCCTTCTGCTTTTAAAACCATTAAAAAGGACTTTGTGGTGTAAATTCAAACAATATGTTTCATGTTTACATTGTTGCCTTCTCATTCTAATTGTTAAGCTAGCATTAAAACTGTGCTAGGCCAAAATGAGTACAGCATTCTTTTAAACAATTCCTTCTGTATTTGTGGAATATTTACAAGTTATGGCCTTTGTTTTAATTCAAGATTATTGTTATCAGAACAGATTTATATCAATAAGAAGTTTATAATACTGGAAGGCCCAGCTGTGATTCCTCAGGTGACTAACCTATGCCATGGAAAAACTTATAAGACAATGGAACCTCTCCCCAAATAAAAATGCAGCCACATTTCATTTTTTTTCTCCTTATGAAAACTAAAAGGTCCAAAAGATTTGTTGCAAGAAATTAAATTAATGCAACACTAGGGCTGAGATAAAGTTTGCAAAAGGGAGGCAAGTCAGTGGTAAGGTTCCCACAGCAACTCATAAGCAATGTATGTAAATATCATGATAATGCCTTTTAGGACATGAGTGGCCAATGCTGGTCACTACTGGGCAAATATTTATTTTGTTAATAAGTGTGGGCCAAAGGGCAGAACTTCCTGGAGTAATGCCTCAGGGCCATCCAGGGAGTAGAACTGGGCTTAGTTGGCTAATATTATATTTTCTGCAACCTAGTTGCGTTCCACTCCTCATGCCCATCCCTCCAATGTTAGTCCCTTGCTCAGGTGATTTGTATTTCCCTACTGGTTTTGCCATCTTTTTGGATTCACAATCCTGAACATCTACTAATAAAATTCAATCAACTTTCTTGGTATGAAAAGAATGGCTTCTGGCTGAAGCTAGCTAAGCACAGCTCCTAGCAGTTTGGCAGACAGGTGGTTGTCCTTAGCTTCAGCTAGTGAAATGGATGTTTAAGGACATCGAGGGCCAAGTGCCTTCCATGTAAATAGCACTTAAGCATCTAAAGGAGATCTTCCACCTTGCTCAAATCTCTGAAAAACCATTAATAAATCTACTTTTGTAATATGACTTCATCTTAGCCTAAACACCAAATCATAGACATCAATGTGGAGAACTTCTCTCACTCTCTCCCACTTTCCCCACACACGGGGAAAGTGGGAGCATGTGCGTGAATAAACTCTGGAGCATATTGCTCTGGAGTATATTTGTGCACAGAATGCAGAGCCCAGTTGGAGCAACTCCAAAGGGCTGCTTGAACTGTGCTCCATGTACTATGGAGGGGTTGGCTGAGACAAAAGTACTACCCTGCTGTACAGTTTAGTTTTTTGTGCCCTAATCGGGGTGCACATATATGCACAGAGATGCTGCTACACAGTAGGGCTATCCAAAGCTTCAGTCCCTGATTTGATTCGGCGGAGAATTGGCCCGATTTGGTGGCCAAATCTCTGAATATGACTCGAATCAATGGACGCTTTAATCTCTCCGAATAGAATTGGAACCCTCCAAATTGCTTCGGAAAGTTCGGTGATTCAGACATAGACACAGCTTTAAATGTTTTTTCTACATCGCTCTAGGGAGCAGGCGGCTCATGAATGCTGCAATGCTGGGGCCCCTGGAGTGTCCCACAGAAGCGTGGGGGGCTCTGCAGTGCACTCGCCAGCAGACCTGGAAGTGGACCAAAAGCACTTTTGTAGACTTCTGTTTCAGGACAGCTCAGAATTAACAAGTTCTGTTTACAATCTGGCAATCAGACACTGCCATCTATTGAAAGGTACAATCCAGAGCAACGAGAAACTTTACTGGCTAAACAAAATACCCAAGCTCTCTTGGACTACAGGTGCTCCTTACATTTAAAAGTTCAGTACTCTGCAGACCAGCATTTGTCTTTGGCCCACCTCGAGGCTAAAACAATTTTATCCATTTGAAAAACACTGCATTTGAAAGATAAATGCACTAGGTATCCATAAATAAATGTCACTCAAAGTTTATATAAATGTTCCATCATAAGTAAAACACACACTGAAAGCAGTTTTAAGAGTACGTCTTTTGAAATGAGTGGGGGTTTTTTTCTTCCTAACACAATGCAGGGGTAATGAAATCTTTCCAGTAATGCTCCTGTAAAGCTCCCCTAGTGGAAATGATTGATTTACTGGATTAATGTGTGTATTACCTGACTGCCAAAAATGCTTTTTTCCCTTGCTGATGCCAAAACAACATTCGAAGGCTTCCTTCCCAAGCTGGCACTTGGAGAACTGGAGGAATATCCCTTTTTATATTTTTGTTTTAAAAAAGGCACATACATTTGACAGATACCAGCAGGATATCCAGCAAGCATGAACTTTGCAGAGTAAGAGGATCACAGTGCACCTTTCAAGGGGATTGGAGATACTGAACACTTTCATACCTGAGAAGAATAGTCCAGAGCTTAAGACACTAGTCTGAGACTTGGGAAACTTCAATTCCCCATGTTATTGTAGACCTTCTTTAAGATTGAAATCAATGGAAGTTAGAGCCCAGGGGCTAGAATTAGAAAAGGATTTAGGCAATGATGTAACTTGGGTGGGTGGGGCAACTGGCCTGAGAGCCAACTTGGGAGGGGGTGAAAAATACCCAGCTGCCACACAACCAGAAGTTGCCACTGCCCCTGTGCCCCAGGCACCAGACCTCATTGCCATGCTGCTGGTTTAGATGCCCTGAAGTGGAACACAGGCAGGAATTAGGAGCCTAAGTTCCAAACTGAGATACTCAAAGCCCCTACCCAGCTGTTGCCTAACCCTGTAGGCACCTAAAATCATTAGGTGGTCTAATTTTCTGCTTTGGGGCATGGCCAGCTTACATGTGAACCCCTTTGAAATACACAGACTAGACATTTTGCTATCTCATCCAACAGGTTTGATCTTACTGGATCAAAATGTACCTTAGGACACACCTAAAGGATAAGACTGTGCTCAAGATGTGGTAGCAGGGGCTTCATTCTTTCAAAACACAGTTGCCGGATGAGAACAGGGTGATGGTCCTGCTCCCTCATAAAATAACTCAGTGGTTTGAACACTCAACCAGGATAAGCATACTCTTACCCCATGGTAAGGTGAAAATGAAGCCATAGTAGCTTAGTCCTGTTTCCTGGAGGGCTGAACTGCTTCTTACCACTCAGTAAGTGTGGATGTAAAGATAGTTACTGAATATCAGCTGCTCCATGGTAAAGCTCTGTCCCAGCATACTCAGTTGCATTTGGTTCTTCTTTATTGGTATCACTCTGCTTTGTGACAAGTAAGCAGTCATGTTACTTGATCTCAGTCTGATTTCATGTGGTCAGCCACATCACTTACTTGCAACATAAGCAGGCACAGCAAGATCTAGACAGCCCCCAAAACTGAACTAACTTACTATCCCATTCACATGAGAAATGGTTCAGAACTAAAGAAGTACAAGTGAAGCACTGTGGACAAACTTGCTAGGAAGTCTTCCTACTACACTATAACATATTAATAGAATCAGAAGGCTGGAAGGGACTCCGAATGTCATCAAGTCTAACCCCATGTACAAATGCAGGAATGTTATTCCCAAATCATCTCTGACCAAAGCTTTTCCAGTCTCCTCCTGAAAATCTTCAGTGAAAGAGATTTCACAACTACCCTGGGGCATAGTCTG
>NW_017728947.1:2732948-2736013 GCF_001723895.1 Crocodylus porosus | reverse complement strand
CTCCTTACATTTAAAAGTTCAGTACTCTGCAGACCAGCATTTGTCTTTGGCCCACCTCGAGGCTAAAACAATTTTATCCATTTGAAAAACACTGCATTTGAAAGATAAATGCACTAGGTATCCATAAATAAATGTCACTCAAAGTTTATATAAATGTTCCATCATAAGTAAAACACACACTGAAAGCAGTTTTAAGAGTACGTCTTTTGAAATGAGTGGGGGTTTTTTTCTTCCTAACACAATGCAGGGGTAATGAAATCTTTCCAGTAATGCTCCTGTAAAGCTCCCCTAGTGGAAATGATTGATTTACTGGATTAATGTGTGTATTACCTGACTGCCAAAAATGCTTTTTTCCCTTGCTGATGCCAAAACAACATTCAAAGGCTTCCTTCCCAAGCTGGCACTTGGAGAACTGGAGGAATATCCCTTTTTATATTTTTGTTTTAAAAAAGGCACATACATTTGACAGATACCAGCAGGATATCCAGCAAGCATGAACTTTGCAGAGTAAGAGGATCACAGTGCACCTTTCAAGGGGATTGGAGATACTGAACACTTTCATACCTGAGAAGAATAGTCCAGAGCTTAAGACACTAGTCTGAGACTTGGGAAACTTCAATTCCCCATGTTATTGTAGACCTTCTTTAAGATTGAAATCAATGGAAGTTAGAGCCCAGGGGCTAGAATTAGAAAAGGATTTAGGCAATGATGTAACTTGGGTGGGTGGGGCAACTGGCCTGAGAGCCAACTTGGGAGGGGGTGAAAAATACCCAGCTGCCACACAACCAGAAGTTGCCACTGCCCCTGTGCCCCAGGCACCAGACCTCATTGCCATGCTGCTGGTTTAGATGCCCTGAAGTGGAACACAGGCAGGAATTAGGAGCCTAAGTTCCAAACTGAGATACTCAAAGCCCCTACCCAGCTGTTGCCTAACCCTGTAGGCACCTAAAATCATTAGGTGGTCTAATTTTCTGCTTTGGGGCATGGCCAGCTTACATGTGAACCCCTTTGAAATACACAGACTAGACATTTTGCTATCTCATCCAACAGGTTTGATCTTACTGGATCAAAATGTACCTTAGGACACACCTAAAGGATAAGACTGTGCTCAAGATGTGGTAGCAGGGGCTTCATTCTTTCAAAACACAGTTGCCGGATGAGAACAGGGTGATGGTCCTGCTCCCTCATAAAATAACTCAGTGGTTTGAACACTCAACCAGGATAAGCATACTCTTACCCCATGGTAAGGTGAAAATGAAGCCATAGTAGCTTAGTCCTGTTTCCTGGAGGGCTGAACTGCTTCTTACCACTCAGTAAGTGTGGATGTAAAGATAGTTACTGAATATCAGCTGCTCCATGGTAAAGCTCTGTCCCAGCATACTCAGTTGCATTTGGTTCTTCTTTATTGGTATCACTCTGCTTTGTGACAAGTAAGCAGTCATGTTACTTGATCTCAGTCTGATTTCATGTGGTCAGCCACATCACTTACTTGCAACATAAGCAGGCACAGCAAGATCTAGACAGCCCCCAAAACTGAACTAACTTACTATCCCATTCACATGAGAAATGGTTCAGAACTAAAGAAGTACAAGTGAAGCACTGTGGACAAACTTGCTAGGAAGTCTTCCTACTACACTATAACATATTAATAGAATCAGAAGGCTGGAAGGGACTCCGAATGTCATCAAGTCTAACCCCATGTACAAATGCAGGAATGTTATTCCCAAATCATCTCTGACCAAAGCTTTTCCAGTCTCCTCCTGAAAATCTTCAGTGAAAGAGATTTCACAACTACCCTGGGGCATAGTCTGTTCAACTGCCTTACTGTTCTGACAATAAGAAAGTTTTCCCTGACATTTAGTCTAAATCTGCTTTGCTGCAATTTAAAACCACTACTTTGTGTCCAGTCCTTTGCATCTCTCTGCTTTATATCAGCCTTTAAATATTGGAAATTTTTTAGCCCATTCACTGCTTAATCTGCTTTCCTCACAGCCAGAAGAAATAGCTATATCTTCCAGCTGTTCCTTTGTTTGTGTTTTTAATTTCCCTTGCCAGGTATAACTTATGTTTTTACCCTTATTTTCCTAATTTTTGCCCCTACTTACCAGTATTCATGTGGTCATACTGAATAAGGAGGCCAAGAATGGAATGAGCCTGGAAACTGAATAATCTTTTACTGGAGTCTTAGACTGTTTCATCATGAAAAGTGGTAAGAAGTTATTAGTGGAGCTACTGTAGAGAGAGAGAACAGGAACACAGCTGTTTGGTAGAGACAGGACTCAATGACACAGAAAGAGAATAATTATATACAATACAGTAAAAAGGGAATTATAAGCACCTATATATGTGTCAGACATCTGCTCTGATGCATTCTTATTATCATGCGTCAGACCTGACTCGATTAATTGAGGCTGCTGGAGCATGCTAATTAGGATGCTCCAGAAGCCTCCGCCACACGTGTTCAGCATTCCTGCACTTGAAATGGCAGTGGGAGTGCTTTAACTAAAGCTCATTGAATATGCTTTACTTAAAGTACCCCGCCACCATTTTGACGTGTGGGTGCTAAACACAGATGATGCTGAGGATGCGTTAATAAGAGTGGCTCTCAGAGCCACCCTAATTAAAGCCCTCCCACCCCACCCCAAAGCACATGTAAAGATGCCCATAGTTCCGATACCAGCATTATAGCTAGATAGAGGACATTTCATAACTGCAGCATGCTGTATTCTTCTTTTCTTCATTAGTAGGAATATTCAGTACTTGACCACAGATAAGGAAAAGTAACAAAAACAATGTGTAAACTACTACAGGGCTAAAACAAGATTCATTAGAGTGCCCCAATGATCTCCTCACTCCTGTATGGGATGAACCATTTCCAGGAGTGGCCAGAGTCAGAAGGTCATTCAGATCCTATGCCCAATCAAATCCTTGGTCTTCCAGTGTAGGGGGACACAAAAATGCCAGTAAATATAGCTATGTAAGGTGTTAATTCTCATTCAATTGACCTCCCATCATCAAAAACCTGTATTAAGCAATAGCTACGGTGACTTGAAATTCTACAACTC
>NW_017728947.1:2724786-2732848 GCF_001723895.1 Crocodylus porosus | reverse complement strand
AACACTTAAAAGAAATTAAAAGTAATGGCTTTTCAGATTTACAAGGTCATTTTGAAAATATTTGGATATTCCTTTCCAATAAAGCATTAGTAGAGTTAGACTATGTTATCATTAATAATTATCCCTTGAAATAATTAACATTATTCATCAATAATAGGATGCTGAGTGCTTTTGGAGTTTAAATTACAATTATTCTTTAGGAAAAGCCAAGCAATTGAGTCAGTATGTAAGAGATGTTCCACGATCCTTAACCTATTGGTATAAATTTACAGGAGAAAACAAATATCTATTATTTGTAGTCATCAGTAAGGCTACAAAGGTCAATTTTGATATTCAAGTTGAGGAATTTTATATTTTAAGTGAATAAATTGCATTATATTGTATTCAATACTTTAGAATCTTGGATTAAACATTATATAGGTAAGGTAGAGATTAAATAACTTGGCTTTTCATGTTTTGTCTATTTAGGTCCTGATTTTGAAATGTGATGGGACCCCATATGAATATCAACTTCACACTTAAATGCATTCAGTTATAGTTGAGAACCAAAACTTCACAGCCTCCCTCTCCTTTTAGGTCCTTGTTACAGGTTATACTTAGGACATGTTTTATTTAGCTAGTAATAAGCATTATTACGAGTTAGAAAATTTTCTGAGCAGTTGCACAATAATGCTTACTATAAACTAAATAAAACATGTCCTAAACACCAGAGTCATTGAAAACTCAGTGGGTTGCAGTGTGCCATGGCGAGATGGGCTGCGACCAACGAGCAGCTGTTTGTCAGTCCCTGCTACCCCCTGATCACACTGGAGTCTTGAATTTGCTCAAGTCAGGCCCAGCCCACAATTTTTTGGTGCCCCCTGCAAATATAGATTTGGGATCCCCTGCTGTGGCATCAGCAGTGGGGGGAAAGGGGGCTGGGCACAGGGGGGCCCTTGGCTGTGGGGCCCCCTGTGGCCACAGGTTTTGCAGGATAGGACAGGCCAGCTCTGGCTCCAGTGCAGTGGGAGTACTGGGAACAATATTTATCAGTCCCAGTCTCAACACCATACCAGAATCTCCTGATCATATCACCTCTGTGGAGCAGTCAAATGTTAGCTCAACGCATGTTACATCTAAAGATACTCGTCACCAAGGAAGTTTTAACTTTGCTTCACTACGATAGCACTTGGCTCATGTTTTAGTGCTTGAATGCTTGGATGCTAGCATTTTAAGTGCAGTCAACAGATACTAAGTGTAATGTGCAACAAGGTCCTTAGACGGCTTATGTGCAAACTAAGATAGCTCAAGTAACACATGTTCTGCTGTCTAAAAAGTATATTGTTCTCCCTTGCTCGAACACTTAATAGATGTCCCAGTGGTGACATCTAGTGGTTAATTTAATGCCATAGTCTCTGCTTAACTTTGGCATAACTGCTCTGTCCCATGGGATTTGCTAGTTAGTCATCTAGTGTTTATAATATAGGTATAACATGTAACATGACATATAAAATAATTATATAATGAATGGTATGGTTATATCTTAGTCTATCATTGGACACTGAACCTACTTATTTAAAATTTAATATACAATCTATTTGGAACTGTGACTACTGAGTAAATAAAACTCAGTCAGATAAGCGTGAAAAAGGATGGGGAAATAATCATTTTGCTGCATATACATAAAATATCATTTTTTTTAAACTGCACCAGAAAGCCATGATTGAAATACTGTGCAATAGAAAAGTGATATCTCCTATTCTATGACTTGGGCCTTGATGCTTAGCCAACTTTGCACAAAGTCAGTTAGGAAGAGTAAGGAAAATTCCCTCCACCATCGTCTCATTCCCCTAACCTTGATCTGAATTGCCTATATAAGCTGGGGAAATGGCTGGTCTGCCCTACCTTATACCACTTGCCAAAACATCAATGCATTGACAAGATGAAGAGATGCTTCAGCAGTGTTTTTTCCCTGGCCATGTCATTTACATTGGATGGGGCAGGAACTATGTTGATCACACTGGACTACCAAGAGATTCCCCCAGAGCTACTGATACCAAGTCAGAAAGACAAGTGCAAAGTGCTGCACCTGGGCAAAAAGAACCACCAACACTCTTACAGGCTGGGGGATGACCTTCACCGCAGCACAGCAGTGGAAAGGGATCTTGGAGTCATAGCTGACTCCAAGACGAGCATGAGTCGTCAATGTGATAAAGTGATCAACAAGGCTAACTGCACTATATCATGCATTAGCAGATGCATGACACATAGGTCCAGGGAGGTGATGCTTCCCCTCTATGAGGCACTGGTCAGGTCGCAGTTGGAGTACTGCATCTAGTTTTGGGTGCCGTACTTCAAGAGAGATGTGGAGAATCTTGAAAGGGGCCAGAGAATGGCCACTTGTATGGTCAAAGGCCTGCAAGCAAGGCTCTATGAGGAGAGACTGAGAGACCTACATTTCTTCAGCCTTCACAAGAGAAGGCTGAGAGGTGATCTTGTGGCTGCCTATTAATTCATCAGGGGAGGGAAGCAGGGAATAGGAGATGTTTTATTTATTAGGGTATCCCCTGGAGTAACTAGGAGCAATGGCCACAAATCAGTGGAGAGCAGATTTAGGTTGGACATTAGAAAGAACTTCTTCACAGTAAGGGTTGCCAGAATCTGGAATGGGCTTCCAAGGGAGGTGATGCTCTCCCCTACCTTGGGGGTCTTCAAGAGCAGACTGGACAAGCACCTACCTGGGGTCGTCTGACCCCAGCACTTTTTCCTGCCCAGGGCAGGGGGTCAGACTCGATGACTTACTTGAGGTCCTGTCTGACCCTAACACATACGACTCTATGAATCAGGTTCAGGTCCAACTTGTTAAAATAATGCAGCACAAAGCAACCCGATTATTCAAGACTGTATACTAGCTGTTTACCATCGGTCCATTTCATTTTGAAAATCTGCAGTCCTGCCATCTTGTTAGTCTCAACAGATCTAACAAACTAGGTACAGTCATGACAGTGTGGTATTTGAATGGGGGGAAATTTCTTAGAAATGGGAGCTGCAGGAAGTGGTGATACTACTCCCTGTGCTTCCAGTCAGCAGATACAACACCCTAGGAAAATGTTACTGGATTGTCTTGGATAATGTCTACAACTGAAGTCCTGACCACTCATGGCATGTAGAGTTCCTAATGTATTTGTAAAAGTTTGAATTCTAGCCATGGTACCAACCAAACCGCAACCTACCAATCTGCACTACACTTTACATGGGCCCTAAGGCATATGGTTGAGCACCCAGAGGTTGCAAGTTTGAAATACTCACAGTGAGGCCCTATCAGATTTCTAACAGATCTGTAAATTCTGGTAAATACCTTGTCACAAGGACACAGAAAAGACTGGAGACAGTATCTATCCTTGCTTTTTCATCTCTTCTAGGAATGTTCTATTTCACCCCAAAGGGAAATGAAGCAACCTAAATGTATAGTTCTGCAATGTATACATAGTTTTTCCAGACAGGGATTTTGTTTTGTGTTTGCAAAGCACCAGGGATATCTGGAGTTCAAAACAGATATTGTTAAGTTCATCAGCATATAAAGTCATTTGGAATGGAAGAAACTACTACTACACATATCTGTTAACAGTGTAATTGCAAAAGCAGAACATGACCATTTTGAAATGCATTTTATTTGACAAACATTTAGAGCAGTGTCCTTTAACTAATTTCCACAACTGCACATATTACTGGAAGCAAAAGCAAAGATGGAGGGAAGAAGACTCATTAGAAGGAGATCAATCACTTACAGCTATATTCTTAACTACTTACAAGGGATGTATTACAAATAAGTCAACATTTCTCCAGTACTTGGTGTTTATGCTTCTTTCTCTAGGCATTTTGTCTTTACACACCCACAGTCATCCACATGAACATATGTGTATTTGATTTTCCTCTTCTCAGAGCAAGTCAGTTCCACCTCTACTTCATGGCTCTTTGTTTCATAGCAGCAAGTACATTTGTGAACCATTTTATTGACATCAAAGGAGTACCTGATAAAATAAAACTAAGTGATCAGTCTACTAACTATTGGTTTCCTGCTCTTCATTATCATTAGCTGCTCCCTCCTCCAGCCCCCCAAGATCTGTCAGACAGGAGAAATTTAGAGTGTCTTCTATTTAAGCATCAGTGGGAAAATCATATTTACTTTATGCTAACATTTCATCAAATAAGTAACAATCGAATCAGTATGATACTAGCCTTGCAGAGTCTGATGGCGTAGCGATAACTGTGTCTGGAACAAAGATATGTGAAGACAGGACAAAAGGGTGGAGAAGCAGTTCCTTACTTACACAGAGTACGTACTGCAGAACCCTTCACAGGAAGGCACTGAAACGGGTCTCGATGATTTACAATTGTTGTGAATAATTGTCTCCGTTTTTGGTGTAGGTTTGCAGTCATGTTTCAAAGGTTTACCTGTGGGGAGGTTTCCTTCTATTAACCTTACTCAGGTAACAGGTAAAATGTTCTGAAAGAGATCAGCTATGACAACAAAGTCTATCTAATCAGAAGCTCCACTTAATCTAAAATTATCTCAGTTCTTTAAAATAAACAGAGAAAAGGAGAACATGAAGGTTTAGCCAATGGCAACACTGGAAGAACTTGGCAGATGTATGCTACAGCCATCAAAGCTATGGACTTCAATGAAATTTGAGGGCATTCACTAGGTCACAGACATAATGAATGGAGATCCTGACTATGATTAGCTTTCAAATATTTAGATGCAATATACTCACATGTCTTACAACATCCATCTGGAGTTGTCATAAGAGTCCCCTGTAGTGAAAGGAAACAGTACCACAAATACTCAGATTCTAAACTTAGATATATCTGTTGCTAACCAAGCTAGAGCTATCATGAGAGACTTCTAACTTGCAAACTGTACAATCAATCCACTGATGTATAATCATAAAGCTGTTTCTGTTCCAGTGATGTAAGATGTTTTCTGAGAAATCTGACAAGGAACAGGGTGAGTTTTCCCCAAAACTAGTATTTCCATCCATGACCTATGTAAGATGGATGAAAATACTATGATCCCAGATTTTATGCTCTTCCCCCTGAAATTTTGCCACTGACTTAAATCATCAACAACAGGAAGGCTAAGCTTTCTGTTTTTGTAAAGTGAAGATGTATTGATATGTGGCCTGATTCAAATTGATTTAAGACCATGGGTATCTTTCCACTAGACTTTTGCTTGGTTTTGAGATCAGACACATGAAGCCCAATTTTTTACAAGTACAGAGAATGTGCATCACTTATTGAAGCAATCAGAAGCTGCTTACCTTTGAAAACCCAGTTATGGATACTTACTGTCTTCCTGTTGTCATCAATTTCTGTTTAGTGAGGCACTAATTAGCCAAAAGCATAGTGATTACCAATACTGCGGTGCTTCCCAGGTATGTAACTACAGGTGTTTATTTATGGCTTCTTTCTTACTTGACCACTTTTGCTTTTGGTGGGTTGTGACCACTTAGGTGTGGCGGGAAGTCAATTATGGAGAGTGGCACAGCATCAAAAATGATATTGCCAGATAAATGAAGAAAATCTCACTCCACCATTTCTCCCTCTATCCCCTCACCCTTCAACATCAAATATTCTCTGTCAACCTCTATAAAGTGCACACATAACTCAATTACTGATAAGCAAGGATCCTGGTTTTCTCTGATTTAAAAAAAATCCCCAATTTTGGGTTAAAAACGTAACCCCAAATCCACATTTTTTCTGTGATTTAAATGAGATACCACTAATCTATCTATCTATCTATCTATCTATTGAGAGAGAGAGAGAGGTGTTTCATTTTAATTATGAAAAATGTTAATTGGGGTTACTTTTTTTAAATCAGAGAAAACCAGGATCCCTGCTGATCAGTAATATGTATATATCATTACTGATCACCAGGGATCCTGGTTTTCTTTGATTTTAAATCCCCAGTTTTCAGTTTAAAAAGTAACCCCATTTTTCCAGGATTTAAATAAAACACCACTAATATAGAGAGACATATATAGTGGTGTTTCATTTAAATAACAGAAAATTGTGGATTTGGGTTTACTTTCTTTAACCAAGAACTGAGGATTTTTTTAAACAGCATGATGGATAATTTTAAGACTATTCCATGTATGCAATACTCACTGGGATGCAGTCTGTTGGATCAAATTCCACACAAGTTGTTACTGTGCTAGTCAGAACAAACTGGCCTGATAACTCTGTGCACATGTGCTGAGTGCAGTTATCCTCTGGATGTTTATAGGGCTTCCCAACCTGAATAAGGAGAAGAAAACAAGTTACAACACATGATGAGTTTTTATAACTATTTTAATACTTTTTTTGCTTTTGCTACTATACAACCAACTCCTAAGATACCAGCCTACATACATTCCATTAGACTCCTCTGCACATTCTATCAGTAGTTGCAACCTCAGTTTAAATAAATAAAATCTGACAGCAGAATAGGTATGGTAAAACTGAAGCATTCTGTGGTCCGAGTTTTGAAGCAGAACTCTGTTGAAATGAACCATGAGCTCTAATTAAAATGTTTACAGTCCACTGTGACATTACAGTTCTTTGTGGGACAGGGAACACGAACCTCAATGGTCACGGTGCCAGATGGAAAAGTTCCCATACAGGCCACCTGCACACACTGGCCACAGCACACACCTTTTTGCTGCATGTAGCGGAAGCCCTGTAGAAACAAAAACATTGCTACATGGGTTATGGTTTGCCTGCAAAAAGCATGAAGACAAAAGCCATATTGTTCTCTTTAATGTTGGGAGGGAGAAAAATCCAACAAACTGATGCTTATATTTCTGTAAAAAAACTCTTGAAATCCACTGACTGATGAAGGCCTCATATTTCAAACCTGATGCTCATACCTACTTGGTTATTACATTTGTTTCATTGCCTTACTGAACCCTTGGGGTACTGACATTACAAGGTTGCCAATACAAGAACATTCTTTTTTTTCTTTTTCTTTTTTTTTTACTGACAACCAACTTTTTTACTGATGTGTTTTTACTGACATATGTTTTACATAATGTAAATGTAACCCTTCTTGCCAGATGCTGGATAGCAGTAACAAAGGCCAGATTCAAATTTAGGGGTTTAACAACCATAGTAAAAATCTTGTGTTGACAATAAAAGTTTTCAGATTGTCAGTAAAAAAAAAATGTTTGGGTTGGCAACACTGTTTGATGACAGCAATGATCTTACATGATGTTACCCCCAACTCCAGGGGCCCACTACTTACCTCTACACTTGGATTCCCCTAACCACACCATGCACCATGCTGCACCCCATTCTAACCCACTTCTCAGCCTTACTCTTGTCAGTTCTGCTCCTCTTGTCAGCTCCATAATGGACCTCCCCACTGATTTTCTCTCCCCCTTCCTGGCCTCACACCTCTGATCTGGCCACACTGCCCCTCACTGTCTTACCTGGGGTTGCATGGCCATGCCTA
The DNA here is from genome assembly GCF_001723895.1 of Crocodylus porosus. Classification (NCBI taxonomy): domain Eukaryota; kingdom Metazoa; phylum Chordata; order Crocodylia; family Crocodylidae; genus Crocodylus; species Crocodylus porosus. The sequence goes on along the minus strand of NW_017728947.1, from coordinate 2,725,377 downwards.
CCTATGACCCAGAAGTGTTATAGAAAGATGATAGGACTTAGCAGCAGCAGCACATGGTTGGGGGCTTGGGTGGGGGGTGGGTGGTAGTATTAAACCTTAAGCATTGCCTAAAAACAAATAATCCATTCAATTTTAGAATATTTACCTTCATCAGGACCTTTATACATGGGCCAATTTAGAATAGTTTTTTAAACATTTTTTACTCAATAGTGATAATAGACAGCTCCAAAGCAATCACACAAACATCTTTAACTCTAATCAGGTTATATTTGTGGTCACACTTTTATTGGAAATTTGTTTGCCCAGAATATCATTCTGGCACTGTTTTTTAAATTGTCAAGAGACAAACAACCACTAACCTGAAGAAGCAAGTTTGTTTATATCTGTAAAGTGCCATTTTTATTGATGAGATAGCTCTTTCTCTCACTTACCATGGTTCAGAACCTGAAGTTTAGCTAACGGGATGTCAGAGCATAAGGTAACAGTTAAAGTGACTTACCTGCTGACACTCAGTTTCACATTTCACTGGAACACACTGAATTTGTTTGATGTGTGTGGCAGGGTCCTGAATTTCAGTACATACACAGTCTT
>NW_017728947.1:2721418-2724686 GCF_001723895.1 Crocodylus porosus | reverse complement strand
TTCCCAGACCCCTGCCTCATCCACCAGAGGGACAGCTAGCAGCAAGCCCCTATCTGGGAGGAGAAATCTGTCCTCGCTGGGTGGGGGCTTGCTGCTAGCTACCCCACCAGCAGATCAGGGCAGGGGGATGGGACCCGCTTATCCCCTGCAGATTTTTCCAAGTCTGCTGCCCCTGACTGTGGAGCCAGGGCCAGGAACTCCCTGATGCCAGGGAATGAAGATGCAGAAGGCAGCCCCCCAAGATCAGAGATCAATGTCCCAGCAACTGCCAGGAGACAGCTGTCTCCTGGCCCAGTGCTCCCTGCTAGCCCGTGGGCTAGCATCCAGATAGGGGGAGCCTTGAACTCCCCCTGGCTGCTGCAAGGGACTGGTGTAGGGCCAGTGGAGGTGGAAGCAGATTGCTGCCATGAGTGGCAAATCTGCTTCTAAGGCACCGAAAGTATAGACACCTGCCCAGGAGCCTTTACTCATGAGTAGTTTACTCGCGAGTAAATTGCTCCTGGATCAAATGCACATGTAGACACACCCTGTGTTAAGTAAGCCCTGTGTAATATTACTTCATAATTTCAGAACTTTCCTATTCTAATGCCTTGAACTGTCTGAACCATTAGCCATGTGCAAAACTTCAAATGATATTTAATTGTTTTTGTACACACTCTTGTTACGTCAACATTTTTACTTAGACCTGAATACAAGTGGATGGTTCATGTATATTGGAATCTATTGGCTTCCTGGGTTGATTATTAAATAATTTCTGAAAGAAAAACTGCGCATGAACTTTTAGAGAAAAAAATCATGTCATTTTCATGATGTTTTTATGTTCTTTGAAATTACTTCTTGAAGGGAATTCTGGTATTACAAATTAATAGTCTATTAAAGTTACAACACACCAGCATATTGACAGAAGTAACTTAAATTCAACTCCTACCTTAAATTCAACTCCTTCATGAACACAAACACCTTTTGGTACTGTAAGAAAGATAAAACATAAGAGAGGCTTTGGAAACAATATTATCAGGTTCTGTATTAGTTTTGCATTCCTCAAAAGATGTAGAAAAGACCTGAAGGAAGCCCTTTTACCCAGCACTGGAACTACAGAATGACTTTGCTTTTTTTCAGTGTTAAAGTGATATTGTTGCTGTGATGGTCCAGGAAGTATGTGAAAAATATACTTGTGGGTAATATCTTTTATTGGACCAACTGCATAGTTCGAGTAGATAGACAAACAGTTGGGGATCTGTGATCGCCAAAAGCTTGTCTGTTTTGCTACTTCTGATCCTGAAACCCACATTTATTGTTTATTTTGATTTTGTGTGTGAAGTGCAAGTTATACGCATCAGTATTTTCTATTTAACAAACTATTTTTCTCCCTGTATATTTAAATCAGATTAGCAGCGCTTTCCTTCTTTGCTTTATTGTTATGGATCACCATCACTGATTAAAGAGCAAACTGGATTACAGGTCATGAAGATGATGCCTGGTATTGACCAGGGTTAGATCCAGGGGGGATACATTGGTACACTTGCATCCCCCTTGGATTCCGGGCACACCCAGAGTTTAAAACCAACTGCCTGCCGGTGGTAGCAGTTTTTCTAGTCAGGCAGTGCTGACAGAGTCAATTGACATGATGGCTCATTATAATTTACCTGATCCCTTCTCAATTCTTCATTCCACAAATGTTAACAACTCTCTTTTCTTTTTAATGGTCATGATTTTCCACCAGTCAAACAATCCTTTGTTCTGCAATTCTGCTGTTAGCTGCTCCTGGTAATAAAACTCCTATTTCACAACCCTGAAGATTATATTTAACTCATTCCAATAAAGTTATATTTTTTGCTTCAATTAAACTGAATAATACAGCCCTTGGATCCTAGCATATTCGTAAAACTTCTACTTTAGTTTTAACTGGAGAAAAAATGTGTATTATTTTATGTGTTATAATGCATCTGACCATCTGCACCCCCCTTTTCAAAATTCTAGATCTGCCCACGGTATTGGCATATACTTTGAGAGTAAGTCCTACCTAATAAAAAGTCAACAGAAATAGCGATTTGTTTTGCACTGGGAAGATAAGTCAATATTAAGTATTAAAAATCCATGGGATTTATACCATATGTTGGGTGCGGCTACATGCCACCGTATGACACCATTGTTATTGCGCTGTGCTTTATTACTTCCTTTAAGCATGGCACAGTACAGGCAGTTCCTGCACTGTGCACACGGTGCACAGTTAGATGTCACTGTTACAGCACATTATATAACCAGGGAGTGCACCACTACATGTAGTCCTACATAATCACTATGTCAGTGTAGTGCGCCATGTGGCCATGTAGCAAAACACTACGTCATCATTGGGTGACATGTAGATGTGTCCATTACTATACAACTACATATGGGTGTGGATATGTCTTGGGACTAAACTGTAAATAAAGTCCCATTTCAAATAATGAAAACCAACATACTATAAGGAATCATGGTACTTACTACAAGAAAATATAGGACAACAGCCAGAAATCTCTACTATTGGCTGAAAGCCTGCGTCACATTCCTTTTTGATGACAGAACAGGACTTCACATCACATTCTGGAAACAGGAGATGTAGAAAAAAGTGTCAAAAAGCCTTTTTATCCCAGTGATTTTACCTGAGTACCAAGACTTGCACACCCTAATTATCTCCTAATAATTTCCTTACATTGGCTCAAAGTCTTATAGGCTGCATTTACTGGTCCATTCATTTACAGAGTATGAACAGAAAGGGGACTGGCAGTGCAAACTTCCCTTCAGTGCTCTGTAAATACACCTTATTTATAACATTGATGGGACTCAGCCCTAGGAATGAAAGAAACATTCAGTATCCAGACTTGTTCTATACTCTGCCTCATGTCTGAGATTACCAACTAAAATATAATTTAATGCCAGTGATTTGCAAAAAAGAAACTGTGCAGAGGGGGAAAGTGATGGGCCACATATCATACAGACAGACATTCCCAAAGCTAGAACTAGAACTCAGGTCTCTCTATTCCATCCTGTGCCAGATGCACTAAATCCCTCCTCATCTGTGTAGAAACATGGCTTGGGCTGCATGAAGAGGTAATAAAAACACACACGAAGAGAAGCTGTGTCTTTCTCTCTAGAATGCCTTGAGAAGAGCAATTTACACTGCTCACATTATAAACCAGTGGTTTCACCAGAGGATACCTGGGGCCGGGAATAGGTACATTTGCTCTTCATGATGGAAAGGTTTCATTTCTGAGGCTCTTATCTGAAG
>NW_017728947.1:2719113-2721318 GCF_001723895.1 Crocodylus porosus | reverse complement strand
AGTGCCACATAGAGGGGGAGGATCACCTCCTTGGACCTGCTTGAGATGCATCTGTGGATGCATGACAAGGTGCGATTGGCCTTCCTGACTGCATCTCCACACTGCCGGCCCATGTTTATCTTGGCATCAATGATGACTCCAAGATCCTTTTCTGCCTCTGTACTGGATAAATGAATCCTTCTTTAAACCATTATGTACCTATATTTGTCTAACCTGCTCTTTAAGACTATGAATGACAGAAAGATTCCTTAAACTCTAGGTAAACTGCCCCAGTGCTTAAACACCTTCCTAGATAGAAAGTTCTTATTGTATCTAATATAAACCTCCCTTTTTGAAATTTAAATACATTACTTATTGTCCTGTCTATAGTGACTATGAAGAACAATGTTGTGCCATCCTCATTATAAATAATCCCAGTTCTTCCAGCTTTTCATCAAGCTTACCACACACTGTATCCATGCAGCATGGGTCATCTGGATGCGGTATTGGTTTGGGTACAAATCCTTCTATAGTGCAGTTCACTAATGGAGACACTGGGCAAGATCGATGTGAACAAGTAATGTTCAAGGTATTCTTATTGCAGGTGCAATACTGACAATCATGTTCCCAGGTCTCTCCAGGCTGTGGAAAAAAAAGAAGCAACAGTTCACAGAATAGAAGTTGGAAGTGATAAACTAATGAGAAAAGAGTGTGGGGGATAAGCCAGAGACTCTGGGCTCCTGTACATGTGCCCAACACCCACTCCAATGAATGCTAACTATAACACATCGGAGCAAATTTGATTAATTAATTAATTGAGTCTAATTCTAATTAGAATGCTCCTGCAGCCTCAGCATCATTTGTATTCAGTGTCCCTGTACTTCAAAAGCTCATCGAACATACTTTATTTAAAGAATCTCTATCATCATTTTGAAGTATGGGATGCTGAATACATGAGACGCTGTGGGTGTTTTAATTAGAACAGCTCCTGAGAACCTTTCTAATTAAACCCCCAACTCCGGCCTGAAGCAATTGTAAAGACACCCTCTGAGCATAAGTTTACTGCTGGGTTTTATGAGTTTATTACTGTATTTACTCAAATCCAAGATGACCTTGGAACGACCTTGCTGGGGTCGTTTTTCCACCATTCAACATAGTTTCAAGTACAAGGCAGGGAGGCAGGGAGGCAGGTGGCTGGTTCAGCTCCAGCTCTGGCCTCAATCCTGACCCAGGCTCAGGGTCAGAGTCAAAGTCAGAGCCACAGCCTCCCCTGCCACCTGCACTGTGCTGCTACCTCTGCCCCCCATGCTGCCTCTCTATCCCCCCCAACAATTTACCCATAGTCATGGCTCTGGCTCTGGCTCCAGCTCCGCTCTGGCTGGCTACATGAAGTACATTGTGACTCCAGCCTCCACCTGGCTAGGCAGCATTAGCTGAGGTGATGGTAGCTCCTGCCCTGGCTCCAGTTCTGGGGCCAGGGCCAGGGATGCTATTGCAACCACTGCTGCGTGGCTATGCAGGGACCAGAGTGGGCTAGAGCCAGAGCTGTAACTAAGGGTAAGCAGCAAGGGGTAGGAAAGTAAATAGTGAGGGGGGAGCAGGTGTTTGGGGGTAGAGTGTAGGCATTGTGGGGGGACAGGCAGAAGGGAGAAGTGATGGTGGGGACAAGCAGTAGGTGTCAAGATGTGGAGGTTTAAGGGACAGGGGTCAGGCTGCTTAATTCCCTCTCCTCTTTGCTCACCTGCCAGTGCTTTCCTTGGTTCTGCAGGGCAGGGGGCGGGGGGAGGGTGGATGGTGAATTTAAGATGACATTCCAATAATTAGATACTATACATGGAAATGTTTAACAAATTTATACATTTCTCATGTTCATGATCTATTTATTGTGGGATCATCTTAAATTTGAAGTCGTCTTGGATTTGGGCAAATATGGTACATATGAAACCCTAAAGACTAAATTTCACAGGGACCAGAGAGTTCTATCATAAAATAAGCTGTGTTTAATTGTGTCCTCTGCAGCCTTGTGTGAGGAAATAGGAAGAAAATAAGAATGAGTGAGAAAACAATAGACTTTCATGGGTTTCCAGTTCTGCTTCAGTCTCTCATAAGGAGTGCAGCTACGTAGCAGAATTAAAAGTCTCTGTCCTTGTCTTTGCTGTTTCTATTGTACACAGGTTTTGAATTTGGGATTAAACAAATGAAATATTTCTGCAAACATTTTTACAG
>NW_017728947.1:2717555-2719013 GCF_001723895.1 Crocodylus porosus | reverse complement strand
TTATCGAAGCTGAGAAAGGGAAAGGGACACAAATCAAGAACAAGGCCCTGGGATCTAAGAAAAGGAACTGAAGAAACAGTGAACAATGGCCAAAACATAGGGACTTGAATCCAAACGTTCTTGGAGACTGATTTTATTTGCATCTTCCCAAATGAAAGTTCTTCTTTCTGGATAATATTAGGGGGATGTAATGCCCCTCAGAAGTATTTCTGGTCTAGTCAGAAAGTGCCATCCAAGAACTAAAGGCTAAGTGTACCAAGACCTGAGGAAGTATGTCTTGCATTCAAAAGCTTGTCTAACTTTATTCCAACCACATAGCTGGTCCAGTAAAAGATATCACCCTTTGAAATCCTTGCTTCTATTCATACAGCACACTGAGCCACAGGGCATTGACAACTGAAAGTGATTGTATTATGGAATCTTATAGCAGGTGTTCACAGCAAATTTTTATTTTTTTCCCCCAACTTGTATTTTTCCTTACCACAGAAAGAAACACATATGGCTTCAGAATCTCTCAACAGGATCTTCCCATCAGGGCAGTAACATCCTTCAACAAACACTTTTGCATTACTTTGTGAGGGAATGGTACCAGGAATGGTTTCCCTGCATAATTATATAATAAATAGGAAGGGATGAGTGACACCAAGCCCAGCTTTTAGAGAAAGCTAAAAACAAAAATCTGTCTGAGGAGAGCTGGAATTTTAGTGGGATCTGAATGTGAAAATCCCTTCAATACTTTAAAAATTACCAGCTTGTATCCTTAGTGCTTAGGAAATTACTCACCTGGTGAAGCATGTTCTTCTTTCTCTTCTCCCACATGGCTTGTAGACCTGGTCCCCAGAACAACTTGCCTCTGTAGAACATTGACAATATGCAGATTAGCATGTCCTGCTTTGCCTACGGCCTTACAATATAAATTACATCTGGGTAGGGTATTTCACTTTGTGCATTCCACAAACATAAAAGAGCAGGTTTCCAAAGAGAGGTTTCTATTGTATTTTTGATCATGAGGGCAGATTGTTCCAGTAATGAATTTGCAACAACACATGCTACCTTTACTACTGTGTCAACAGTTCCAGCAAGCACAGGGAAAACAAGCAGAGGGAAAGGGTATATATATATTGCCACCTAGTGATAAAACTGTACTGGACATGAACAAACTAGAAAACATTAGTGAAAGACTGAAATGTAGCACAGGTTCTGATCATTATGTATATATTCTATTATAAACCTTTGAACAAGTACCATTATATTGCCAGTGGCAGGACAAGATGGTTGTAAATGATGGGGAAAATTGACTAAGTCAAATATCATACTATTTTACTGATGTAAATCTAAAGTAATTCCACTTAACATCAGTGGGGTTATTCTGAATATACATGAACGTAACAGTGTAACTAAGGCCAAAATATGGCCCAGAAGATCCAGTCAGCTCTGGTACCAATAGCAGTATAGGTG
>NW_017728947.1:2703057-2715355 GCF_001723895.1 Crocodylus porosus | reverse complement strand
TGTTGGTTGCCCCTAAGCATACACTCCCCTGCTTGCCCCTCGCAGATGTGCACCTGGATAATTTTCTCAAAGAGTTTCCCCAGGACCGAGGTAAGACTCACGGGCCTATAATTTCCTGGGTCCTCCTTTCTCCCTTTTTTGAAAATGGGGACTACATTGGTGCTTTTCCAGTCTTGTGGCACCTTGCCAGAGCACCATGAGTGCTTGTAAAGCTGTGCCAAGTGTCCCACAATGACCTTTGCCAGTTCCCTCAGCACTCTGGGGTGGTGACTGTCAGGACCTGATGATTTGAACATGCCCAGTCCTACCAGAAGTTCCTTGACTAGGTCCTCACTGACCCTGGGCCTGGCTGCCCATCTTCCTAAATTTGCCCTGAATGAAGCAGGATAAAAGTTGGAAAGGTTTTGCCGTACTTGTATGAGTACAGAATCATAGAGATGTAAATTGTAGTGTTTCAGCTTTTACCAGTATGGATGCAATTAGATTTGTCTATACTTTCAAGGAAGACTCAAGCCCTGTGTAACTTCTAAAATCAACACATACACAATATATATGTGTAATAGTAAAGGGAGCAGAGTAAAATTACTTCCAGGCCAGAAAACCCTACTTCAGCTCACCACACTCTCCATTTGTTTTGCTTCTCCAGTCAACACAAACCCCTTGTAATCCACACAAAGCAGCATAGGTCTTAAGGCTGTAGCATTCAGTCCTCTGACCCACGGCTGAACATGCATCTCTGAGGCAAGCTGCATAGTAAGCTTGGGGAGGAACTTCACTGTGACAGTCTGTCATATTCCTTAGTAAACAATAAAAATAGGCACGTTTTTCATGGTGGATTTTAGCAATGTCATAACAAAAGTTCAGCTCAGAAACACACTAATCCATGGAGAAAAACTGTCAAGTTAAATATACAACTTTAAAATGTTTTAATGGGAAATGTTCTCCTGGATACCAACCACTAGCAAATCTTTCAGTGGGTGTGTCTCTCCCAGCCACATGGGGAACAGCACGGGTCCCAATCCCCACGCAGCTGGCAGGGAGCTGCCTTGCTACTGGGACTGCTTTCCCAGACATGTGGGGATTGGGACTAGCCCCCATGACCCCTGCCAGTCTGGGGCTGGCACCCGGGGGATCCTGGAGCTCCCCCTGGCTGCTATAGGGGGCAGAGCAGAGCAGAAACAGCTCTAGATTGAACTGCTCCTGTTAGAAGCAAATTTGCTCATGATGGGAGCACATTCAGATGCATGGGGGGGGAGGTGCAGTTTAATGTGCCTGAATTTTCTACATTGAAAATGTAGGTGCATTAACTTCATGTGTAGATGCATGCAATGAAAACTAATCATATATCCCTCTTTAGTAATGATGACCTTTTTCTCATGTTATTTACAGCATCTTGATTTACCCATAGATTATGTAATACAGGAGTGAATCATATAAAGTCTTCTTTGCAATTTTAGTGCAGTAATTCTAGGTACAGATATTTTTGTTTTTTTAGTTTAGTAATCTTATTTTAAAATAATAAAATTATTTAAGAAAATAAACTTGCAGGATAGGCTTATAGCAGTGATTTTAGTTTACAGCCTTCAGACAAAAACAATAGGATACCTACAAATGTTGGCCTTAATGTTCCAAAACTTATCTTCGGCAAAAAATTTAAAATGCCTTAAAAGAAGATGGATTTTGAGAAATCAGCTGTTCAGTATCAACCATTAAAAATCAGCAGTTTTAAGCCTCAGATCATAAATCACTAAATTTAGATCAATTTATTTTACCTTTTATAGGTAGTTCATAGCCAGTGTGGGAAGCACACAGTTGCCTCCTTTTGGGCCTGATCATGTATATCAGGGCTCAGTAACCTAGGGATGTCTGTTCATGTGTGGGATGCCTGCTCCAACTCATTCTAATTAAAATGTGTCGGAGCAAACTCAATCAATTGAGTCTAATTAGAATACTCCAGCAGCCTTGCCATCATGTGTTTTCAGTGTTTCCATATTTCAAAATGGCAGCTCATTAAATAACTCTTAGTTAAAACATGCCAGCTGCCGTTTTGAAGTACAAGATGCTGAATACACAAGATGCTGGGGGCATTTTAATACAAGTGACTCCTGAGAACCACTCTGAATGAAATGCCCCCTACCCTGGAGCAAGCGTATCGATACCCCTACAACTTGCAGACTGGATCTAGCCAACAGAGCCACTGAATCCAGCCTGTGAATGTGGAGCCTCAGTAGCCTTCAGCGGCAGGGGGTTTAAGCTCAGGTGCTCTCCCCAAGCTGCTGCAGGGAGAAGCACCAATCATGAGTGGGTCCTGATTTCCCCCTCCCTCCCCCCCGCACCTCTGACCCAAGGTGAGTCATTCTGGCTTGCAGCCAGGAAGGGTTGTTTACTGCTGACCTGTACGATGCTCATGAAAGCGTGTCTTACCAGATGAGTGCACAAAGAGCAGAAGGGGGGCAAACTCCTTGATCTATTTCAGTCGGAGTGGGTTCTGGGATACTAAATTCACAAGGTCTCTTGGTAAGATCAGGAACTCTCCAGTCAGATGCCATCTCACTGAAGAAGTCTGTAATCTCACTGTTCCTCTTCCTAGCATCATCAGACTTTTCATTGGTGCATGTACCTGCCAGCAATACAAAACAAGTAAAAGCTGAAGAACTCAGGGACTTCAGAGAATTCCTTCTGGAGAGGAAATTACATGCATAAAGACAAGTGGAAAATTTTAATTGGTCTTGAAAGGTATCAAACACAAATGGGCCTTCATTGACTTCACAGAAAGGAGGTGTTTAAAGGAAAAGGCTAAAATAGCTAGTCTGTCATTTATGGATGACAAGTAAAGTGTCAGGTAACGAATTCTTTCAACTTGCTTAAGCAATTGAGACAGTCCTGTCCTTTAAAATGGATTTTGTGAGCCATTTCATGAGCAGATGTGATCAGGAGATAGCAAAAAGGGAGAAGAAACATGCACATGCATACATACATACATACCCGCATACATGTAGATAGCTTCTCTTGAATTCCTCCATTCATCCACAGATGGAGAAGGGAGTAAAAAGAGATTACTTGGAACTCTCTATTACCACCCTCTGTTCCACCGAAGAGGAAGAAAAACATTATAATCTAGCGCTGATAAATCTTATACCAAAACGAAAAAAACAAGAATCTGGAGACATTAATTATATCTGAATACACTTACCACATTGTCCCTCCGTATTGTTATAAAAGGTGTTGAAAGGGAGTTTTATGTAGAACACATTATAGCTATAAGAGACATAAAGTCCTATTTCAGGTATTTCAACAATAATGTAGAGGCCAGAACTGGTTATCTTGATACCGTTCTTGAAGAAATTTGGTACCATCTTCTTACCGTTGAACAGAACCTAAATAAAAGAAAGAGTCCAAATCATTCAGCAAGTGTCATGTTGCTTAATATAAACTTTATAGTTTGGAATGCCTAGGACAAATTATTTTTCCAGATATACTGGCTGTGTCTACATGAGACGCTGACTGTGCAGTAGCCTGTGTCATTTCATACTTGTATAAACAAGTATAAGCAAGTACTAATTGACTGCACAGTAACGACTGTGCAGCCAGTGTCTTGTGTAGGCCACTTAGTGCAAGCCTTTGAAGCTTAGACTGGCTGAGTTTCCACGTGGCTTTCAGGTATTTCAGTTACTAACTGCAGAGAAAATATTAGCAGTAAAAATGATACAGCAATTTACCACAAATTTGATTAGTTTTCACAAGACGGTTTCTCTGAATCATTCATTGTTCTGTGTATGGTCAAGTTTCTTTTGATCGGCCATGGAATAAATCACAAGAAAAGAAACCACGAATTACAGGACACCACTTATGGCTTACCTCCCAACTATTGCTTCCTGGCAAAAGAATAAACCAAACCTCACTGAAGTCAGTACACTGACTTTAGTGGTCTTTTGTGGTCCTTTCTTTCATAGAAAAAAGCCCAAGTTATTATTATTATTGAGGAACATGACACAAACCTATTCATAAATAAATTAAGCTATTCCAAGGCTCTTGAAACAGGTCGGACAGCCCCTCAGAATGACGTCCCTCCATTTATTCAGAAGGCAAGGACAGCACGGGCAGTGATACAGCAAATACCCTTATTTGCTCTGTCAAAGTGTGTCAGCCTTACCTATGCTGGAAGGACTATCTCTAGGTAAAGGAGACTACCATCAGCCTCCAGGCCCTTCCTTCAAACCTGCTGCCATATGTACCCAAATTAGATCTATATCAATTTCAATGGAAGCTGCTACTCATAATTTGAAGTGAGAGAATAAGATCGCATGATCCTGGGTAGTGCCAGTCATAGTGATGGCCTTTGTAGAGCAGCCATCTTTCAGTAGAGGGGGAGCACCAGACAATGTTGATGTAAGTCACTGAACACTAAAAGGACAAAGACAAACAACAAGAAGCAAAATCTTTCCGTTTAAAATCCCCACATTTTACAGATCTTCTCTATCATAAAAACACAGGCCTGCACATTTCACTGAATGTTTTTCAAACAAAAGAAGCCAAATAAAACAGAAGTTCTCTCTCTCCCCCTCTGTTTTTGTTTGTTGTTTTGTTTGTTGTTTTATACTGTAAATTAGCTCTATTCTTAAACCTGGTGGAGCTATTGGCATGGCCAAAAACATAAATGGGAATAATCTAAAAAGGTGATAGAAAATGTATTACCAGGTTGCCTTCTTTTCCATGCTCTACTGCTTGTGTCAGAAGAACTACAGAATCATTATAAAAAATGAAGAGTGACATTGAACAAATGTTTCCATCAACATCACTGCAGTAGTAGTTGTCCAAGTGAATCCAGAAGTTTGGGGAATCTGGCTGGATTGGCTTCACCAGGACATAGGAGCAATTCCCTTTGAAATTGTAATATGTTCCATCGAAGGTCATATAATGCTCATTTGCCCACCCGCTACAAATACCTAGAAACAAAGATAAGCTTAAAGGCTGATTTATTTTAGGGTTCCTGAATGCATGAATAAGCCTTAAGTCAGCCATGGCTGATCTCTCTGCCAACTGACAAAGTTGCATCTTGTCCCACACTGTTTCTTTGGTCAGCTTTACAGTGTGAGTTCCTTGTGACCTTCTACCTCTGGTTAATAAATGTTATAACAGTCCAGGTTTTCAGTTCCTCTGACGTACCCCATGCCATAATGGAAATAAAACGTTTTCTATGATAGGCCCACAAGAAATCACTTACAAAAAGGCAGTCAAGATTTCAGTCTCATAGATACCCCTTATCCCATAGCTAAGCACTTTCTGTAAACCCAGTTTTCCAAACTCACTCACATATAGCCATTTCTTTTCTTTCCACTTTCTATCCTTATGTTGCCTTTGTCCCATTGAGCCTCTTGTTATCCCGCTCATTTATTATTCTTATTCATCTTCCCATTTATCTCCACATCTAAGCAATCTCACATGTCATCATGGTAAACCATATTTTACCTAGAGACATTGTCCCATCTCTACTTCCAATATTTCCTGCCTTCTTCTCATGCCATTCTGCTACATCCCTATTTCTGGCAGTTTTTTTCCATCACCCCTACTCACAGCATTTGCTCCCTTAGAAAATCTTCTGAACATTACTTGTGTCAAGCTACATATTTCTAAAGATGGTTGGTTCTAGTAAGGACTCAACCTAGCTTACATGCTTTACATATGAAGCAAATTGTGACCTCACTAAGCTGAGAATGATGGATAGCAGAATTTGAACTGATTTGGATGTACCATATTTCTTTGTGTATAAGTTGAGATTTGAACCCCCAAAATTTACCCTTAAATGTCCACCTTGACTTATACACCCTATCAGTACTTCAACTGGACACCATGTCAGCATCCTGCTGCACAGGGAGGTGGCATGCTGGTGGTCTCTGGGGAAGCTGAATCGGGCCCCTGGGAGTGCAGACAGTTCGAGGTATGCCACTGCTGCAGAGGAAAGAAGTGCTCCCCCCACAGCTCAGAAGCTGCCCAGCCTGGCAGCAGCTTGTCCTCTGGTCATGGTAGAGGTGGGCAGGCTCTGCCAAAAGCAGGATCAGGCCCCTGCCTGAGTCATGCAGGGTGAGGCAGCCCCTTCCTGGGTCATGCCAGGCATCCTGCTACCTACCTGCTTAAGGCAGAAGCAGTGAGGAGCCTGATCCTCCTTTAGGCAGAGCCTGCCCGCCCCCTGCCCTCCCCTCCCCACCAGCAGCTGGGGGGTGAGCTGCCACCAGGCTGGGCAGCCCCTGAGCATGGGGGGACCCAGTTCTTCCCTCTGTGGGGGTGGCACCCCCTGGGCCCAGCTGCCCAAGCTACAAGGCACCCAATTCAACTTCCCTACAAGTCCACCTGGGCTTCCAGTGCCTCGCACTCTGAGTTATACAACATATTGATGCGTACACTGTAAAATATGGTACTTCCCTTGAGCTCACTTTAACACCTCACAAAATTTGTAATCTTGTTGCCATGTTACTTACACTTGCACTCAAAGACTTCACAGCAGCCAGTTTCATCAAAGTATTTTGTGAATGGGAAACCATTGACACAGAGTTTTGATTGCCGAAGTGGGCAGTCCGCACTGGTCAGTTTAATATTGTTTCCTTCTCCCAAGCAAGTGGCAATCTGGCAATTTCCAAAGGTCCATGACTCATTAAACTGTTGACAATTTAAAAGAAAGAGGTGAGACTATGCATAGGAAATGAACTTACTAGCACTCTAAAAATTACTGGCAGAGAGCATAGGCAGCTCAGTAATACAACTAGCCTGGCAGCATTCATGATCTGTTGAGGTTTTGTTTTGTTTTTTAATTCTCAAAATCTCATAACAGTTTACAACAAATAACCATCAATGAAGCCTCAAGGCCTATTTCTGTACTATAAAAAAATTCTGTATCAGATCCAATATTGAGATCATGACCACTCCTGAATTTCAGTGGTCCTAGTTGAGGGAATGTTTTCCAACATTAATACTTATACGATCCTGCCCACCTACCTTCTAACACCACCTACCTTTTAATGGCTTTGTCTTGATAGTCTGGTCTTTACTTCCTGTCCTATGTTACTGTATGGTTTTGCAGTATTCTGACTGACTTCTACTTTCTTCAGAAACCTAGCGTGTCAGGGATGGAGGAGGACCACTATAACTATTATTAGGCCTATGTGAGTAGGCAGCTATTTGATTTGGCTTTGGATCCAGGATCTGTTTCCCGCTTCAATATAGCCGAAGCATCTCCAAAGCTTCGGAGCTGCCTTGGAGATCCAGCCATAGGGTATAATGGGGAATCAATGAAATATCTATAACTTTCTTGTTTTTTGTCTGCTTTGGATGAAACTTGCAGGGATGGTAGCTGCTGCTGAGTGCATGAAGCCTGCCAAGTTTCAAGAAGCTGGTGCAGAAGTTTGGGGGGAACTGCACCCCAAATTCTTGAAAGCAACATTCATGTCATGTGTATATGTTATACTACAGAGAGGTTAAAACTGCAGGGGTAGTAGCCTCTGGTGAGGCCACAAAGCCTGCCAAGTTTCAAAAAGATAAGTGCAGGGATTTGGGGGGAACCGCACCTCAAGCTTCAGACAAGCAAAACTCGTGACATAGGTGACACTGTGTGTGTTAAGGCGCAGCAGGATGAAAGCTGAAGGGATGGTAGCCCCTGCTGCGGCCACAACACCTGCCAGCTGTCAAGGAGATCGGTGCAGGGCTTCTGGGTTCTGGGGCCCTGCACCTCTAGCTGCTGACAGGCAAAACTCATGATATGGGTGCTTGTGCAACAGACTGTCTCTTTCTTGGAGCAGTTGATGGTCTGTATCAATTATTTCCTCTCTTTAGTCTGTGGCTTTATAGGTGTTAATCCTTGCTAATTAACATGTTACCCCCCTGCAAGTTTCATCCAAATCAGACACAAAACAACTAAGTTATAGATATTTGATTGATTCCCCATTATACCCTATGGCTGGATCTCTGAAGCAGCTCTGAAGCTTTTCCAAAATGGTTCGGAAGCTCCAAACCACTTCAGAAGGCCTAAAGAAGCCAGCACTTCAAACTGGACATGCTGCTTCGGACACCAAAACATCTGAAGCTTCTCCAGATCTGAAGCACAGTCCAAAGCCTCATACAGCCCTGACTATTACCTACTTCAGTGGGAATTTGTAATTGCTCATTTGTAGAATGTCAGATCCTGGTCATGGAAATATAGCAGTGCTGTTGCTAAGACAGCAGTTTCAAGTAGTATGCAAAAATGTTCTGCTTTTCCATTGCCTAGATCCCAGGGTATATGGTTTGGTGCCAGCCCCAAGACACATCACCCTAAGTGATCATGTTTGTGTCCCATCTGTGCTTTGATACATTATTTTTGCTCACTTACCTTTCTTGGAGGAAGAAGATCAAAGCAATCAGTCACCAGAGGTATTTTGGGAGTAGACACCGTAGTTGTTGAAAGAGGTGTGTAGGTGCTATGGGATTCTACTCCTGCTATTCCTACACATTTGCCCTGGATTCTTTCAATCTGGCATGATGCATTACATTTGGAGTAAATACACTGATCTGAAGCATTAGTTGTCTGAGATATGTTACTTCCTGCAAGACCAGAAAAGTAATTGCTAGGATTCCATGAGTCTGACATACTTTCCCAGAAACTTTGGTTTGAGCTACCAGTTCCCATGTTGTAGTGTAGCACTCTTTTCCCACACTAGCTACAGACTGAGCAGCACATTTTACTAACTTGAACTGAGTCACACTTAGTTGTGACTACTGGCAAAAATAGTGAATCTGCAACTAATCTGTATCTACCAGCTTGGCCATGGCTGACATCATTTCAACAACAGAGACTGGGGAAGGCTATTACTCATTCAACATTTAACTCTTCTGCTCACAAAGAAGTATCTTCCTAGGAACTGCATATGCATATCAAAGAGCAGAAACTGGCCTCTCAATAATGTGGGATAGCCCTATTAAGGGAATAGAATAACCACAAAACAGAGTCAAGAGACTAGGTGTCTCAGATGTATCAGATCCTAGTCTGTTACAATGAAAAAAATCAAAGAATTATTATTATGAAGCTATGGTACCTGAAAAATGAATACTTCCTTACTGGTAAGTGTTCTGCAAAACATTCACAGTTTATTCACAGAAAAAACAGAATTTACCAAGATGAAAACAATTAGATTGCTTCTTACCTATAGCAATCAGCTCCCCATTTACATTGCAGAAGCATGGGATAGATATTGCAGGTGCTGGTGTTGTAAGAGGAATTACTGTAGTCATTCCTATGCATATAACAATTGAAAGTAGGTAATATTTTACTCCCATATTTTGGATCTGAAAGTGCTACATTAAATTCCCCTTGTCATTTATAACATTCTTTATCATTCCCATAACTGGAAAAAGCTGAAGACTTATAAAGGGAAATAAAATTAATTAGCTTTCCATTCCTTGGGTCCCCCCTTTTCTTTTTCTTAAAAAATAAAACAAACAAACAAACAGAAACATCCCTCTTTCCCCTCTCCCCATCCCTGTTTGCTCTTGCCCATGTTCTTGAATCCTACCTGACTTCCGTGTCTTTGGGGAACTAATGCCTGGTTTCTGGACACCTGCAGGTGTGGACCCTGCCAAGTTGAATATATGCACTTTATTCAGATCATATTTCACCACAGTGCTTCAAATTTTGTCTTGGAACTTCTCCTTTCTTAAGTATTATCCTAGTGTGCATCCTAGCACAGTTATCGTCATAGATAAGATACAGCAAAAAGTCTTTTAAGCACTTTGTCTAGCCTTTCAAATATGTTCTCAAAAACACTTAAGCAATGCAGCTAAGCTTTTCCCAGTGTATTAGGCTTGTGCGAGTAGGCAGCTATTCAATCCAGCTTTGGATCCGGCCGCTTCAGATGCCAGGGATCCAATCTGGAGCTCCGGACTGGGTTCCCACTTTGATCCAGCCAAAGCAGCTCTGAAGCTTCAAAGCTGCCTCAGAGATCTGGCCATAGGATATAATGGGGAATCAATGAAATATCTATAATTTTGTTGGTTTTTGTCCGATTTGGATGAAACTTGTAGGGGTAGTAGCCTCTCATGTCATGTGTATGTGTGGGGTGGGGTAAAAATTGCAGGGGTGGTAGCCACTGGTGAGGCCACAAAGCCTGCCAAACTTCAAGAAGATCAGTGCAGGGGTTTGGGGAGAATCGCACCTCAAACTGCTGACAGGCAAAACTTGTGACATGGGTGCTTGTGCAATCGACTGTCTCTGCCTTGAGGCAGTTTATTGTCTGTATTGATTCTTCCTTCTCCTTAGTCTGTGGTTTTGTAGGTGTTAATCGTTACTTATTAACTGGTTACATTAGCTAGCAACTGTGTATTGAGCTGGTCCCTGAGTGAATCATGATTGACTGGTAACTGGTAACACAGTGGCTTAGCAGCCAGGCCTGCAGTAGTTCCACCCCCCCCATCTCCCACCCCAAGACAGACATAGTAGCACAAGCACCCATGTCACAAGTTTTGCCTGTCAGCAGCCAGAGGTGCAGGGCCCCAAAACCCCCCTGCACCTATCTCCTTGACAGCTGTCAGGCTTCATGGCCGCAGTAGGGGCTACCATCCCTGCAGCTTCCATCCTGCTTCCCCTTAACACACACAGTGTCACCCATATCACGTGTTTTGCTTGTCAGCAGCTTGAGGTGCAGTTCTCCCGAAACCCCTGCACTAATCCTCTTGAAACATGGCAGGCTTTGTGGCCTCACCAGGGGCCACCACCCCTGCAGTTTTCACCCCACTGTGTTGTAACACATAGACGTGACATGAGTTTTGCTTTCAGAAATTTGGGGTGCAGTCCCCCCCAACCCCTGTACCAAAGTTCTTGAAGCTTGGAAGACTTCATGCTCTCAGCAGAGGATAGAATCCCTGCAAATTTCATCCAAATCAGACAAAAAACAACAAAGTCATAGATATTTCATTGATTCCCCATTATATCCTATGGTCAGATCTCCAAGGTGGCTCCAAAGCTTTTCCAAAGCACTTTGGAAGCTTCAAACTGCCTCGGAAACCCTGATGAAGCCAGTTCTTTGACCCAGATGTGCTGCTTCAGACGCCGAAGTGTCTGAAGCTTCTATGGATCTGAAGCACGGTCTGAAGCCTTGCACAGCCCTACAGTGTATATTTTGTTACTGATTTAACTATAATTCATTGAATTGAAGGAGGAATAACATATTTACTTTCCTCCCTGAATTTTTTCATTTCTATTCTGGTTTTCAGAACATTAACCAGCCCTTGACAAAATCATATCAAAGCTTTATTTTCCCCTCCCTATTGTTTCTTGTGAGATGGGTGCTTTTTCTAGTGTGCCTTACATACGGAATTTTTCACAAAGTGCGAGACAGCTAGTGATACATTTCTATGCTGCTGTGATCCACTGGAAATTGCCTGACAGTATGACAGGAGGTGAGAAGGATATCAGGAAAACAAGGTTCAGAATAAAAAGGTGGCACTAGAGCCATGAAATATTTTGAACTGTTTGCATATATACTCCTATCTAAATTGTACTGGGAACTTGCCAGATTTCTAGGACTGGGGTTCTGTAAAAATATCATAGAGGTACCTTTGCCTCTATCTCTTTAGTTCTTCGGTTCTGTAGATCAGAGAACCTGGCATCATGTCTCAAATTTGTACTCTCCTGCATTATGTGTCGACCGTAGCCCTGTACAATTATTGTACAAAAGGCCTTTTTTAAGGAGGACGAATCTTGTCACAATTGAAAGTGGTTTCTTTATACTAAGTAGAAGACAACAGATCTCATATAAATCTGGTACCTGACATTTCTATGGCAGGTAGTGTTGTAGGTAGTACTTCACAAGGGATGAATGTTCTAATGATATTTCCATTAGGACCACAAACAGCTGTTCTGCATCTCCCCAATTCTGTTTTATTGTAGATATTTGCATTTAAGGTGTAGGTCTTCTCATGGTAGCAGCAGAGGCAGTCTGACACAATGAGAAGGAAATGCAGTAAAAGGAGGAAACACATCATTATGAACAGATATAAAAGATAACCCTGAATTAGGTATAATTCTTTCCCAAACTATCAACTCTAAGATAAAAAGATGCTCAAGTGTGATGTGGCTCCTGCATATGCCACGATAGGTGCAGAGCTCATCCCAGTTTAGGCCTGTACAAAGTGGCTAGTATTCTCTTTGGATTTGGATTTGGATTTGGATTTGGCCAATTCGGGGGACAGTAATTTGATTCAGTGATTTGAATCACTGTCCAAAATTGATTCAGCTGAATCAGATTTGGAGATTTGGCCACTGCTGAATTGTCTG
>NW_017728947.1:2698760-2702862 GCF_001723895.1 Crocodylus porosus | reverse complement strand
CCTGGATCTTTAAAAAAAAAAACCCACCAGGAGCTGGGGCCAGGCAGGACAGCCATAGTGAGGCTGGGAGAGCAGGTGGGGATCAGGGGATGCTCAGGGATGCTTGGGGGAGCAGGAAGGGGATGGGGTCTGGTGGGGCCCCCCCCATGGTCCTACACCCCCCTCCCCCTCCCTACTTACCAGCATGGATTCTGGGTCCAGCTCCCTGTGGCAACAAATGCGGACTGCTCAAATCTCCAAAGCTCTCCAAATCTTTTCTGAATCAATTTGGAGAGCTTCAAATCAATTTGGACCTTTTTATAGGTCTCCTGATTTGATTTGGATTCACAGATTCAGCCACCAAATTGGGATGAATCTCCTCTGAATCTAATCAGCACCCAAAGCTTTGCACAGCCCTATCCCAATTCTAGTTGCAGAATTGCATTTGGATTCCAAACTTCATTCTGTGCTAGAACCAGGGACCCACTGGCAGCGCAAAACTGACTTGAGTGGCTCCCTTAAGAGTCAACTTGTATGAAAGGAATCACTGGAAGGCACAGAGCTATAAGTGGCATACAGATGCTTTTGTAACCCATCCCTGAATACAACAGGTATTTACAGAAACAGGAGCTGTGTTTGGAACTCCCCTTTGCCTTAGTGAGCCTCTAGATGTCACAGTAGCCATCTAGGAATATGCTGAATCCTAAAAAAATTCCATCACCTGCTGAGTTAACTAGTAATGCCAGGTAACTGTATTTGAAGAGGCCCTCACATCTTCAGCAAACACCTACTCAGGGAAGCAAAATGGTCCAGGACATAAAATATTAGACTGACTTTTCCGAGACATAGATTTTATTCCCACACTTTCACAAAACATGTATCATATCTCAGTCAAGTTAGTGTATGCCTCTGTGACTACAATCAGACACTGCATTTGTCCTGGGATAAGCCATTTTATCCTAGGACAAAGTGTAATCAATTGGACATCCATGGCCATTGTTCCTGGATAAATCCAAAAAAAGTTTATAAGATAAAATATATTAACAGTTTATCCCAAGACATCACAAAGTACCTCTGAAAAATTATCCTGGGAATGCATCACTGAATCAATTTTCTATTCCAGGACAAACATAAGGACAACTTGTCCAGAGACAAATGTAATGTCTGTTCCTAGCCTGTCTATTTAGTCTATAAACTCTTCAAGGCAAAAGCTGCCTCACACTGGGTATGTCTAAACATGCACTTTAATGTACAGTAGACTATTTTACTGAGCATTTATTCATCACATTAAAAATGTGTAATTATGCTAATGCACAGTAAAATAGGCTACTGTGCATTACACATCACTTAAAAACCATGTGCATTCATTACTGAACATTAAGGCAGCCTAATGTACATTTCTTTGGTGCCTCACATTGGAGATACTAAATTTAACGTGCATTAGAAAAAGCACCTTAATGCACATGTAGATATGCTCACTGAGGTGTATGACTATACTGAAGTCATTGTGTAGATATACCCAAGTGAGTTTTAACCTATCCAGTTTCGGTCATGCAAGCAAGGTACCTTGAGAATTATGGAACTCAGCGTAAGCTGCAAAACCTCCCTGAGAAGCTAGCTAATCACTCAGGCAGCAAACCTGTGCTGAGTTCCATGCTGCTGCAGTTTAACATTAGCTTTACTATGACTAAACTGCACAGCAGTCGCATCTGTAACTGCTGCATAGACATACGCTATACGCATATCCACTGCCTAACACTCTGAGGTCATTTGTTGCGATCATAGTACAATTAATGATGAAAGTTACCTTTGCTGTCTTCTGCGCACAATTCTTCTTCAGGGTTGCTGTGGACAAACAGTAACCAAATATAATTGATGTTTTATTGCCCTAGATAGAAGAAGTTCATAGAAGTAGTAGGGTCAGAAGGGACCTTGTAGATCATCAAGTCCGACCCCCTGCCCTGGGCTGGAGAGAAAACCAGGCTCAAGTGACCCCAGCCAGGTAGACATCAAGTCTCCTCTTAAAGACCCCCAGGGTAGGAGCCAGCACCACTTCCCTTGGAAGTTGGTTCCAGAACCTAGCCGCCCTAACTGTGAAGTAGTGCCTTCAGATGTCTAGTCTAAACCTACTCTCTAACAATTTGTGGCCATTATTCCTTGTTACATCAAGGGGCGCTAGGGGGAACAGGGTCTCTCCCAAACCCTGCTGGGTTATAGATGGTCACCAGGTCCCCCTTCAGCCTTCTCTTGCAAAAGCTGAACAGGTTCAGGTCCCATAGTCTCTCTTCGTAGGGTCTGCCCTGCTGTCCCCAGATCATGCGAGTGGCCCTCCTCTGGACCCTCTCAATGCTGTCCACATCCCTTCTGAAGTGTAGTGCCCAGAACTGAACACAGTACTCCAGCTGCGGCCTGCCCATTGTTGCATAGAGGGGGAATATCACCTCCTTGGCCCTGCTTGAGATGCATCTGTAGATGCACGACAAGGTACAGTTGGCCCTACTGACTGTGACCTCGCATTGTCAGCCCATGTTCATCTTGGAGTCAATAATGACTCCAAGATGTCTTTCTGCCACTGTGCTTTTAAGAGAGGAGTTTCCCAGCTTATAAGTGTGCTTCTGGTTCCCACTGCCCAAGTGCAGAACCCTGCACTTGTAAGTATAGAACCCCATCCTATTTTCATTAGCTATCTAGGTCCTGCTGTAATCTGTCCTTCCCTACTAGCATGCCCACCTCACCCCAAATCTTGCTATCAGCAGAAAATTTAAACAGGATGCTTTTTACCCTGTCATCCAAGTAACTAATAAAGAAATCCAAGGACCGAGCCCTGGGGGATTCCACTGCCCACTTCCCTCCAGGTTGAAAAAGACCCGTCCACCACTACCTTGAGTATGACCCTTCAGCCAATTTGCAATCATACTATCATATATCATAGGACTGGAAGAAACCACATTGGCCATCTAGTCCAACCCCCTGCACAAATACAGAGTACACTACTTGTGCATTATCCCAGAAAAAGTCCTATATCATCCTCTTCTTGACAACCTCCAATGAAAGAGATCACCAGAGCATAGCCAGAATAAGTCACAGTTCTATCCAACTGAAAAAAACATATTCTGTTAGGACTTTGGTGAGAACTCAAGATGCAAAGTTTCCCTACTAGCTGAGGCAACACAGTGTGTGGCTAATTGATAAGCCTTATATAGTCCCTCTTACCATCCATTGACCTACCAAGACATGCAGTTGAGTAGAGAGACACACTCCCTCTGTTCCTCATCAAAATATGGTTTGTCAGGGCTGCATTCTGGGTAACAGCCTGGAACATGAGCAGAAGGAAAGAATTGCTTGTCAGCTTAGCACAAACTGAAGACACAACCCTTTTAAAACATCTTTAAAAAGACAGGCTTCTATCTTCATGGATACCAATGGGGATCTACATACACAGATCATTTATCCTCTCCTTTTTATTTTCCTTAATATGAATTATCTCTATTGTTGCGAATATAGTATTAATGATATTCTTTTGCTGCAAGACCTAGAAAGAATCAGACTATTTTTACCTAGACTTGCACATCATGAAATCAATGCAATCACTTGAAAAGTCTTCTGAAAGAAGAGAGAAACTCTATTACTTAAGACAAGTGTGGTTTAGCTTAAACCCCACAAGAGTCCATCAAAGTCAGATAAGAATTACCTTCCAAACTATACATGGTGTTACCACATTTTCCCTGTGGATTTCTGCAGGTTTTTAGACAAGTGGCTCCACAGGGCTTATAATACCATTCACGTTTGTCAGGAGGATTGTAGTAATCACAGAACACAGCTGGAAGACAAGGGTAAAATACCAAATCTCAGGTCACTGAAACTTGCTCTAATGTTCTAATTTTTAAAAGCTGAAGGATTCTTAGTCCTGAACCTGTATAGAAGTTAGGATTTTACCCTTCTTATTAGGGATGTGTGAAGCGGGCCCTATTTGACTTGGATTTGGATTCAGCCTGAATCAGGGACAGGGATTTGATTCGTTGATTCAGATCACTGTCTGTGATTTGATTCGGCCAAATCAGAAGATTTGATCTGATTCAGAGAATCAGTGATTCAGACACAGACACAGCTTTAAAAGTTTTTT
>NW_017728947.1:2695375-2698380 GCF_001723895.1 Crocodylus porosus | reverse complement strand
GATTTGGAGAGATTAAAGGGTCCTCTGATTCAATTCAGATTCAGCCACCGAATCAGGCCGAATCTCTGCTGAATTGAATCAGGGACTGAAGCTTTGCACAGCCTTACTTATCTCAGATATGCTCATCTGCATGCAAACTGCTTCATAATGAGCATGGGCTGAGGCACATGACTTCTGAGGAGAAGCTGAAGGCGCTGGGCTTATTTAGTTTGGAGAAGAGAAGATTGAGGAGGGATTTAATCAATTACATGAAGGGTGGTTACAAAGAGGATAGAGCTATACTGGTCTCAGTAGTGGGAGATGACAGAACAAGGAGCAATGGTCTCAGGTTGCAGAAAGGGAAGTTTAGTTTAGATATTATGAAAAATTTTCTCACGAGTCAAACACTGGAACCTGCAAACCAGAGAGATTGTGGAATCTCCATCCTTGGAAGTTTTTAAGCCCTTGGCAAACAAAATCTTGGCTGGGATGATAGTTGATGATGGTCCTGCTTTGAGAAGGGGTTGGATTAGATGACCTCCTGAGGTCCCTTCCCACCATAATTTTCTATGATTCTACAGGTGTCTATGCATGAGTCCCTTCATGTTCTTATTAGAATGTGTTGGAGAAGACTCGATTAATCAAGTGTTTGAATCAGAACTCTCCAGTGTGCTGCAGCATCTCATGTATGCTGTATCCCTGTATTTCAAAATGTTGGGGTGGAGGATGTGTGCTTTCACTAAACTCATTGAACAAGCTTTAGTTAAAGTGCCCCTGCCACCATTTTTAAATGTGGGATGCTGAACACATGAGATGCTGTGTTTTCATTAGAGTGGCTCCTGACAGCTTTTCTAATTAAAATGCCCCCTCTGTCCCCACCCTGGAGCACATGTAAAAACACCCTATGATTCTATGATTTTCATAGTGAGTACTTACGACAAATGGTAGGACTCCTCCAGTCAATACACACACCAGCTCTACTGCAACTTCTTGAATATGCAGCAACTGTTGTACAGAAGCACTCACAGTCCCCTGCACTGTCGCAGCCACAAAAGTCAAAGACACAAGACTCATAAAATGGAATTGGGTCGACCTAGTAAGATAACAAAGACTCTGTTATAAGAGCTCTTCCTCCTCAGAACTATCTTAGCTGAGACAAAAGGTCCCAAGTAATCTGCCATTCAGTGCCAAATTCTTTGACATAATGAAGATAAAGGTGCTGAAAGTGCCATTAGAATTTCAGCTGTGCAGGATAGGACTGAATAGGGCAGGACTCCTCCAAATGTATGTAGCACTTCAAAGTATATAAAACAAAATCTTGAGTGGAACAAAGCTGGATTTTGCTTGTGTCTTTGGACATGTTTACTCAGGGACACTTGGGAAAACTAGGGGGAATTAATTTATAAACTTGATTAAACTATTTTAAACCTTTATATGGATATATTTTCAGTCACAATTTCAATGGCCTTAATTTGGTTTAGATCAGGGGTTGGCAACCTATGGCCTGCGGGGAGGATTTGGCTGTGAAGAGATTTTATCTAGTTTGCCAAGCACACCAAAAAATCCCAGGTCCCAGGTGTCACCCTGTGCCTGCTACTGCATAAGAACTCTCCACTGCCTCCCCGACACTGGAGCTGGCTCCCCAGCCCCCACCACCCTCCACAGCCTAGTCCACTGCCCACACTCTCCCAGTCTGGCTGGGCAATGGGAGCACACAGGAGACCTAGCCCAGGCAAGTCAGAGCTGCTTAGGCCGATGCAAGGTTTCCAAGACACATGAATGTTTGTGAGATTTTCATGGCCTCAGCCCTCCCCCCCCACCTCACTTTCAATTAAAGGGGGAACCAGAGTCCCAGAGGAGCTGGGAGCATGCTGGGAGCTCTGGTCTGGCCTGCCATAGGGCCATAGTTTGTTAATTTTTCCCTCCATTAGTAAAAAGTTACCAACCCCTAGTTCAGATTAATTCCATCTGGATCTAAACTAACCCAAATTAAGGCCATCTTAACTCCCATCTCTTGTTAATGTAGATGATTTTTTTCTGAGAAGCCTTAGGCTACACTAGGTTATATTACCTTTAAGGTTTTCAGCTAATTGGTATTTTTTCCCTCTATAAGAATTATTTTCTGGGTCTTTGATTGTCTTCATTCTATATTGCTGAATTAATTTAATCATGATGTGGGTTCTCCTGGGTGTCTGTACAACTTCCTTCCCAATCAATAGGATTTGGGTCTAAATTTACTGAATCCTGATGAAGTGAAAACCTCTAAAGTTAATAAAAGAATGGAATTACCTTACTGTGGCAAGTACTAAAGATATCGCTCTTAATAATGCTGCAGTGCTTTTGTCCTAGCATAGACTTGAAAGGCCGATCAGCACATGGGTCAGTCACATTTATATTAGTGCAGGTACTAGTAACTTTCCAGCTATTCCCAAACTCCTGCACATTCAGCTCCACTGACTGCCCTCTGGTGGTAAAGTCATTCATTGAGCGACCGTCAAAGTCTCCACATAGACCACAGACCTTACCCTATGGAATAGATATAAATTATAATTAAGTACTGACCTCTCCTGCTGCCCCTCCTGTCCTCAGATATGGTCTGCTTTTCCATCAAATCTATACTGAAAAAAGTAAATGACTCCCAAATCTCACAAATTCTAAACATCCCTTAGAGCTCTTTATCTTGCAGTGCACACCTTGGAAGAATTGTGGTATAAGGGACAAGATAAAGCCCAATAAGCCCTATTGCATTAAAATCTGTTCTAGCCTTCCTTTACACTGGATAGTTCATAGTACCAATGTGATCACAAAAACTTAACTAATGCAATAAGTTAATTTCATTACAGTGAGTGAGAAACACTCTTTTTTTACAGCATGGATTTCAAATTGGTATTCCATTTTTAGGGGGCATAATTTTCAGCTTAAAAAATATTTTGGCAAGGTATTGCAGATAAAAAGCAAATTTGGGAGTTTCATAGTTTCTAGGGTCGGAAGGGACCTGAGTAGATCATCTAGTCCGACCCCATGCC
>NW_017728947.1:2690680-2694900 GCF_001723895.1 Crocodylus porosus | reverse complement strand
TCGAGATGCTTCTGTGGATGCATGACAAGGTACAGTTGGCCTTCCTGACTGCAACCCCACACTGCCGGCCCATGTTCATCTTGGAGGCAATAATGACTCCAAGATCCTTTTCTGCCTCTGTACTGACAAGAAGGGAGTTCCCCAGCCTGTAGGTATGGTGCCGGTTGTTCCTCTCCAGGTGCATCACTTTGCACTTGTCAGTGTTGCACTTGTCAGGGAGTCCTGGTTAATACTGGCCGTGTCTACATGTGCTCCTGACTGTGCAGTTGTTACTGTGCAGTCATTTAGTACTTATTTTAGCGAGTACTAAATGACTGCACAGTAACCGTTATTACTGTTCAGTTCTGGCAGTGCATGGATCCTTTCCAATCCTACTGTGGCAACACAGTTTGTACCTACCGATGCTACTTTACTGTAGTCTTATGTAGACGCTTGATGTAGCATTTCATGTAGATGTGTCCACTAGCACACAATTGTTCCTCCTAGAAACTGAGACCCAATTTGAGAATCAGTCTCTCTACCCTTAGTCTTCTACCTACCTGGAAAGATGGTGCCAGTTGGACAATCACTGTGGTCTTTTGGTCCCACATTAAGGTCATTCCCTGGGTAGTTTCAATCACAATATAAATTCCTCGGAGATCCACTTTGTAATTCTTTTCAGCTGTTAGATCAGTGGTTATCTCCTGAATTTTCCCCTCCAAGAGTCTAATTTCACTGTTCTAGAACAAGGAATTAGATTGCACTGAAGAAAACAAGAATGAAATCACAACTGAATAGAAAATACAACACTACAGTGAGGAAGAGGCTCTTTCCTTTGCAGCTAGGGAGCCTTATGTGATGACGATACAACAGTATGGCAGCCACTGCCCTGTGTACAAACCATGAGACTTGAATATAACCGTTCCCCACCCCCATGTAGCCCTAAATCCCTACAAATTGATTCTTTTCTTTTATTATGGGCTGCTGTCTCCTTCATTTCCTCCACTTAAATGCCAAGCCTTGGCCATTCTGACCAGTTCTAAATGTCCAGCCCTGCCTCATCTCACATATTTCTGTTTTTTCTGGCTTTTTGTTTTCAACAAAGAAATCTCTAGTGCAAGCTTCCTGGTTTGATTACCCAACCCACAAACTGAGTGTGTCTACACATCACTATACAGCAACGTTGTTACTGTGCCATGCTTTATTTCTTCCTTTTGGAAATACTAAAACACAGCACAGTAACCCTCCATACAATGCCATACAGGTGGTGCACACTTAGATTTCCCTGTTACGTCATGGTAGCAGTATGCTATAAGCTAGCAATCATGTGCAGACCAGTGTTATCACTACATTGCCGTAGCACACCATGTAGACATGCTAACTGATAACTTTATGGAACCCCATGTGGCGCGAACCATTTGTATTTCTATTAATAGGGCCAGGGAAAGGAAGGGATCTAGCCAAGCCTCAACTGCTCTTTGGTATCAGTCCTGTGTCTGCACTTACTCCACAGCAGGAGTTAAACCATGGCAGTTTAACCTTAAATGAAACAGGGACAAGCTGTCCAATTTAATTTCCATGTACGTTGAGTAATTGTGGGCATGGGGATAGTGTTCTGATCTATTCCATGAGCTAGGAGAGGAGCCCTCTGACTTTGACCTCAGCACAACATCCTGGCCCCTCCTTGGTAGCAAGGTTGCTCTGGTCATAGCTTGCCTCCTGCTTGCAAACCTTTCCCTTACATTGCTGCCTTTCTGCTGTCTTCCCTGGGGTTTTAATCTCCCAGTGAGACATTTTCATTATCCAAATCCCCTGCAGCTGGGCTGTCTCAACATGGCTGGCTGTTCCTTCTTAAAGGGATAGACTGCCCTATTACAGATTGGGGAATAGCTGAGGAATGGTAAATACCTCTCCTTTCCTGTGCCATACCAACATTAACTGCAGGTCCAACTGGATGTCCACTCATAAGTACTGCAATGTGACTTGAGGTCATGTTCTGTAGTTTTGGAGCTACTTCTCTAATAGTGGCTGCATAGCAGTGTTAAGGTACAGTGAATTAATTGTTGTTGAGACCTTTATCTAAGGATCTACCAAATTCACAGCAGAAGTAGAGTGCGTGGCGGGTCCTTTAATCTTGCATGCTCCCCTGCATGCACCTCGCCCTTTGTGCCCTCGTCCTCCACTGCTGATTAGTAGAGGACCCTGCCATTCCCTCCTGATCACCAGCGAAGCTAAAACTGCAGTTTTAAACATGGCACCATTTTTGCCTCCCTGCCAGTCAGCAGCAAACAGCAGGGCCATCCAGGGGCCCTCATCCAATCAGTGGCAGGAGGCAAAAATAATGCCATATTTAAAACCATAGTTTTTGCTTCCTTGCTGATCAAGAGCAAGCTGCAAGTGGGGCTCCTCCACCAATCAGTGGGGGGAGGGCACAAGGGAACCTGCAAGATTAAAGGACCCACAGTGCACCCCACTTCTGCCATGAACTCAGTAAGTCCCTACCTATATGCCATCTAACCAGCCACCACCCTCCCCTCTCCCCACAACATAATTCAGAGTTAAAACTGATTTTAGACACACCTCAAGTATCAATGTGATCTTCATGGAGCAGATGGACAGTGATTTCCCACATGCATTGTTCTGAGTTACAATTCGGAAGGTGCCATCATTAGGGTTATTGGGGCAAAAGTCCTTTACAAAACAAAGAAAAGCATATTACATCTTTTTATCTGACAAGTATAAGTCTTAAACATTCCCATAAATGAATGATGTGAGTCATATTTGACTGCACCTTTTGAATCAT
Source organism: Crocodylus porosus (assembly GCF_001723895.1). Lineage (NCBI taxonomy): Eukaryota > Metazoa > Chordata > Crocodylia > Crocodylidae > Crocodylus > Crocodylus porosus. The sequence goes on along the minus strand of NW_017728947.1, from coordinate 2,692,118 downwards.
CATTACATTCCAATTTTCTGAAGTGCTCAGTGTTGGTTTTATTGTGCTTATTTAAGTCAATGGCTGTTTTAACAGAAAGCAAAGCTAAGTGAAAGACTGAACTTTTTTATAAACCTACTTACATTTCTAAATATAAATAGTAGAGTCCTTTGTTAAGCATTTTCACAAAAAAAAGAAGACTGAAAAATGGGGACCTTGAATCCTGTTCATTTCAGTACCTGTAAGTTGAATTTTACAATAATCTCTCACAAACAATGTTTTGTCTATAGAATGGGCTATACTGTAGCAGCAGTTATGTCTTTCAAAGAGGCACAAGGGTTAGAATATGGAAAAATGTTGCCAGCAAATCCAGCAAAGCCATCCCAGTTTTCTCTACGTATTGAAGTCAGTGGAGTTACTCCAAGGATAAGTGTGGCCCTGGGAAGTTAACCATTGAACAATACACACACAATACAAAGCACACTCTATAATCAGGCTGGAATCATTTGGAAGTGGGCATAGAGGACCAAATTCAAAGAGAAAGCTAAGCCCAATTTGTGCTGATTCAGCATGCAGCTTTACCCAGACAATTCAATGTATAAATTAAACCAGTTTAAAGGCCAAGTCTCATTATTATTACTAAGGAATCATACTGAAGTGATGGTTCGACACAGCATTATATAAAAAGGCCATGAGGAGATGAAGAAAGAAATTGTGTTTTTAAAAAAAAATCTAAATTAATGCCATGTAGTCAGGGTATATTGCTTGTTAACAATATATTTGCTAGTCCTGGTGAACTTTAGGTTGTCTCCTAGGATTTTTTCTAGTTGAGATCTAGCCCATAAGCAAAGGTATCAGAATTTGGATGCCAGAATCTGTGCTGTTTCTCCAAGGATAAATTAGAACCCTTCATACCTCTTCAAAAATAAGCTTTGGAGTCTAGCTGAGTTGTGGGAATGTAGCAGGTGGACTGACAAGAGGCATTTACCAGGAAAAGTAATATGCACGTCAGGTTGGCCACTGAGGCAGAGCACAATCAGGGTGCTCACCATGTAGTGTGCTGCTGCAGGCTACAAAGCAGCCTGAATGGTCATCAGCAGGGAGATCCCCTTGCCCCTCCCCCCGCCCCGTAGCCATTTTAAGAGGGAAGGTGTGTGGCAGAGCACCTTTAGACCTGAAAGCAGGCAGCCGGCAAGTGCAGGCCAGCCCTCATGAGGTGGCCATTTTAGATCCTGGCTCTCTGGGCTGAGGCAGCAGCCTACTGCAATTAGATGAAGGAGCAACAACATCTTGCGGGGTCTGCTCCCTACTGGGGTCTCTGGCACACCAGCTGGAGGAGCTCCAGGCCACAGTCCAGAGACTGCGTGCCATCAGGGACTGCGAGCAGGAGATAGACTCCTACTGCCAGGCCCTTCTCCCCCGGGAGCCACAGGGTAGAGCACCGTCTCCCTCCAGGACT
>NW_017728947.1:2668868-2690669 GCF_001723895.1 Crocodylus porosus | reverse complement strand
GATGCGGCATGCCAGGATGTTCTATCTGGCCCGCGGGGCCCTTCAAAAATTTAGAAAATTAATCTGCCCTGACCTGCCTGTCACATGGCCTCAATGGCTTGCTGAAACTCAAAGTTTCATGGTTGGTCGGGTTGGAAGGGACCTGAGCAGTTCATCTAGTCATCACTTGGGGGTCATCATTGACCACAAGATGAACATGAGCCTGCAATGCGATGCTGCGGCTAGTAAAGCGACCAAAATGCTGGCGTGCATTCTTTAGCCTGGAAAAGCGTAGGCTCAGGGGTGATCTGATGGCCACCAATAAGTTTATCAGGGGTGACCACCAGGATCTGGGGAAACGCTTGTTCACCAGAGCGCCCCAAGGGATGACGAGGTCGAACGGTCACAAACTCCTGCAAGACCGTTTCAGGCTGGACATAAGGAAGAATTGGATGCTTATCTTGCTGGGATCCTATGACCCCAGCTGACTTCCTGCCCTTTGGGCAGGGGGCTGGACTCAATGATCTCCTGAGGTCCCTTTCAGCCCTAATGTCTATGAAATCTATGAAATCTGGCTGAGCTGCTGCTCATAAAAAACCTTGACATGGATGGCAAGAGTTTCCTATAGATGAGTGGGGTCCTGAGAGCCAGGAAGAAGATTTCAGCTTAGTTAGAACAAGGCCCAGCCTAGGCATGTGGCTAACAGCTTGTGGGCCTACAAGGAATCCAAGGAAGCCCAGGAGTAGAAGAAGGCTCTCTGGTGGGACCGAAGGGGGACCCCCCTCTGGGCTATGGGTGTCAGCAGTGGCTAAGTTGAGTCTCTGATCCCTCACACTGCTCAATGCAAGAGGGCCAGGGCCAAAGGGCCATTAAACCCAATGTGAGGGGCAGGCCAGGGCCACTGTGAGCTATCTGGCACCCCAACTGACCTGGAGGTTGGGCCAGAGCCTGCAAGGGCTGAAGGTCCCTTCGACGTGGGGGATATCACAGCCAAAGAGGGCAAGGGTCAGCCAGCATGCAGAATGTTATAAGATCAGAATGGGGTCAGAGTGAGAGCTGGGCCCAATGAGAAAAAGAGCCCAAGTACATCAGCCAGGTGCCCTAATGAGGGAACTAGACCTGGGAGGATATGTCTGCTTTGTCCTGGGTAAGACCGAAAACTACAACCTGCAGGGGAAGGGTGGTCTAGTGGGGCTGTCCATGGTGGGACAGTTCCCCAAAAATGCCAGACCAGTTACTTCCCCAATGAAAGGCAGGTAGGAGCATCTTAAAACCCCAGCCCCCACCATCCAGTGGGTCATTCATACCAGAGGGAAGGAGAGTCAGGCATGCCTAGACAGAGGCACCTGAGCCCACTGGGGTGTAAGACCCCAGAGCATGGTGGGGCCAGGCCCACCTACGAGAGAGGCACCTGAGCCCATGGGGGTATAATACCCCAAGGCCCCATCATAGGGGCGGAGTGTGGGCCCCAGTGAGCGAAGGTAGAGTAGTTACCCTCGTGAAGGGGTGGAGTGTTGAGGCCCCAGGAAGGGGGCAGTTAGGTCCAGGTAAGTCTTCCGATGCCTGAAGCCACAGTGGGCCTGTAGCCAAGAGGGCAAGTAATTGGTCCTAATTAGAGGGTACAAATGAGGAGTTACCCGACGAGGGGCTTGGGTCAGAACTCTGCCCAGGGCAAGGTGAATTGGCTGGTCAATGCTTAGATGAGGCTCGCAGGAGAGGCCCAAAGACTGGCCCTGGTTCAGTCTAAGGAGTGTGAGTAGGCAAGCCTGATGGCCTACAGGAGCCACCCAAGGGAAAAAGGCAGGTCAAATGTGGCCTTGTTTGGAGCAGCAAGTAAGAGGCCCAGTGAGAGTGTGTGAAGTGCTAGAGGCTCAGTGAGAACAGGTGGTGTGAATGAGGTCCATTGGGGTGGAATGATAGGATGAATGCATAAGGCTGAGCAAAGGGCTGAATTTGGCTCAGCCTCAAGCTGGAGCAAACAGCAACTCAAGGATGACATCTGCGAGGCTTAGGACACAATAAGGGAAAGTTGGAGTCATGTGTAAACCACTAGGCATTGAGATCTTGAATGGGCAGCCTCCTGCTTACATTGTAACACCAGTTTACCTTACAACAAAGGCATGGCAGGAGAGACCAGGCAGACTGCCCTAGACAGGTGGGTGGGCCGGTACTGTGACCAGGCCTGGGAGAGTGCCCCCTGTCACAGCCACACAATTGAGATATAAATTATATAATTTATACACTCAATTATAAACAGAGTCTGGCACCATCATTTTTCTTCCAAACACCACAGGACAAAGGGTGCCCTGATTTCCTCATTATCTCTTCTGAAACAGGATTTTTTTTCAGTTAGTTTGACAGTCCTAGCAAAAACTTGTAAGGCTGGGCCCCAGTATTTAACTGTTAGGTATAATGTTCTTGTAGAGATACCAGCAGTGCAGGAACATGGCTGGGCAACTGGGGCAAAGCAGAAGTGATGACTTCGAGTTCCTGAATGCAAAAAGGCAGTCACCAGTAGCAGCTATTTTACACCCCTCCCCCCTTCCTCCCACACACACCAAGTTGTCACCCAGGGCAGCTGCCTCTGTCATCCCCCCTCAGTTAGGCCACTGAGAGATACCTCTGCATTGTTCTCTGCTCAGAATTCTGCCCAACTGTTCTGGGTCTCTTCCTGGAAAGGAAGCTCCTGCCCTTCAGCTCCTGCTCCAGGTCTAAGACTGTAGTGGATCCTACAGCTATAATATCCCAACTATACCTTAAGCAACAGACTAATGAAGCCACATGGCAGAGGACTGTGAAGTCATGTCCTCCACTCAGAATCTTATTACATGATATCCTGGAGGCAACCCTCAGGGAGCTGAACACTGCTTGTGGGGCTTTTAAACACTGACTGTCATTCTTTTTCAGAGGACATTTCACTACTTCTGCTGAGGCCTGGGCTCTTCTACAGCCATGAAGAGGTGGAGGGGTAGAATCTTTTCTTAGTGTCTCTTGCCTTATATAGGATAGACTTCTAAGCACTTCAGAGCAACACTGCGACTTGAGCCTGTGAAAACCAGCAGGAGTCAGAATGGCAATAAAAACTTGATACCTGAGCTAGTATATAATCACAGTCGCCCATGAAATTATACTTCTCTTCATCAAAAGTCCAGTAATGTCCATTTCCATACACTGTGCATACTCCATGGCAGATATTGCCCGTACAGTTCCATTGCCTGTTGTTACATGTGCTAAAAGATAAAATGTAAAGGATGACAATTTTTCCATGATGGATGGTCTTACATAAATCAAGGAAGATATTAAATAATTCAGAGTTTATGATTAATTTATTTCAGCTGGTTTCACTTGGTTAGAGAAAACATACACTCTTCAAATTCCCAGTTTTAGACTGGTAAGCTAAGTTGCGGTCTTTCCTATCAATTGTATTACTGAGGCACAAATTTGACTTTTTTACATTTTATATAAGGTGCTTCCTCAAAGACATTCACCCAGTTTCCTCAGCCATAGGCAGCAGGTGTTACATAAACTTCAGCAACAACTTCAGAAATGCAGCTATTTCCTGAGAACATCAGATTTCCTCAAATTCAGCCCTACTGTTTAACTCTTCTTATAAGGCTCAGCTACATCAAACAGGTAGGTTCAAACTGGGGACACTGCTGAAGAGTGCAGAGACAGCCACAATATAGCAGGACTTCTCCCATAGCCTACTAGTGCTGTTGTAACTATGGAACAGGAAGCCCAATCCTACTTACTTCCCATCCAGTTTAGGCTGCACAGAGCCCACATCAAGTGTAGCAGAAAGCAGTCCACACATGTAGGTGAAGACTTAGATGCATCCCTGGCTACTATCTGCACACAGATATTGAATTAGGAGAGAAGCATCTGGCAATTTCACTTTTACTACTCATAAAATAACTGGCTGTAATCTAGCTCTCAACCAGGCAGGGATTTGAGTGTTTCATGTATAGGTACATGAACAATTTACAGAGGAGGCCAAAAATAATATGAAGAGTAGCTAGCACCTTTTGTCCCTATATATGCAAATGAATTGATATAATGTGGGGAAAAAGCGGGTGCTGAAAGGGAGCCAACATTACGATCCTGGGCTAATATTAAAATGCACTCTGCATCCGTACATATACCTTTGAGGAAGTGGGGGCGGGGGGCTGAGCATTTGATTTTTATTTTGTTTTTGGATTATTTGCCCTGCTGTTTTTAACAGCCATTTTACTAGCCACCACCTTCTGACACAGTGAGTGATAATACAAGACTCTGTGGAATACTATACCATGTATTACAGCCGATTATGATGGTTTCCCCTGGTTTATGGAAACTTCCTCCATGGACACATGGACACTGGTCTTCAGCAATACAGCCCCCTTTGCCATCAGATACAAGCCCATCAGGACATATGCAGCCAGAGACACATTCTGTGACATACTGTGAACATGAAAAAATAATGCAGTGTGGTATATTAGTTAACCAGGTAGGAGGAAGAAAAATCACAGACAGTTGGGCATGGGTGCAAAACTATAGCTGCAAACCTGAAGTTAAGCCAAAGACAATCTACAAATCAGGCCCATTATATTTTTTTGGAAGCCATAGATATTACAGATCTATAGTTTCTGTGGACTGATTTATTTTATGCATGTAGGAAAGCAAATTTTTTTCAAAAAATTTCAACAAGTCAGATTGCTGCAAACCATTAAAATGAATCATGACAAGCATTATGAAAAAGTGGATAGTTATAGCTGTGGTTAATAACTGAATATAGGTTGTTTGCAAACAATGTAATGCACTGCCATTGGCATTTGTTAAGAACAATTGTACATGCAGAATAGTGTTAGTCATGCATCTTTTAGCTACTATGAATTTAACCCCTTACACACTGCATGTCCTGTGTCTTACAACTTTTCTGGCATTCAGATCCAATGGTCCCTGGCCCAGCGAAAGTGCAGTCGAAGTAGTACATAGGAGGAGGGCACTCTACAAGAGGGGAAAAGCCAGAACAGAAGGGTCAGCTGATGAAGCTCATACGGATGTCATCTCATAATGTTTTCCACACCAGACATTTCAAGTACATTATGGAGCATATGAGCTGTATTTCTGGGATTTTCTTTCATAGAGTCTTGAGCTATTAGATGAGATTCTAAAGGAGAAACTAACAGATGTTTTTTGTTTTTGAAAGCACCGCCCTTGTCATTGAATTTACTAAATATTTTTCTTTTTCTTTAAATTATAAAATGTACAGAGTAAACTTTTCCTACTTCCCCCAAGAAAGTTTGCCAACAGTGGCTCCAGCTGCCCCTTCTTACACTGAAAAATCTTGCTGTAAATCTGAGCTGAAAATGGCTTTGAAATTTTTTAAAAGGTAAACTAGTTGAAAAGGATGTGTGGGGGATAATCTGAAAATCCTGTAGAGGAATAATGTTGTAACTCTGGATCCACTTGTTATAGTGTGGGCTTTCCCTTTTAATATCTACTATTTACTGCCTTGGTTCTGTCCATATTTGTGTTTTTCCTAGCCTTAATGTAGCACAAGATATAGAAGGAATCTGCAGCCTAGCAGATGTAACAACAGAGCAATAGCAGTTGCCCCTCCTTTTCCCACCAACACATACGTCTCTACCCATGAACCTTGCTCATCCATTATGTCTCTAACAGGGATGAAGCAGACTCGTGCAGCACAGGTAAGCATGGGACCCCTTATTCTTTCATGAAATAAAGAATTCCCACAAAAGAACATGTCTTTCTATGCTGTCAGAATTGAATTATTTGTGATATTGGAACACACATCCTTCTTGGGGGAAACAAAGAAATACAACATTGTGTGAGGCACATCAGAAATTCTAGATGAGTACGTATGTGAGGCTAAGAGCATCATGAAGAAAGTCATTATCCAAATGAACCATACTTTCATTTCTGAAGGATTCATTCTTAAAAAGCTGAATGCATAGGGGAGGAAAAAAGCACCTTTTTCATCTTATGAGGTTTGGGATATATGCTTTTTTTTTTTAAGTTCAACAAGTTTGGAAATACTTTACAAAGAAAAAGTATCCAAAAAGCCACTATGCTTTCAACCTCTAACTCACACATTTCAGGGAGAACCAGGATGTGGATACAATATTAAAAAGGGACAAATATTTTGAAAATAAATAACTTTTAAAAGACATCTTAATTCCTGACTTTATTAAAATCTCACCTTTGTCTATCATGGTTTTTCCAATGCAGTCTAATCTTCCTTGAATGCATTTGCTAAAGATATTTCATAAAATAAGAAACACATCAGTTCTTTGCACATTTGTATTAGAAAGCAAAAGTTGTCTAAAGTTGTCACACCAGCATGAAGGGGTCATAAAGTCTCCCATGTTCCGAAACAGAATTGTCACCACAGAGAGAAGGTGGGGGAAGTAAGAGACACAAGACTTATGCTCTGTCCTTTCTACTTCCACTGACTTGTGCATCATTAAGCAATTCAGTTCAATTCATTTAATCCTTCTCCTTATCTGTAAAATGAGTCAAGGGTACTGGGATACAAAATTAATGTTTTCAAAGTACTTTGAGATCCTTGAATAAAGGGGATTATATAAAGAGCAAATTGTTATAATCCAGTGATGCACTCAATTGGTTGAAAATGCCCATTATTTTTCACTTGAAATTTAAAACATTTTATTTTTACCATGTGTTAGAATTTCTCAAATGTCTGCCTTTCAAAACTGAAGTTTGTGCTCCCCCAAAACTGTTTTTGACTTACAATCTTCCTTTTTGGAAGAAATAAAATGTTTCTGTTGAGTTTTTTACACCGAAAAGGGACACTGTGACAAAAATGACATTTTTTTCCACAATAAAATTTTATTTCTGATCTTTATTTCAAAACTGTATGTTGAAAGGGGTCTATCAATAAAGTCTAATAGTATACAGGCACATCTACATGTGCTGATTTAAGGCACGTTAGCCATTTTTAAGGCTCATTAAGGGCATATATGAGCCCATGTATGAGGTCTATTCATGCCCTATGAGTAAGACATCTGAGACCATAAAGCCCTTGCCATATCCATTTTCACCCCTACTATTTATCCTTGCTTTTTCTGTACCTCATTAATGATTCCCTTTTTCCATGTGCCTACTAACTCTACTTTTTCAACTCAGCTAGCTCATCTTCCCTCCTTTTTGACCTCTTATTACCTCCTTTCTCTTAGTACCTCTTAATACCTCCACACTCTTCACTTCTGCCTACAGCTATTACTCTTCCTTCTCACTCCTGGTATTGATGTGTGGTTCCCACCTTCTTTTTTAGAAACCTCTTGTCCACTGCTGCAGTACCTGGCTTTACATCCAACGCAGAGGAGTAACAAGGCAGCTAGGTGCCTGGGACAGCTGTGATTCATGGAAGCAGTGGTGAATTGCAGCTCCTGCCTTGTTGGCAGCACAATTATGCAGCTGCAGTGGCATCTGTTAATTTTCCAGCCCCTTCCAAGCTGGTGCCCAGGAGGTTGTCCCGGATGCCCAATCTTAGTTATGCCACTGCTCTGAAGTGCTGCTCCATTCATTGGTACTGAAGCCTGCACCAGTATTTTCCCATGGAAAAAAATACCATTGTTCCCTTGTATGATACAAATTTATTCAGCAAGTATTACTTGCACAAACAACAGTGTGTATAACATTTCAGTGCCGCTATGACGCAATCAATACCTCATCAGAATCAACATACCACATCATTTCGTCCTCTTGGAAGGATTTCTCCACTTCAATGATTTGGCCTTTATAGTAGCATGGACAGTTCTCCGGAAGCACACATTGCTCATCTGCATTTAGATAAGTCCCCTCAGGGCAACCACAGCCCTCCATAGGAATGCTCTTGACACTACAGAGTTGATCAAGCTCACTCAGCGAGCGGCAGGAGTAGTTACAGAACTTCACAGAATAACTGTACACCATCGTTTCAGGACAATCGGAGACATCTTTGCAAGATAAATGAAACAAAGATGGAAATGGTCTTGTGACCTGCAGCCCTTAAGCACCATTCCTGCTCCTGAAGTATCTTTCTGAACTTTGATAAATGCAAATGCCCACTTTTCCATTACAATGAAATCTCATCTGCTCACAGGTGGAGGGTGGGGAGCCTACTCACTTAAAGTATTTAAAAATGAACGAGACAAAACATTGTAAACTATAGTCAGGCATAATCCTGACGTAGCAGGGGATGGAGTAGATGACTAGATAGAAATTTGTTATGGATAATATCTACAAATCTGTTTTCTAGATCAGGCCCCAGATACTTCTGATACATCCTTCTTCAGTTAAGAGAAATTTGAAAAAAAAATAGCACTCAGCAGGTGTGAAACGTAATGATTTCAGCTGCCAAAGAAACTCTGTGTAGATGCTTGATTTCCTGAGGACAATGGAGAGACCACGTGAGAAATTCTTGAAGGACCCCCTGAGAAACATCCCTAGAAACATCCTAGAAACAAAGTCTTAGGCTCCCTTGAGTGCACCAAAAGGCTAAACACAATGTCTAAAAGGGTTGAGTTGTCCCAGTGAGAAAGTAAAAAGCTGGACAAACTGAACATACCATTGACAACAGCCATCTTCAAATCTTTACAAGGAGCATGAAGTATACAGAAGAATAACCCAAGAGGTTACAATGAGAGGCAAGTGGTTCCTACTATTTGAATTGAGGGGTATGGAGCTGCAGGCAGGAGCCCAGCAGTGTCTTTGTCAGTAAAACCTTCCGTACCTGGGTGAGCTGGACCTTCCCCCTACATAAAATGCTGTTGCCCTAGAGGTGGCAGCTGAAGGTCACTGACCACTCTGTAAGTCTGAAGTGCATGTACTTTTTTATTTGATATGTTTTAAGAGTTGAGAACTTTTATATAACTTTTAGCTTATTTTATGCCATCTCATTATTTTGTTGTTTTAGTCTTTGGAATATGGGAAATCCCCCCCTGCAATCTTATGTGATAAGAAACTAATGAAGGAGGATGATGCCTCCTAATATTCATTGCTGAAGAGAATGCTTAATGGATAAAATGGCAAAGACATACTGGGATATTCACCTTTGTTATGGCTAATGGAGCAAGTGTGATAGGTTATATATTAATAGAACCACAGATGTAGTATAATTATAAATCATTAACAGTTCTACTGTGGGTAGAAAGTGATCAGTTCCTCCTCTTACTAAAAATTCCATTACAATTTTACGGGGAGCTCCTCCTCAAACCTGTGCAACTAGCCCCCAAATTGGAAATAGTCATTAAAAACAGAATTCAATGGAATAATAAGTTATGAGATAAATGTGTTGCCTTCTTCCAAGATACTCTGTCAGACCACTTATATCATATTCTCAGAGTCAAGAACCCTGAGAAGCAATTACATGATGTGAAGCAGTTGTTCAACTGTTGGAAACTGCCCTTATAAAAGAGACTACCTTTGCTGAGAATAAGCACTGTTGGGGGCACAAACTCTGGTTTGATGAAAAATGTTCTCAAACTAAAGATGACTTTAGAGGTGACTTGGAGGAATATAAGTCTAAAAATGACTGACTGCATTAGCTTTCAGTGGATCAAGATGATTAAAACAGACTGCAAAAAATCAATAGATAAGCAAAGGAAACAATATCAAATGAACCAATGGGAGGAACTACTAGCTGCAGGGGGGAAAATATCAATGCTTTTAGCAGATTATAACAGAAGGGGAAAAAATGTATTTCCTGAGGCATCTATCCCTGGAGATACATTGGTCTTGCTCTTTAAAGATAAGTTTAACAACTTAACTGAGACAGTGAAGTTAATTGTAGCTTCTTTTTGAAGGAAATTTTATCTGTTAAGCTACAAGTTCCGTTTCAGAAGTAAGATCATTATCTCACCTCTGAACCTCATGATGTAAGATCCTATATATCCTTACTGAGAAATGGAAAGGCCAGTTTTGACCAAAAAATGTAATATAATTAATTTAGAAAGCATTTATCCAAAGTATTGGAATTTAAATATAATAGTCCTAATTTTTTTAAATGGTAATAAGAGAGCTCCTACATCTTAATGCCCAATTAGCCTTATGTGTATTCCTGCCAAAATAGTCAGGACACATTTACTTTTTTACCTTTGGGTATGGAGCTCTGAAAAAATATTTTGGATGAAAGGCAGGCTGTTTTTAGAGAAGGCTATTCCTGCATGGACCATTGCTTGGCATTGTATTACTTGGCATCTAAATACGTTAAAAGACGTAATCACTTGTATGTTACGTTTATAGATCTTAAGGGAGCCTTTGAGTCCATAGACCTATTAAAATTATGGAAGAAGCTGGCAATAATGTCAATAGACAAAGCTCTTTTACAATTAATTGTCACCTTCCATTCAAACAGAGCATCAAGGGTGCATTGCGGGATTGGTGGTGCCCTATTTCCCAACTAAGGCAGATGTATTGCAAGGATGTTTACTGGTTCTGCCACTTTTCAGTTTACTTTTGAATGATTTAAAACAGGTTCTAACAGGACATGTCTACACATGACACTATGTTGCCATAGCAACATGCTACAGCGACATAGCATTGATAGGCACAAACCATGATGCTGCTATAGTGCATTGCTACAGCAGTGTAGTGGCTAAAAATAACTGTGGGTCACCAGCACAGTGCAGTACGGGCTGTTACTGCACCATACTTAGTACTTCCAAAAGACTATATCTCTCTTGCTTTATGCAGATGATGCATTAATTCTGTCACAATCCCAAATAGGTCTTCAAAGATTACTAGATGCCTTTCAATAGTGTTGCACCTGAAATAGCTCAGAAATTAATACAGCTAAAACCAAAGTAATGGGCTTTGGAAATGAAAGAATGAAACCGGATGGGTGTTCACAGGAAAAGAAACAAGAAGTGGTGTCTTCCTTTAAATACTTGGAATATATTTTAGCAAAAATCTGAGCTGGAATAAGCACACTGAAAATGTGAATGTTAGAGCAAAACAAGCTTTGGGTGGAGTTTTATCTTTTTACAATAAGACTGGCAGAAGACCAGGTCTGGAAGTACAAAAGGCTCCTACACATATGAAATGAGGCCGCTCCGATGTGCTGTAATTGAAGTGTGTCAGAGCAGAATCAATTAATTGAGTATGCTAGAGGGTGGTAATTACTAGGCCCAAATTGGGGACAATGATTTAATTCGTTGATTTGGATCACTGTCTTCTATTTGATTTGGCCAAATCCAGATCTGAAGATTTGATGCCGATTTGGAGCATCTGCAATACGGCCATAAACACAGCTTTAAATGTTTTTTTTACATACCTCAAGGTACTAGGTGCAGCTCGTGAACTCTTCAATGCTGAGACAGATAGAGTGTCCCACACGAGCCCAGGAGACCCCTTGTGTGCTTGGTGGCAAACCCCGAATTACTTCCGGTCCACTTCCAGGTCAGCCGGGGAGTGCACTGGAGGGGCCCCCTGTTCCCCCCCAGCTCAGCAATCAGCCTTGGGGGGACCCTGGGTGCCCCCCCCAGACCCAGGAGACACCAATTGCCAAGCCAGGTGGGACATGGGGCGGGGGGGGGCACGCACTCCCTAGCAGACCTGGAAGTGGACCAGAAGGCTTCTGCTACTAAGTATGCCGTGGAGCACCCCATACTCCTGTGGGATGCTCCATCCACCCCAGAACTGCAACATTCATGAGCTGCCTGCTACCTTGAGGTTTGTAGAAAAAACATTTAAAGCTGTGTCTATGTCCAAATTGCCAAATCTTTGCAAATCTTTCCAAAATGATTCCAAGGGTTCTGATTCAATTTGGAGAAATTAAAGGGCCTCCTGATTCTACTTGGATCTGGAGATTCAGCCACCAAATTGGGCCAAATCTCCACTGAGTCGAATCAGGAACTGACGCTTCACATAGCCCAAGTAATTACCACACTCCAGCAGATTCCAGTATCATGTGTATCAGCATCCCCACACTGAAAAATGGTGGCAGACTGCTTTAAACTGAAGCTCATTTTATGAGCTTCATTTCAAAGTACCCTGCTGCCACTTTTCAGTGTGGGAACACTGATACACATGACACTCTGGGCACTTTTAAATAACACAGTTCTGATAGCTGTTCCAGTTAAAGCACTGCCCCGCCCCCTCCCTCGGCCTCCTAGAGCATATCTATAAACACCTGAAGGGTCTATAGATACAACGCAGATTGCATTTTATTGTATAAAGCAGCATTCTGGGGTGTTGACCTCATGGTCCACCCAAAAATTGAAAAGATTTCTAATTACTTTTTAAGGTAGCTTTTATCTTTACCTAATTCTGCAGAAGTGGGGATCATGAGCTCTAAAACTGGACTGATAAATGTGAATATTTTAGTCCAATTAACAACCTTAAATTCCTGTATGAAAGTCAGATCTTTTACACAAACCAAATACCCCAAGAAGTGCATTTTAGATGCCTGTCCTCTGTCAAAAAACTATGGTTTGGTTGGCTAAAGAACATCTACATTCTTTTCCATATAAATGGCCTCAGAAACATACTGAGAGTAACTGATCTGATATTTCTCCTGTATTTAAAACAAGGCATATATTTAAGAATGAAGGATGACAGAATGCAGACAAGATATTCTGACAGTGAGACTGAATCAAACTTACCCTTTCTTAAAGTCAATAAAACATCCTGTTGGCCCACAAACCTATCGGTCTGTAATACAAAACTACAAGCAACAATAGGCATCACTAGATTGAGATTTACACTAATGATATCTGCAGTTGTCATGGGCAGGTGATGTCAGAGTCCATATTCAGATACAATATACTCTTAAAGAATGAGATTGATGACTAAATCATTATATGTGGTCTTCTATGTTCTTTGAAGAAATAAGAGGGAAATAGATCTCTCCATTAAATAGGCAAATGAGGAAAAAGACAATTTGGTTTCTTTCTCACACTTCAGAGCCTGTCTAATAATCCCTAAGTGTATTTGTGCTACTTGCACAAGAATAAGGGCCAAGATAAAATACAATTTCCTGTTCTATCATTCATTGCTCCATTTTACCTCTTCTTTTAGATCATTATACATCATGTTCTGTTTTAATTTTGTGTAAACTGGTAAAATACATTATCTTATTGTATGCTTTTAGCACAAATTATGAATAATATAAATGGTATTTAATTTTTGTATATATAATTTTATTGTTCATTTTATTATATTATGTTGGTGAAAGCTGCAGATAAACTACTACTACTACTATTTGATAGGCCTGTGGGAGTCACAGTGATCCGATCTGGCTTTAGATCCAGCTGCTTTGGATGCCACGGATCTGATCTGGAAATCCAGACCAGATTTCCACCTCGATCCGGGCAAAGCAGCTCCAAAGCTTAAGAGCCACCTCGGAGATCTGGCCATAGGGTATAATGGGGGAATCAATGAAATATCTATAACGTTGTTGTTTTTTGTCTAAAGTGGATGAAACTTGCAGGGATGGTAGCCTCTGCTGAGAGCATGAAACCTGCCAAGTTTGAAAAAGATCAGTACAGGGGCTTGGGGGTAACTGTACCCAACATTCTTGAAAGCCAAACTCATGTCACAGCTGTATGTTACACCACAGGTGAGTGAAAACTGCAGGCATGGTAGCTCCTACTGAGGCCACAAAGCCTGCCAAGTTTCAAGAAGAGTGGTGCAGGGGTTTGGGTGGAACTGCACCTCAAGCTGAGAAGCAAAACTCATGCCATGGGTGACCCCGTGTGTGTTAAGGCACAGCAGGGTGAAAGCTGCAGAGATGGTGTCCCCGGCTGCCACGACACCTGCCAGCTGTTGAGATGGATGCACGGGGGTTCTGGGGCCCTGCACCCCTAGCTGCTGACGGGAAAAACTCATGCCATGGGTGCTTGTGGGACTGACTGTCTCTGCCTTGGGGCAGTTGATTGTCTGTATTGATTCTTTCCTCTCCTTAGTCTGTTTTTGTAGGTGCTAATTGATGGCAATTAACTGGCTACATTAGCTAGGTCCTTTGTATTGAGCTGATCCCTGAGTGAACCATGGTTGATTGGTAACTGGTAACACAGGAGCTTAGCAGCCAGGCCTGCAGTAGTGTCTCCACTCCCTGCCCCAAGACAGAGATAGTCAGTTGCACAAGCACCCAGGGCACCAGTTTTGCCTGTCAGCAGATGGGGTGCAGGGCCCCAGAACCCTCCTGCACCGATCTCCTCCACAGTTGGCAGGCCTTGTGGCCTCAGCAGGGGCCACCATCCCTGCAGCTTTCACCCTGCTGTGCCCTAACACACACAGTGTCACCCAATGCACAAGTTTTGCTTGTCTGCAGCTTGAGGGGCAGTTCCCCCCAAGCCCCTGCACCACTCTTCTTGAAACTTGGCAGGCTTTGTGGCCTCAGTAAGAGCTACCACTCCTGCAGTTTGACCCTCCCCCCCCATGTTGTAACACATAGACATGACAGGAGTTCTGCTTTCAAGAATTTGGGGTGCATTTCTCCCCAAAACCCCTCCACTGATCTTCTTGAAATTTGGCAGGTTTTGTGGACTCAGCATAGGCTACCACTTCTGCAGTTTTCACCTTCCTATGTTGTAATACCTTGATGTGACAGGAGTTTTGCTTTCATGAATTTGGGGTACATTTCCCCCCAAACCCCTGCACAGATCATCTTGAACCTTGGCAAACCTCATGGTCTCTGTAGAGTCTACCATCCCTGAAAATTCCATCCAAATAGGACAAAAACCAACAAAGTGATAGATATTTTGTTTCCCCATTATACCCTATGACCAGATCTTGGAGGCGACTCCAAGGTGGCTCCAAAGCGCTTCAGAAGCTCTGAACTGCTTTGGAAAGCCAAATGAGGCAACGCTTCAACCTGGGTGTGCTGCTTCAGACCCCGAAGCATCCGAAGCTTCTCTAGGTCTGATGCAGGGTCCAAAGCCTTGCACAGCCCTATTATTTGAGGTAATGTCAAACTGAAAGGAAGACTAAGAATGATGCGTCTCTCCACAAGAGAGGTACTGCAATGCAGGTACTCCTTCCTTTCTTTCCTCATCTCCCAACCATTGCTACTGGTCAGGCCAGGGACATAGCAATGAGATTGTTTGATAAGACTAAAGAGCATAGAAGGCTGAGCCAGGTCTTAGGACCCTCAAAATAGCAAGTGTAGTGTCATTGCTAAGTAACAAAGGACCTGACCTAGGGAATGTGCCTATCCTATTTCTAAGATACTTATTCCCTTGGTATGCAAGCACAGAATAGCATAACATTGCTGAAGTTGCTCTCCAGTGCACATATATGTGTTTTTTATATTATACATACCACAGATACCCTCCCTCCACCCTGTCAGAGGTACTTCTCTTGTAGCACAATCTCTGAAGTATGTAGAAAACACAGCACACATTGCCTCTTCACTCTTCTCAGCATTACAGGTATCATATATGCAGTTCTAGGGAACAGAAGAGGAAACCAGAATTATAATGGAAATCTAAGCAGTAGAAACAGAAGGGGCTTAAAAATCTATATATTCAAAATTAATTCATTTTGGTTTAATTACTTTCCAGAATGTTTTCCTGTCATTGACACTTAATCCTCAATACTATAAATCCAAAAAATTATCATTGTAAGCATTTTCAGGGCATAAAATAACTTTATTTTGGGTCTTCAATTTCAACTTTAAAGGTAAAGCACTTATTGCTTACCTATGTTAAAATATATATTTGCTTAGTTGAGACAAAAAAAGAGATGGGCCTCTACCACTTGAATGAATTAAATGGTTCTGTTAGGTCACCTGTAGTAATATCCTTACATTCTTTCCAAACTACTACCAGATGCCAGAAAGCAATGTGCTTATACATTTGTATATAGTGGCCATGCCTCCTCCCACTGGTATCAATAAGAAAGACTCTCACTGACATCAGTAGAAACAACAATGGGCCATAACTCACATATAAAATCAATAGGGACAGCAAATATATCCATCGTGTGGTGAATCTAGAGTTTTGATCAACGCAACCTATTTTACATGTAGCTGGCATTGGAATGTTAGTGCTCTGGCATATTTGAAGGATAATTTACAAGATCCTTTTTAAATGGAGCAAAAAACCCACATAAAATAAATCCATATCTCCATTTCAGGTAACTTTCCTAAGTTTTTGGTCTCAAAAAAGAAATTGAGTATGGTTTGCAAAATGAAATGATTCTAAAAACATCTCTTTCCATCCCTGTCCCCCACAAACAATTTACAAAATTGGAAAATTTGTTTTTCAATTTTGGATTTTGGTCAAAAGAACAGAAAATGGTTGTGGGATTTTTTTTAAATACTTTTTTGGAACTTCCCACAAGACCATTGGTGATTTATATTATCAGTTCTATTACTCATGTACTTTGATGTTAAAAACACTTAAAGTATTTTGCTTTATCAGGGTTTAATAGCATCAATTAAAAAGACACCGTTAACTTGTTTTTACTATATTTTTTCCTCTATAGAATACAAGAATGCTTTGAAACCTTGATGGTAATGCATCTACAAAGTATATCCAGCACACCTATACTGGCAAAGAATGTCAATATGCCTCTAGTGCAGAAGTGAGCAATTATTTTCACTAGAGGGCCACTTAATGAGTTTTGATGAGCTGTTGAGGACTGCAAGGGTAGCACTACCCACTGATAGGTGCCCCACCCCTCGTTGCTATTTTGGGACTAAAAGTCCTGCCCCTAACCCCTGACCTTTGCCACCCGAAGTGCCTCCCCCTGCTCCCAGAAGTACTTCTTTTGGGGGGGGGGGGTTTGCCATCTTGGAACCAGAACCGCCCCCCCCGCCAAATCATACACTAAAAGTCAAACACCTACTATAACATACTTTAATTTTACTACAAAAAATATTTTTGTTATGATTTGTGTTTGCATAGTCTATATAGAGATGATTGCATAATAATTCAAAAATAAGGTCTCACTCATATATTGTGTGTTGGGGGTGCGTGAGGTGTGGTTGGGTGTAGGAGTGTGTGTACATTGGATTATGGGGATGTGGGAGGGAGGTTGTGAGGGGGTGTGGCAGTGTGGGAGGGCAAAAGGGTATGCTGGGGGTGTATATGTGGGGGATTATGGAAGCAGGGTGTGGGTGTGTGGGGTTTGTTGGGTGTGAGGGAGAGTGGAGGTGTGGAGATGCCCCTCAAACACTTCACCCCATGGCACATAGCCCCTGCCAGTGGCAGCAGCAGCAGGTAGCAGGCACTTGGGGTGCTTATGGCCCACGCAGGTGCCGCTACCCAGTGGTGTGCAGCTCTGGCCAGTGCTGCATATAGTGTCAAGGAGCACAGTCAGGTCAGCCCACCTCTGTTGTGCAGGGCTCCTCATGGTGAAGCCCTATGCAATGGAGCCAGACTCCACTGGAAGTGGAGGGGAACTCCACCCCCTGCTTCCTGGCAGAGTCCAAGACCTGCATGGCAGAGGGCAGGCAGCTTCATCATGTGGGGCTTCCCACAGTATCACATGAGTGCTGGGAGCTGCACGTGTGCCACAGGGAGCCCTACATGGCAGATGCAACTCGGCCTGGTTGTGCTCCTTGCCACCATGTGCAGCACTGGCCAAAGCTGCATGCTCCTGGGTGGCAGCATCTGTGTGGGCCACAAGAGCCCTGAGCACCCACTGCTTACTGCTGCGGCTGGTAGAAAGGGCTGTGCACCATGGGGGGAAGTATATGGGGGAGTCCTCACCCCTGCACTCTCCCTCACACTCACACTCTCCCTCATACCCACACCCTCTCTGCCTGGCTCCGCGCTTCCACCACTTCCCTGGGTGCAGGCTCTGTACTTCTGCCAGCCCCAGCCCCACACTCCAGCCCAGCTACAGCTCCCCCTGCCCCTGCTGCTTCCTTGCCTGCCACCCAAAGCAATCAGTACAGCAGAGACAGGAGGAGGAGCCACTGGATGCTAAGGAAGCTGAGCAGGTCCTCCTGCAGCTGTAGCAGTGGCAGCAGCAGCCCTGCCTGGAAGCTGCATGCTGGCTGCACTCGGTTCTTTTAAGCATAAGGGTGGGAGTGAGGCACGTGGGCTGGGCTGGTTACAATTAATTAGTGGGTGCCTGCAGGCCAGATGAAATGGTCTGGTGGGGCAGATCCAGCCCACGGACCACATTTTCCCTATCCCTGTTCTAGTGTATGTTTCTAACATAATGTGTAAAACTTGTTTTTTAAATTTATTTCCTTGCTCATACAACAGCTTTTTCACTGATGACATTACAGATCCTCTGGGAAGGCTTGTTAAGTTTATTTATTGCTAGGTCTGCAGGAAAAAAGAACCTTAAAACCTTGCAGAGTATTCATGAACATTTTTTTTTTACTTTCTCATTGACATCCATGCATTTAAATAAATAGCTATTATAATATAGTGGAATAAAAGTATTCCTTTCTGATAGGAATACTTTTACGGTAAACTGAATGTTGGACTGGAGTAGATCACACCTCTAAAGCAATGCCTCACCTTGACGTATGAAGAGGGGTCTACAACAGAATGACAGGAAGCAAACGCACTGCTTGTATTGGACAGAAGTGTACACCAGTGCTTTGCAAACTTTTCTGAAACAGAAGAGTAGGATAAATTGTTCATAGTTATGTCTATTACCTTATGCTCTCTATTTCTCCTTAATTGCATTCATTTTCTTAGCAGGATTTTAACAAATATCTAAAAATTCTTATACCAAAGATATTTTAAAATATTTTAGGTCACCATAGAGGGAAATGGTAGATGTTCAGAAATCATGGTGAAGAGAGTAGACAGATACCCCAGTATGATAGCTTTAATATACTACTAATATTGTTACTCGGGTTTAGGTTTGAAGAGCTGATGTGAAAACCTGTTTTAAGTATTTAATTTAATTACTTTTAGTGAAATAAGTGAACAGTCACATTACTCAAAGAACCACAAACTAGCCAAGAGACCAGAAGTGTACTGGTGTTTTCACACCACACAGTAGCTTTTAAAAGGCTTGGTCCTGCAGTCCAGACACATATGAAAAAAACAGGACTTCAGAGAGTATTGATTGTGGAGTTCTGGCTGTGTATTCAGGGAGGGGCTGACAAGGCCAGATATTCAGTGACTGACCTGTTGTGTGTGGTTCCATTAACATCAATTAAGCTATGCCAATGTAAACCAACTGAAAATGTGGCTCACAGTGAGTGTGTCTACATGTGAATTTATGCTGGTTTAAATTTACTGCTCAGTAAATCACTGTGCAGTAAGCGGGAATAAGCTGGCATCTACATATGCGTGTGTTAAAGCACACTGACACTGTGGCCTGACTTGGAACTAAGTTAGTCCTAAGTCAGTTCACATACACGGTGTTACTGCAGAGTAAAGCATCCATACATGTATTACTGCCCAGTAACTAATTGGCCATAAATATGATATCTACATGATGCAGGTATCAAATTTACACTCAAGTTGGCATAAATCACCATATTTACTGCACAGTACGGGTATGCACATGTCCTCATCGTGCAGTAATTTCTGTTAATGCATAGTAAATGCACATGTGTAGATGCACCCAGGGTTAACAACCATGTACCTTTAGGGCCAGATCCTACTCTACCTATTCTGTTTGGTTTGAGTCCCTGAAAAATAGAAAATGTACCTACTTTTGTAACATAACATCTTAATCTCAAGTCTAAGTTACAAAAAATAGCGAGGAAGAGGAAGACCTATCTACATTTTGCATTAACTATTTTTCAGGGACTTGAACAAGGAGGAATAGGGTCACAATTAAGCATCTAAGTCTACTTGAGTGCTTACTAGGTACAACTGTGTCTGCCCTTGAGTCTTTAACATCTTGTAATTTAATACATGTTCTCAAAGTCATCAATGGCCAGTTTAGGTAGGTGCCACATCTTTCTTTCTTTGTGGGCATCTTCTTAAAAGACAAAGCTAGTGAAGTTAAAATCAGTAATAATAATTCCTTTAGGTTAAATCTACTTCTAGTGGAAACTAATGTGTCCTAATAGCTGTCAAGCAGTAGCATAACTAAGGGTAGGCAAGAGGGGCACCCACCCGAGACATCAAGTTAGAAGAGGCCCTGGAACTGAGGCCACCACAGAGTCTGTCACCCAGTAGCATACCAGTGCCAGAAACACCAAAAGCAGTCCTCAGCATGGGTAAGACTGCTTGACCCCACACCCCTACCCCCACTGTTGAAAGTGAGTGCTCCTCCCCCATCCCACAGGGTTTGCCCTGCATCCCAACTGTCCTTGTTATGCCACTGATTCAAGGACAGACAGATCTTGCTACTGGAAAAACTGGTTGAAATATTTCTAGCAGGTCAGGCTACCTGAAATACAAAAGTCACTTAAAGCTGGTAATTTGGTGATAAATCTAATACCTTTATCTGCACTATTAGCACATGGGTCTTTAATACTGTCTTTGATATCAGGACAGCTGGCCATAGTCTTCCATGAGTTACCAAAGGCTGAAGCTGAATTTTCCACAACTCCACTAATTGTTCGAAAATCATCAGTCTGGATGTTATTGAAATTGCCAC
The DNA here is from genome assembly GCF_001723895.1 of Crocodylus porosus. Taxonomy (NCBI): domain Eukaryota; kingdom Metazoa; phylum Chordata; order Crocodylia; family Crocodylidae; genus Crocodylus; species Crocodylus porosus. The sequence goes on along the minus strand of NW_017728947.1, from coordinate 2,670,212 downwards.
AAAGACCTTGCGTAAGGAAAAAAAACCCACACAATATAAATTAATTAACAATTTTCAAATAATCAAGAACAACACTTGCTCTCCAATACCCTTCAAAAAGCAAACATCTTTTATGAGTAGGAGTTTTAACATTCACACCAGGCTGCTGATATCTTGTTTTTAAAGTCTAATAATCATCATCTATAATACCTAGTGATCCCAGTGGAGACTGAGGTCCCATTATATCAGCCACAGTACATACACACAATAAAGAAAGTCCCTGTCTCAGAAGACTTTACAATATAAGAAAAGGGTAAGATGTTGGAGAAACAGAATATTATCTCATTTTACAAGTGAAGAACATAGGCATAGAGAGATTAGGAGTTGTCCCAGGACAAGAATCCATTGGAAGAACAAAAAGTCTCATCCATATTCCCTCTCCAGTACCTTAACTATTCTTCCTTCACAATCCCCAAAACAAACACATACTGGATTCTGTGGCCACATCTACATGAGATGCTTACTGTACAGTAGATCATTACTATTGCACAGTAGCTCATTAGTACTGTTCAGTAGCATCACTGGGCATTAACCATCATACGATGCTACTGCATTGTAGTAATGAACTACTGTGCAATAATAATGAGCTACTGTACAGTAAGCATCAGTAGGCATCCATGCCAGGATGCTACTGTGCATTAATGCCAATTACTGTGCAGTCCATTTAGTATTTGGTTATGCAAGTAACAAACGTACAGTTGGCATCTCATGTAGGCACAGCCTGTGAAATTCAATTTATTTAATTCAGCAGAATAAAGGGTTTAGACAATCTTGCCAAGCTTTTAATTTTTATTCTAAGAAGCCTAGGTATCTGAACTTACTGAAGTCAAAGTTTGAACAGGAAGGGTGATGGACAGCTAGCTGTAAGTCACATTACAATAAAGGTATACAGCAAGAACATTAATTTCATACCAGATGTCCGATTATGGTATGAGTCATCTAGACTTATGAAGAGCTGCATAATGGGTTTCATTTGTACTTGAATCTGTATTCCCACAGGGGTCAAGATGTTGATGTAGAATGTGGAAGGTCTGAACATGGTGATACCATCTAAAGAAGGAAAGAAAAAGAATATCACTTCATGAAGAAAATATACATATATCTGCTTCGGTCCCTGATTCGATTCAGCAGAGGTTCAGCCCAATTCAGTGGCCAAATCTCTGAATCCAAATTGAATCAAAGGACCCTTTAATTTCTCCAAATTGATTCAGAACCCTTCACAGTTAGGGTGGCTAGGATCTGGAACCAACTTCCAAGGGAAGTGGTGCTGGCTCCTACCCTGGGGGTCTTTAAGAAGAGGCTTGA
>NW_017728947.1:2663439-2668413 GCF_001723895.1 Crocodylus porosus | reverse complement strand
CCCCCCTAGCATGCTCCCCAGCAGATCCAGAATACTCCCAGTCTACTTCTGGGTTCACTGCCAAGCATTCTTGAGAGCTCCTCATGCTGCTGTGGGATGCTCCATCTGCCCCAGCACTGCAGCAATCATGAACCGTGCTCCTGCCTTAAGGTATGTAGAACATTTTTTTAAAGCTGTGCCTGTGTCTGAATCGCTGATTCCCTGAATCAGCATTGAATCGTCAGATTCAGATTCAGCCAAATCAAATCAGGGACAGCGATCCAAATAAACGGACTGAATCACAGTCCCTGATTTGAGCCAAATCTGAATCGAATAGGTCCTGCTTCGCACACCCCTATTATACATACAATATTCACTGTGCCAGATATGCATCTCCATCTACCGTGTCATTTAATAGGGGAACAGAAGTTGCATACTAGATTAGACCCTAGGTTCAGCTGCTCCAATGTCCCACTCTAACAGTAGCTTGCACTAGATCCTTCAGATGCAGGGGTAAGAGTACTGCCATAGGCAGAAGTAAATTAATCTGGGCCAGATATGAACACCAAAGAAGGAACACTGACCTCTAGTTGTTGGCAGTATCACTATGAGGTTATTGACATACACATTTCCACAGGAACACAGTCGTATATGCTGTAAAGGAAAAAAAGAAGAAAAGAAAAGGAAGACACCATAATGTAAAATAAATGTCAAAAGAAGTGGCAAGTTTCCAGCCACAACCTGAAGGGCTCCAGACTTGCAAGCTTGAAGAAAAAAGGGTTTTTAACAAATGTATACCAACCAGGACAGTTCTTACAGTTAACACCTGACAGTGCTGGAGTGAACAGGGAGATCTGCATCAAAATTAAATAATGTTAGCAGCCATACTGGACAAAGGAGAACTCATGCTATAAGCAATATCCCTAAGCTGCATGAACTTACTTATAAAGGAAGTTATCTTTCTGAGCACTTAGCAGATATTCTACTCAATATCTCCAAAGATTTGTTCCTGAAATAAGAGAGTGTATGGATGCTCATAAAACATTTTAAAAAGTTTTTGTGATCAGGGTACCACACTGAGGCTCAACAAAATCTAATTCGTTCCCTGGGTCTGTCACAAGCCTCATGTGTGGCTTTAAGTAACTCATGGCCCCAGGAGATGTTACATTTATGGTTCAATTAATGTAGAAATATCCTTGTGGCTCATTTGTTCAGTACCTTAGAGTGTGTGGCATGTGTCTCCAGACCTGGGGCTGTCCCAGTGGATGCTGATAATCAGCTGACTGTTCCCAAGACAGCCCTAGTGGCTGGGAAACAGCTGTCCCTGCCTGAAATAAGAAATGTAACACTTCTGCATCTCACTTTTCTTTTAACTGATCTATTTAAACACTTTGTTACAAAGACTGTCTTTAACTCTGATGGGGGAGTGGAGGCATCTATTACAGATAACCAAACAAGTGTACATACAGTACAATCCTTTCCCATTACTCACATTTCTGTTAATTTAAAAGGAATGAAATGACAGCTCTGAGGGCAAATGACTTACAGTATTTCCTAGCGTGATCAACAAATTCTTCAAACAAGACATTGTACTGAACGGCCCACACTGAACAATCTCTCCAACCACCACAAAGGTACGCTCAGTGTCCTAGAATAGAATCAGAAAAATAAGTTTATGAAATATCTTCTGGCACAGTGAAAAGAAACAGACAGCAATCTTCAAGAACTTTATAAGAAAGCACAACATTCATTTGTGTCATCCTTAACTGCAAAGGGTTACAACATTTCCTTCCCAAATAGCACTATCATCTCCACTATCCTTTCTTTACTTCCTGTTCCATCAATCTCTGCCACCGGCCTATTTGAAATACAGCCTTTGAAAGAAAGAATACTTGCCTGATGATAACTGTCCATCACTTCAAGGGAGGAAAGACCATTAAAACTGTCAATAAGTCCATGTGAAAATATATATATTTTATATATATATATATTTTTAAAAATGGGTTGAGGCAGAAAATACCTAGTGACAATCATAGATCATGCAAGATCACTTATGTGGTTTAAAGGTAAACATGCACTTAAAACTTTTGTTAGATAAGTGGTTATTTGAAAAAGTGAGGCATACAACTTATATCTAGCTTAACATTTGATCCTAAATAAATCGAGAAATTAAATAAGAGATTTTCTCCTACCTTAGCTAAGACATAATGGCAATTTCCATGAAAAATGTACTGTTTCTTATCAAACGTAGTAATGTGGAATCCTCCCTCTATATTACAATTTCCAGCACAGGGAAGAGATATACAAGCCCAATGGCCTCCAGCACAGGTACTATAAAAAACACAAGAAGGAAAAAATGTGTTAAAATATAAAAAGCTACTTAAAGGTATAGGACAATTGTGCTCAACCTTTTTAGACTTGAGGCACCTCTTAGAAAATTCCAGGTCTTTGTTTTTATTAGTTTTTTGACTTCAGATAAATAATAGTGCAATTTTTCTGTTGCAAAGAAGTCAAAGAGACCATAATAAGTCAAAATACTGTTAACACTATGGATTCTAGGGCTGTGCAAAATTTCACCAGCTGTTTCGATTTGACACTGATTTGACTCATTTCGAGCTTGAAACAGCGAAATAGAATCGAAACAAAGGGCTTCGAAACAGCCTCAAAACAAATGAATTTTGGTGAGCTGTTAAGGGATACAAGGGTAGTCCCAACTGCGACAGATGCCCCACCCCCTGGTCGCCATCTTGGGATCCAAAGTCCTGCCCCTAACCCTTGACCTGTGCCACTAAAAGTCCCTCCCCCTACCCCTGAATGTACTTATTGTAGGAGGGGAGGGTTGCCATCCTGGAAGCAGGAATAAAAACAAATCATAGACTAAAAGTCAAACTCTTACTAGGACATATTTTAATTTTATTACAAAAAATATTTTTGTCATACTTTGTGTCTGTGTAGTGTATATAGAGTTGATTGCATAATAACTCAAAAGCTTTATCCTTATATATTTGTGGGGGGAGTGTGGGGTATGATTGGGGTAGGTGCATATGGTGGGAAGGGTGTATGGGGGAGGTTTGTGCTGGGGTGTGGCTGTGTATGTGTGGGGGTAGAGGGTATGTTGGTGGGTATATATGTGAGGGAGTCATGGGGGCAGGATGTGTTTGTGTGGGTGTTGTGGGGTGTAAGGGAGAGTGGGAGGTGTGGGGACCCCCCACACACTTCCCCCATGGAAGACAGGTCCCACCACCAGAGGCAGCAACAGCAGCCTTGGCACTTGGGGTGCTCGTGGACTGGTCAGGTGCTGCCACCTAGGGGTCTGCACTGCTCATGGTGTCAAGGTATGCAGCCAGGCTAGCCTGCCTCCATCACAAAGGGCTTCCCACTGGGAAACTCCATGCAATGGAGCTGGCTGCTTTCCCCACCTCTTGCTGTGAAGGTCCCAGAACTCTGCAGAAGTGGAGGGGAGTTCCACCCCCTGCTTCCCAGTGGAGTACTGGGATCTGCATGGCAGGGGGCAGGGGGCAGGGAAGGCAGCTGGCTCCATTGCATGGGGTTTCCCCTGGTGACACATGAGTGCCAAGAGCTGCACGCGTGCCACAGGGAGCCCCACACGATAGAGGCAGGCCAGCTTGGCTGCGCTTCTTGTCACCAAGTACAGAGCTGGCTGGAGCTACACACCATTGGGTGGCAACATCTGTGTAGGCCACGAGTGCCCTAAGTGCTCACTGCCTGCTGCTGCCGCCAGCGACAGGGACTGCACACCATGGGGGGGGAGTGCATGGGAAATCACAAACCCCCCTCCCCACTCTCCCTCATCCCCCTCCACTCTCCCTCACACCCACAACTTGCCCACCTGGGCTCTGAGCTCTTTGCTCCCCTCCCCTGGGTCCTAGATTTGTACTCGTACCAGCCCCATGCTCCTGCCCAGCTGCAGCTAACCCTTCCCCACCCCTGATGCTTCTTTACCTGCTTCCAAGAGTGAGCACTATAGGAAGGACAGGAGGAGAGCCACTGAACACTGGGAAAGCGAAGCAGCTCCCCCAGCAGCTGAAGCAGTGGCAGCAGTAGCTGTGCACTGGCTGGGCTGAGCCCTTCCATGCACAAAGGTGTGAATGAGGCATATGAGCTGGTCAGGGTACAATTAGTTGGTGGGTGCCCATGGGCCAGATGAAATTGCCTGGCAGGCCAGATCTAGCCTATGGGCCATATTTTACCCATTCCTGAGCTAGACCATACAGAGAATGATTTGAATAAGTTATTGTCTCCAGGGGAACAGGTTGAGTTCTTTACACCAAGCAAGAGAGCCTTATGCTTTTTTAGATTCTGAGGTTTTGAGTTCAGTCTCTGCAGAAGACCCCAACCACAGTCATAATTACATCAAGTTCAGTTCTGATTGAGCTTCTTTACAGTGAATGAACAACATGATTTATGCTTATATCTCAAGCTTAGGGTAAGTATACATTCAGTTAAATGAAATATTAAGAACAGGAAATAAAAGGACAACATAATGCAACTTAGCATTGCTCCATAATAAATGCATCTGTTGCATTAACAGATGAAAACAGTACCAATTTTGGCAAGGAACAGAGTAGGTCTCTCCAGTTGCATAGACTTTGCCTTGAAACATGCATGGACATCTCTTTCTGGGGACACATATTTTGCCTTTGAGGTCATTGAGAATGGTTCCTGTTGAAACACATTAGTTAATAAATATTTCTTCTGATGTAAGAACAAAGATCAGAAAGGAAGTAAACAGAGTACATCATCCATCAATATTTCTGAATGTCAAAGAATCATAGAAAGGAAAGGAATCATATGACTGGAAAGGACCTCAGGAGGTCACATAATTCAATCCACTGATCACAGTAGGACTATCCTCAACTGGATCATCCCAGTCAAGGCTTTATCTAGCAAGGTCTTAAAAAACTCCAAGGATGGAAATTCCACAACCTCTCTGGGTAACCTGTTCCAGTGCTTTCCTACCCTTCTAGTGAGAAA
>NW_017728947.1:2646559-2660697 GCF_001723895.1 Crocodylus porosus | reverse complement strand
TAAGAGGAGGCGAGATGAACACCTTGCTGGGGTCGTTTGACCCCAGTACTCTTTCCTGCCATGGCAGGGGGTGGACTTGATGATCTGCTCAGGTCCTTTCCGACACTACTAACTATAAAACTATGAAACTGTAAGTTTTCTATCTACCTTACAGTCCATTCATGTAACTCCATTCATCCAAACCCATACTTTCATAGCTTGCTTATGAAAATGTTGTGGGAGACCACATCAACAGCCTTGCTGAAAAATCAAGGTATATAATATCCACTGCTTTCCCCACATCCACAGAGCCAGTCATCCATCATAGACAATGATCCATGCTGAATGTTCTTAATCATCTTCTTCTCCTCCAAGTGCTTAGAAATGCCATGAGTTTTCAAAGAAGATGGCCAGAGACTCTGCAATCACATTAGCCAACTCCCTCAGCACCCTCAGGGGTATCCCATCCAGCCCCATGAACTTGTACACATCCAGCTTTTCTATATAGTTCCTAACCTGTTCTTTTGCTGATGTTGGATGCTCACCTCCTCCTCAAACTGTGCTTCCAGGTGTAGTATACTCACCCTGTGTAGTTTGTCCAAGTTTTTATAAGTTTCCTTTTTACGTTTTAGTTCATTGAAAAGTTCCCTGCTAAGCTAAACTGTTCTTCTCCTATAGTTGCTTTTCTTCCTACGCGTCAGGATGGTTCATTCCTGTGCTCTCAGTAAGACTTCTTTAAATTACACCCAACATCCTGGACTTCTTTCCATCTTAGACTGGCCTCCCACAGGATCCTGTCCATCAGTTCCCTGAGTGAATCAGAGTCTGATTTTCTGAACTCCAGGGTCCTTACTCTGCTGCTGTCCTTCCTTTTTTTCCTCAGGACCCTGAACTCAGTCATCTCATGGTTGCTGCTGCACAAATTGCCATCCACTTCTACATTTGCCACCAATTCTTAGTTGTTTGTAAGCAGCATATCAAGAATAGTATGGCTCTGTCCCAGGGTTTAATTCCAGCCATGGCCTTGATGCCCCTGGAGCTCCCTCAGCCCTTGTTTGGTCTATCTCTCTTTGGTCACTTTCCCCTTTTCCTCACCTGCCATGCCTTGATGAAATACTACTTTCAGAAAAGGGAGACTGCCCCAGGGTTTCCCAAGTCAGATCTCTTCTCATGAATACAGGTGTCGATGCTCATTGCCTTAAGGGCTAATTACATGACTGACTGCCTCTTACACTACGCCCATACCTCCTGCTGTTATACACCCTTCCTGGGCTATGAGCTCCCGACCCCAGTCCTTGTCCCTTTAATGCTATGGACCCCTTGGTCCTCTCAGTCTCTAGTATGACTCCCAGTCTTTGGCCCCCACCTCTGGGCCCTGGCCCCACTCCTAGGCCAGCTACTCTGGGGCTATATTGTACATGGCAGCTTCTGCTGGGCTGTGCTACATGGCCTTGGAGCTGCTGCCCCAGGGCTGTGGGGCACAGCCTCAGATCCACTGGAACACGGCTGTTCTGCATGGCTGCAAAACAGCTGTCAGGTGGCACACAAATACTCCAGGGCTATGTTGCAGTTGGCCGCTGCTCTGCAGCACCTGGATGTGAGCTGGAGCAAACATCATGTGTGGTGCACAGAGTCATCAGGTGCCTCCCACATGCTGCCTGTGGGTCACTGAGATCTGTGAGCTGCACTGGGGGCAGGATGATATGGCTGTGTGGGCTAGATCCAACCTACAGGCCATATCTTTGACACCCCTGATTTACAGCACACAGATCTAGCTTCACCAAGAAGAGAGAGATGTTTTTCCAACCAGTTTGTAGACCATAAGAAACTGTTCATTCCTATGTAGTGCTGTAATAATGGTAGACTGGACTTCCCTTGATTGCCTTGGACTATCTAGATTTCTTGTAGGGTGAATGTACTATCTACATGCCAGTTTTTAATACATTTAGGAATGTAAAGCTCTCTGTGGTTTTATTTAAATACTTGTAAATTTTACTGAGCAGGAAAAACATTTCCTTTATGTGAAATCTTCTCTTGTTGTCCTCCTGTTCAGTACTGCTTATTATAAAAAGAATGTTACTTTACCAGCAGGACAGAAGCAACCATCTGTACATGGGGCTTTACAAATCTTGCTCCTCTCTGGGTCTGCACAAGTGTCAGCACAGGGATCTCCACATTCCATATGTTTCATGTTGTTTGGACACTCTTTGTCTGCAAACCGAGATGAAGCAGGCATAAATGGTAAGGTGTTATATCAATTTACTTACTATGCTCAACTAGTATAGTAAATATCCTCCCATACTCTCTGAGGTCAATGAGGCATATTCAAAGGCTTTAAGTAAAGAACTGCATTTTTTATCTTTATGCTTCACTAATTTAACCGGTAAACAAGTCATTCTAAATAGAGAATTTTATAAAAAGACATGTAATTTCAGACAATTCTCCCCCTACCCCTACCACCACCCCCACCCCCAAAGCTTTTATACAATATATTTAAAACAATCACTGCTGTTACCTGCTCTTATAAATTCTGCTCAGGGTATATAACTTATTCTTTGGTACCAATCCAGTTGGTTGAAAAACATCAAACTTCATGATTACTTACAGCAAAGCTCTTTGGTTCTCCATTTCTCAGGATTTCCCCCCTTGAGGACACAGTCATGAGAATATTGATTAAGAGTGCTGCATATACATCTGAAACTCAAATCAGAATCAGATCCAGAATCAGAAGCTTCCCTTGTACAGGTGCACATATCTTCAGCGCAGGTTGCTACGTAGTCGTTAAAAGCAACCTTTTTGTGACAGTTCCCAAAACTGGACATGATTTTTGTACACTTTTTTTTCTGTAAAGAAAGGAAAAGAAATAATCTGAATATCATTTTTCTCCTGATCCTCAAACTTCAGTGAGTTTCAGGAAGCTATCAAGATTGGTTCTGGGTTCAAAAAAAGGTCACAGAAATGGCCTTTGGTGCATTTGATGTTAGCATCTGCTACTCTTTTTTTGAGTGGAGTCTTCTATTCACTGGAATGCATTTTTCTGCTGTGCATCACTGTAACAGCAGGTCTAGGTTTTCTTTGAGTTGAGATTCATGGCTGGATTCTGGAACAATTTTAATTCTTTTTATGTTGGTTACAGATTTGCCCCAACATAACCTCATGATTCACATCACTGTAATTTAGAAAGGTTTATATTTCCCGAAGCACTGGCTGGCACACTTACATACTGACGACACTGGTGTTTTTGGTCAGACTGATCTATTTCTTCATCTTCAGCTACATCAGGACACATTTCTGTTGGCTCTTCTACTTTGTGAAGGTTTCCAAACTGCCGTGGATGTATTTTGTAACCTATAAAATACACAAGAGCCTTCTGAATACCAATCAGATCCAGGCTGAATCTTTTGTTTCATTTGTCTGTTGTGAGGACAAGTTAAAACATTGTGTTTTAGAGCAGCAGTGTCAAAGTTACAGCCCATGGGCCAGATCTACCCCATGGAGCTCTGTTATCCAACCCTGGGTGTTGCCATTGGGTCTGAGTTCATCCATGTGCTGTTCGCAGCACATGCCGAACCAACCCCATGGGCAGGGCCCAAGATGCATGCTGCTTATGGCACCCATTCCAGTCACTCTGGAATCCACACCGCCTGCCCCGGCTGAAGAGATTGCCAAATGTGGCATAGATCATGGAGCAGCCAGAATAGGTGTAGCGCAAGATGGAGCCAGCATGCAAGGGAAGACAGAGAGGGTGGTGGTCCCTGGGCCTGATCCAGCCCATGGACCAGCCCCCTGCTGTTCATCCAGCCCATGGGGCCAGAGAAATTTGACATCCCTATTTTAGAGCAATATTTTCTTTACCAAAATTATTTAATACAAGCAAAAAATCTGTACCACCGCAGGTTACACATTAATAGAATTCCCGCTTTGCTTTTGAAATGCATTTATTGGGAGCCACTGAGCACTTTGGAAAACAAACAAAAACCCAAAAGAAATAGAAGGACCTTTAATCTCTCAATCAGAAGTCTCTGGTATTAAAAAGCTATATATATAGGTTGAAGTGCCTCCCTGATGTAATGTGTAAAGTTTTGAAATAACTTCCCCAGAAATTTCATCCAGGACTTCAGAATTTTTCAAGAAAAAGTATTTCTTGAAACTGGTGCATTCAAAGGATTTTTTTGACTTGTTAACATTTTACATTGAAGAAATGTTTCACAGAAAAATTTCTGACTGTCTCTTCTCTTCAATACTATTCAATCCCCTAACTTACTTCAGGACTTATATAACATGGCCTACAAATAAAATACATGAAGGGACTTCTTAACCATTTGATTGCCCCTGGAATAATTGCAAGTCATGAAATTTAGGTTAATCATAACTCCCTTTGTAGTAATTTGTGCTTGTTTCCATCACAGATATGGCAAAGGGAAAACTCTGGCAGAGACCTCAGTGATACCAGCTCTCATAATTTCATTATGAATTTGTGGTATTAAATTATTTCTTTATAGCCTGGCTCCTGGAGTCATATGATTTGATGAACATAACTACTGCCATTTTAAAAACAGAGATTTTGATAGCACTATGCAGGAATAGGATACTTCTCCTGCAAAAATAAAAAAACAGGCTTGTTTTTTTTTTTTTGCTCTAAGCAGAAGAGGGGAAATCTCATTTTTTCACAGAATGTTTAGGGGCGAACATTTCCATTTTTGTAGAAACAAGACTGAATTGTTGGACTCGCCAGCTCCAAAGCATGACAGGCAGCCCATTTTACTGGGCTGCCTTGTCCCCTATTAGGAAGGCAGCCAGATTGCCAACTTCCTTGCTCCATGGGTAGTGTGAGGATCAGACAACATGGTGGCCTGGGGTGCCAGGGAGCTACTGCTTCTGGAATCTGGTAGCCAACTATCTAAGGAGTCAGGTCCCTAATATGAATTACACTTTAGTTTTGTGAAGTCAGTGTTTACTGACAGAAAATTGCTCCATCAGAAATTTTTCAAAACAGGTTTTGTTTCTCATTGTGATTGCTGTGAAGGAAAGCTAGAAAAATTGATCAGGACACCTTGTAAATGCTTAAAACTAAAAAGAAATAAAACAAACCCCAAATCTATTATGATTTTTATGGGGGGATTTTTTTCCCTCTTGATTCCTTGAATCCTGACTCATGATTATTGAATGCCTGAGCAGGTAATATTGACTTTTGGAAAAGTCCAGACCCAGGGCATCTTGTATGAAAATACTCCCTCAGCTACAGCTTTTTCAGGATGTATGCTGGGGTACAAGCTGCCCTTTATTTTCATGTACTGGAGTAGAGGCCAAAGCTATATATTGTCTTAATCTATTTCAAGTTCGAAGAAATATCTGAGGCAGCCAGTTGAGATGGAACCAGGTTCTCTGTAAGAAACTTCAGCTCAATGGAGCTGATATAAATCAATATTAATGTCTTCACAATGCACAAATGCAAAATCATAGTCATTATCTTAGTATAAGCGGGTGAAAATGTAAAGATGTCCAAAGAACAACATACATCTAGGAGAGGTAAATTTCAAAGGAAGTTAAGCAGCACCACGATATAAGATCTGTACCATTAACACTTGTTCACTGAAGTTTGAAAGATGCTATTTCAGGCTTCCAAATTCTTGAGTATCATTTGTTAACTCTGGTTTGCTCAAAGCACACACTGTGGTTAGCAAATGTGTATGGACTTTAGAGTGTCTTTCAGCAAACCTGAAATCTGCAAATCAAGCGAAAATGGTATTCAGGTTTTGATTCAGATTTCACATAGCTCTAGTATATAGAATACAGATAACGTGCAGTTCCTACCCTTCAAAAACAGATCGTTCTTCCCATCGCCATCAAAATTCCCACACAGACCACATACTTTCCCCTTGTAAGTATCTTCTAAGTCCAGCTAAGAAAGAGAACAAACAGGAAGATCACAAGTTAAAGTGCTTCCTACCCTCAGTAACTTCTGATACTCACTGATTCAGTATGGAAAAGAACAAAAATGTTCTTTGGCTTCTATTGTGAACATAATTTCCTGTGGCATTAGTTCTGATTTCACACAATTCATCTAAAAACAATAACTGGCTTGGAATTTTCTACAGGTATCTTTGCATTATTTTGAGTAGAGATTTACCCCAGTGTAAATTACCTAAAGGCTGTGGTACTGACTCTGCATTTCTATAGCTGAATTAAAAAAAGGAACAACTCCTGCCAAATGCAGAGCACAAAAAGGATTAATGAGACACCTGCTGAAGTAAGACTAAAATGCCAAGAAAATAATTGGGAGTACTTTATCCAGACTTCTACCATTACCACTGTCCTGATGAACTCAAGTATATGCAGTGAGGAAGGAAAGATGATCCTCAATAGAAAGGGGAAAAAAGTGTCAGATGAAAAATATGCATGTAAACTTCAACAAATAAATTAATAGAATACAATTTTAAAATAAATTACATGTTCGGTGCTTTGTGATATTTCTCTGTTTAGTAATAAATGTGCAATGGTATTTCTTAGCAGAATGGCCCAATTTAAGGAGGGCAGTACTCCTCTAACTCATTATTCCAACTGGTTTAGCAGCCAATTACAAACACAACGCACAGCTGGACCAATAATATAGCTATCTTAATGTGCGCTTCTGCCTCCTGCCTAGGTCAAGACACTATAGCCCTACTCTTGATAGGCAGTTGGAAGTGTTTGCCAGTCAGCAGTCCCTGGAGGTATCAGATTCTGGCTACATTAATTTGACACATACCTGGCTTATCCTCTCCACCAACACCTGAGAAAATTTCATAACATTTCCAGGAGTTACCAGTGGAGACAAGCAACAGGTAACTAAACCAGAATCTGATATTCTTTTTAAATATGAAGAATCTGGATATCTGGATTCTGGATATCAGAGGTGATTAATTTCTCAATCTTTGGAGGGTTTTTTTCTCTGTTCTCTATACTCTCTCCCTCTCTCTGAGAACCATGATACATGCAATAAAATACTTTAATGTATTTACCTATGACCCCCCCCAACATGTTATATCTATTGCATAATCACCTTGTTATTGTGCAATTAATAAGTACTTGTTAATTGAACAATACATGTAGATTGGCTACACATGCAAATTAACTAGCATGCCTTCAAAAAGTTCAACCACTTATGAAGTTGTTGCTCACCAATGTTTAATAACTTTATAGCTGGTTTCTATTAGCTTTAATTTGCACATGCATGTAGTCCTGCAGCTGGGAGACAACAGCTGCTGCAGTCTCCCAGACTCTGGGGAGAATAATACACCCCTAGGACTGGGAGATCACAGCCAATGTAGTCTCCCAGCTGCAGGTGTGTGGGGTTGTTCCAGGCAATGTCTGGGAGATCATAGCGGCTGTGATTTCCCAGCTGTGGGGCATTCCATGCACCCCCATGGCTGGGAGGCTGCAGCAGCGCTCCACAGCTGTGGGGCTGAGAGTCCCACACCTGAGATGGCTCTCCGTCATGGCTGCACGTGGTCCCCACAGCTGAGACTCCCATCAGCAAAAGGAGCTCCCAGTCGTGGGACCCTGCTCCTTACTGATACGCCTTATTGCATGCACTGGTAATAAGGTGCAATTGAAGCTATGCATGTACCCAGAATCATGCTCCCTGCCATGTGTGTGTGTCATGGCAGGAGTCACAATCATGTGGGTCATGCATTAGATACAGACATGTCTTTACCCGCACATGCAAAGGGGGGCTATGTGAAATATCATATTTACTCACATACCACACAAATCTTCTGCTCAAAACCATTAGCCCTTCAAAATTTGGGTGCATGTTTTAACAAGGAAAACTGATCTTCTGTCTGGAATAGAACCATGGAAACATTGTAAAATGGCTGCTGCTTCTTTTCCTATTCTCTCCCTGAGCTGATATCGTGGGAAAAGGGATGAATTCTAGTTTTCAGCAGCAGCTAGTTTTAATCTTTTCACAGTAGCTGCAGTTGGCTGTGACTTTTGGCTGAGCAATCAAGAGCTGCTGCTAATTAAAAGTAGCCAAGAGGGTTAAAAATGTTGGTTTTGTCTCACAAGGAAAGGGAAGATAAGTCAGCTGCAGATTAAGCTATATCTATCTCTGCTGCATGTGGCCAGAACTCTGGAAACATAATTTTTTCCTTTATTCTGCATTACCAAAAACCAAGTGTATATCTTATTTGGGGGCATGTGGTATGCAAGAAAATATGGTATTCTTAGTCATGATCCTAGAGGAACTATTTACACAACAAAACTGGCAATACAATATTATAGTGATATGCATATTCAAGGTGGAAAGGTAAAATAAAACTCCCCTGAATTTGTTTGCAGTCCCATAAGAAAAGACACCAAGGATTGAATGGACTATTGAGACAAAACTACTGTTTCACCCCTAGCCCTGTACAATTCCCTCATATACAGGTCTGAGGCACTTGAACGGGATAACGTGGGGAAAACTAGCATTGGGCACTGACTGTGTTGTACTCAGGAGCAGATAACTACAGAACAACTGGTTCAAGGGCTGTCAAGATAGCATCTATCAGGGACACTAAGATTCACTAAAAGAAAACCAACTAACTGGATCTTCATACTAAGAGAGTGTCAGCCCAGTTCCACTTGAGAGTCAGGCCCAGCTTGGATGTGACTTGGAAGTAAGCGCAGGTGTCTTCAAACAAAATGTTCTTCACATTGTAGGGCAGGGGAATCCTAGACAAGGAAAACGAAAGAAAAATCAAGACATATTCCAGAGCTCAGATAAAATTCTCACATCAGAGGTAAT
Source organism: Crocodylus porosus (assembly GCF_001723895.1). Classification (NCBI taxonomy): domain Eukaryota; kingdom Metazoa; phylum Chordata; order Crocodylia; family Crocodylidae; genus Crocodylus; species Crocodylus porosus. The sequence continues at coordinate 2,651,948 of NW_017728947.1, read as the reverse complement.
AATTAATGAAAATCAAACTGGTCCCCAAAAGGTGTACATTTATTCAGGAAAAAAATAGGTTTGGTCTCTGTTTATTGATAATCCATTCTTTAGCAAGACAAGCATTTTGTCCAACATGCCCTCTTGCTTATACTAAACCCTACAAAAGGATTTTGAACATTAGCATGTTCAGTATGAGCCAAATGGTCAGCTAAATGAAATACCCATACTCCAACCTCGCAATGGGTCAATGATTTCAGTTTAGCTGTGTTTAGAATCTGACCTAGTAAGATAACAAAGGAAAAACTGCCTCTTCCTTAGATCTGAGGAAGGCACTTACTGCCAGAAGCTTGTCCAGCAGGTCTCTCAACTATACAGTTGGTCCAATAAAAGATATTACAAATAAAATCCTTACCTCTCATAAAATAGTATAAAGCAAGATTACGGTATTAGGAAACTGTGGTATCATCACTATGCTGATACCACTTACACTTACATTGCTTTTCCAGCTAGAATGAATTACTTTAGGCTCCAGAAAAGAATGCAGTTTGCATAGCTAACTGCAGCTTAGTTTTGTTAAAGCAAAGCATGGGTTTTCACCTTCTGCTACACAGTGGACATCTCTACACAAGACATTACAGTAGATTAATTAGCCTCACAGTAAACCTCTTGGCTTCTATGTGTGTGCCCCTTTTAGACTGGAGTAAGCTAATTTACTCTGCAGCAGTGCACATATAACATTGCCTTGGCTGGCTGGGACATGAGGGTGTTTCAGTGCAGGGGCTACCTGCCAGCTAGCCCTGCACTGAACATCCTTGTGCCCCAGCCAGCCCTTCTGCAGGACAGTGAGCTGGGGAGAGAAGCCCTGTGCTGGCAGGCTAACCCCCTGGGTCTCCTGCCAGCTGGGGCTCAGGCTTCTTCAATCTGGCTCAATGTGCTGCACTCCAGGGGGCATGTTCAAATGGCAATAAATTCCAGGTTTTATTGCCTGCACCCCTTCCTAGGGACTCGCCTCAGCCCTGGGGTTGGGATCAGTTAGACATTCAATTGCATGTGGCTAAAGCTCTATAGTGCTTCATGGGAACTTCTTGCCCCTGTTCTCTCCAGCGAGCTGGTTCCTTGGCTATTAGAGTGCCTATAGACGTGTTTATTCACATTCTAATTAGAACATGTCAGAGCAGACTCAATTAATCGAGTCTGCTCCACGTGCTAATTAAAACGCTCCAGCGTTGCCTCACCATCACATGTTTTAAGCCTCCATGCCTTTCAAAATGGCTGAGGGGGCACTTTATCTAAACCTGACTGAATGAGCTTTAAAGTGTTCCACAGCCATTTTGAAATGTGCAGGGGCTTAATACATGTGACCGAGAGCTGTTTTAGAGTGGCTGTTTGGGAACCACTCTAATTAAAACACCCTCACCTCTAAGCATGTGTATAGGCAGCCTTATGTTATAATGGGATCTCCTCCCTCTCCCCTTCTCCTGAAAGAGCTTTCCAAGTCAACTAGGGAGTCAAGAAACTGAAATTCCTTATGGGAGAGATTTATTCCAGTCAGGGATCCCAATTCCTGGGGAAAAATCCTCAGGGCATGAGGCAGGTGAACTGTGAGTCTCATGAAGCACTGACAAATCTGAGACAACTTCAGTTTTATGGTTGACTAAGATGAAACAGCATTTTCAATTCAGTTCAAAACCCAGAAAGAGAATGTTTTAAACAGTCCCAAAAACATCACTAGGAATCTTTTCATTTTGTGAATTAACTGCAGTATTTTGAGAGATTTTTGAGACAAGAATATACTGTGGAATGGAAACTCCCAATTCTTGCTCAGCACTGTTTCTTGCTCAGATATAACTAGAAGTTTTATTTTTTTTAAACTCTCAAGGTTTGTTCCAAATGTTTTCTTGGAAGGGCAGATTGAAGTCCAAATTATTTTTGAAATTGGGGAAGCTGTTGCTTTCAGCTGACACTGATAGTTGTACATATGTCATATTATATTTGTTTATACCACAGGAATCTAGAGACCGAGATTTTCAGACACAACTGTTGTTTTTAAGTACTTTTGTTGCTGGGTGCCCAAGTTTGCAGAGGCCTGATATTCCCCGCTTCATACAAAGTAGGCTTCTTCAAGGTATTTGAAGTTGGGCATCCCAAATCATTTGTACATTTGAAACTTTGCCCCTGGGGTTATTTTTATACATTTTAAAACTAAGCAAAAGTATCAAGAGAAATAAAAGTACAAGGACAACAGAGCTCTCCCATATCTATCATGAGAACCAAATATCCCATTCACCAGCATAACTGCACATTTGTAAAGAACAACATAAAAGGAATAATGACCAAAGACTAGATCTAAAAATGGACTTATCTTTTGCAACACTAGGCATGTGTACACATGCACATTAATGCACTGCAATAAACTCTGGTGCTTATTGCACCAGACTGTAGTGCTCCTCTGCACCCGTTTACACATGTGCCTGGGATTGCAACATGTTGAGCTAGGTCTGAGGAGCCTCAGCTGGCAAGGGGCCCAAGGGTTAGCCTGCCAGCCCAGGGCTGCTCCCCTCTGATCCAACGTGCTGCAAAGGGGCTGGCTGGGGTATGAGGGTGTCACAGCATGGGGCTAGCCAGCAGGCAGCCTACACAGTGAAGCACCCTTGTGCCCCAAACAGCTGGGGAGGCATCTATATGAGTAAAAACTCTGCAGCAAGATAGTACTTGCATTTACAGTATTTACTTGTATTTACAAGTACTATCTTGTTGCAGAGTAAATTAGTTTACTCCAGCTTAATAGGGGTGCACATGTAAATGCATGACATTTACATCACAGCTAATTCGGCTACTGTACACTAAACATCTCTTGTAGATGCACCCACTGAACACTACAGTGCCTAACTTTGAGTTCATTGCCATTTTTTGGAATTCTCTATACAATGCTAGGGAAAATTAAACACCTAAGAATGGGATACAGTAGAACCCTGACTTATGCATATATTGTGTTCCTGAGAAACCTTGCATATCACCAGTTAACACAACTTGGGGTGAATTTTCCCATAGGAAATAATAGAAAAGTAAGGGGCTGCGTTCCTTGGACCTCACATTTATGAGACCAAAGGCACCAAATACAACATTTTTCAACCAATACTTTATTTATTATGTTACAAAAACGTATTGTAAACCTATTTATTCATTTACATTATAAGTAAAATAATAAAAAAAACAAAAATGGACATGCAACAATCTTCAATCCATCCATCAATGGGGAGCCAAGTCTTCATCCAGGTCGAACACATCAAAAGATGGTGGTGATATCTCTCCCCCAGAAGTGGCTGGCTATCCCCCAGAAGTGGAGGGCTGAGAGTCAGTTGATTGAGTTGATATAGTGCTGTAACGCTTCCTGAAGAACTTGTCCAAGGAAGACTGCGCAAAGCAGCGCTACTTCTCCCTGTAAAGCTCCATGTATCAGGCATTGGGTTCCTTCATCAGCCTGGCAACCTTAGCACTTCTTTCATGATTGGGGTTATTTTTGACAGAGAAGGCTAGGTAACCATCCAAAAGTTTGAATGCATCAGCCATGCCTTTCGTCGTGAGAACTCGGGGGGATGGCCTTTCATTTTCTTCCATGGGCTCTTCCTCTTCATGGCTCTCCTTATCCAGCTCAAGAAGATCCTTGTTTGAGAGTTCCTTCCTATGGGAATTGAGCAGCTCAGCCACATTTTCCTTGTCGACCTGCTCAAAGTCCACCCTCTTATCCATCTCAGTGATCTCATGCCTTGTATCACTGATAAATTCATCAGTGGCAAAGCCTCAGAGATCATTCATAACAGCAGGGCAGATGTTTTTCCAGACACCATTAAGGCACAGCTGTGTAACATCATTCTAGGGGTCTCCAGTGATGTCTATGGCCATCTTGATGTTAAATGCCTTTCAAAATTCTTTGACATTTGCCTTTTCTTTTGACTCTGTCTTATTGATAAGCTTCTTGAAGGTCTTCTGTAGATGATAAGTTTTGAAAACTGGAATAACACCTGAATCCTCGGGCTAGATGAGCAATGTTGTTTTCAGTGGCAAGAACAGCACCTTAATGTTCTCATTGAGGTCACCAAGGCTTAGGGGTGTCCTGGAGCATTATCAAGAAGCAGTAGAATTTTGAAAGGCAGATCTTGCCTGTCACAATAAGTCCTCAATTCCAAATGTAGCATCTGTTTCCAGAAGAGTCTGGTTTTGTCCAAGTTCAAAACTTGCCTCGGATCATAGCTTCCCTCCTTAGTGGCAGCCTGTAGGATTGAAGGAAATTTATCTGCAGAACTTTTATCAGAAGCTGCTGCTTCACCCATCAGCTTGAGATTATGAAATCCATGGCATGCTTTAAATCTATCAAGCCATCCAGCACTTGTATTAAATGGCTTGGCTTCAGGATCATCACACTTTAACACTTCATAAATGCTGCATGGTTTTTCTTGAATCACCTGGGTCGAAAGTGCCACATATTCTTGATTCTGATGCTCAATCCATGTTGTCAACATGCGTTCCATTTTCTCCATGATGGCCGACCTTGTTAATGAAACACGGGCAGTAGCTAAATGTATAGCACTGTTACAGGGCTCCTTAATTTTCTCTGCATCCTCCCTAATTGTATGGACAGTTGACTCACTGAACCCTGTAGCACACCTAATTTCCTTTGTCTTCTCACCTCTTTCGTATCTCTTCACAACTTCAAGCTTTTCTTCCAAAGTTATAGCTTTCCTTTTCCCTGTAGAGGTGAAAGCACCTGTAGAATCAGTATTAGAAGCACTCATCTTGAACACAATGGCAATACTGAGACTGAATCCTGAATCCAGAATCATGCTTGGGAACCGAAGCTGCACGTAACTCCATTTGACTCAGTCTGTGCATCTCACATATATACGCAAATGATGCACATCTCGGGGTGTATTTTTCTGCTTGGGCACTAATATTAATTCGCCTAAATGCAGGACTTGGGTAAGTCAAATATGTGTATTACCTGCCAGGGTATTGTTGGCCCTGCTGGCTACAGCATTGCACTACCAGCTCAGGTTCATACTGTGGTCAATTATTACCCCCAGGTATGTGGTGGCAAGTGATGGGAGATCTTCAGTCCCCTCAGGCAGCAGTTGCACAAGCACCCACGTCACGAGTTTTGCCTGTCAGCAGCTAGGGGTGCAGGGCTCCAGAACCCCCCTGCACCTACCTTCTTGACATCTGGAAGGGTTTGTGGCCACAGCAGGGCCTAGCAGCCAGGCCTGCAGTAGTTTCGCCCCTACCACCCTTGCCCCAAGACAGACACAGTTGCACAAGCACCCATGACACGAATTTTGCCTGTCAGCAGCTAAAGGTGCAGGGCCCCAGAACCCCTGCACCTATCTCCTTGAAAGCTGGCAAGCTTCATAGC
>NW_017728947.1:2630820-2645709 GCF_001723895.1 Crocodylus porosus | reverse complement strand
CCCCGCCCTCACAATCCTCCCAATCTGCCCCCCCACCAATCCTCCCAATCCCCCCATGGATCATGCTTTGCTTGGCCCCCCTGATCCCTCATGCAGACCCCAATAGCCCCCTATTCCTTCCCATGAATGCAATCTGCTCTCCAAATCCCTCTGATCCCACCCACAGATCCCACTTGCCCCCTGATCCTCCCAATCCCTCTTGTGGACCTCACTAGCCCCTCTAATTCTTCCTACAGAACCTGCTTGTCCCCCCAGCTCCCCCCATGGACCATGCCTACCTCCCAATTCCCTTGCAAACACCTCAGTCTCCCCCCACTAGCCCCCCTCAGCCTGACTTACTTTAGATTGATTGGCTATTTTAACTCAGTATAACCTTCTCCTAGCCTCCCTAAATGTCTATACCCAGCCTAGGAGAGGTAGGAAACCAGACATCCTGCATTTGGTGTTTATAACTTTGTCTAGAGGTCTTTCAGCTTTTTGAATTGCCCTTCTCTTTGTAGAGTGCTTAGGTGTCTCCAAACCCTCTGCATTAATTGCATAGAGATGCTAGACTCCTAATCTGGTCACACTGAATGAACTGCCTGAGCACAGAGCCTAATACTTAGGCACTGCAAACCTAAGTGTAGGCCCTTAAGAAACTTATTTGAATTTTGCCTAAATGCCAATGATGTTCAGTACTCCAAAGGGTCTTAAAGCTTATGACTTTCTTAAAGCTCTCGTTGCCAGATCAGTCAACTGGGTAAAAGAAGAACTTCCCTCTTGGTATACAGTAGCACTATAGAGTTTGAAGTATCATGAATGTCTTACTTTTTTTTTTTGTATTACCTCACTTTTTCTCACTCTCCAAAACCATATACCAGTTACAGTGAGAACAGTGATCTATGACCACATAGAAGAAGGCATGTAGAAGAGAAAATACGTCAGCGGTACATGTGTACTCACTCCTTTCCATTCACTATGATGCCTGAGCCTTTCACCTCCAGAAACACGCCATCAATGTTGGCTGTGAAGAAGACAGAGGATCCTTGCCCTTTACTGCGCTTGATCTGGATGTTGAAATCCTGGTAGCCATCATTGCAGTGTGAGGCAAAAACATAATAGCAGGTTCCAGGAAAACTGAATTTAACCTGGTCAAATGTCTGAAAGTGGAAATTGCCCCAGGTAGCACATTCACTCTTGTTGACTGCAGGAAGCTGAACTGTAGAAAGAGAAAGTGGAGAGGTTCAAGTGTGCACAAGCTCTTATTTCCACACAAGCCTCTCCCATTGGTGTGGTTCTTTAAAAATATGTTGGGAGAATTTCCCAAACAGTAATAACATCCAACTCATACTGGATTATACTGGGAGCTGAGTGCCTTTGTGTCCTTTTCCCCTTTAAAATGATTCCCTTTAAATATCATTACATGTTTGCTGTTAGAAACTAGTCACTTTGACTGGACCCCTGTTCAGCAAATATCACTAGTGATGTGGCTATGCAGCAAGATGGCCGCCTCCACCAGAAATTTAAAAATGCCAGCTGTAATTACAATTTTTTCAATTTTTTTTATAGTTTATTTATGTTTAGTCCTAGCTTAGTCAGTATGTTATCCTCCTTGATGGAAATACCAATAAAGACCTTTTGCTGTAAGTTAGGTGGACCCTCAATTTTCTGCACAACTCAATCCAACCTAAAACACTTTGGACCTGAGGCTTGGCCCCAATCCAGCCAATTTGTATTGCTCAGAAAACCCTCTGGCTTCTCCCTTTCTCTGCCTGTCTCAGGAGTAAATCATCTGAGTTTTGATTTGTCTGTACTCCTGCCACATTTCAAAATGGCCTTAGAGGACAAATGGACTAACATCTCAGAAAAAAAACAACAACTTGGTAGCTTTCATACTGCTGAACTAAAGCTAGTCAAAAAACTCCTTCAATGGAAATTACACCTTAGATTCAAGAATGTGTTTTTCCTGCAATATGATTTTAGTATCTCTCATTGCCCCAGCTGGAAAAATAGCAGCAGAAAATGAGCAGTTTCCTTGATTTTTTTAATCTGGTTCTTGTAGGAATACCAGACTAACAATATGCATCACCGTTCAAATCAAAAGCAACCATTAACTTACATAGTGAACTCTGAAAAGTTAGGAAATATTTATAACTAGGAATCAGCAAGCATGGGTCGAAAATTTCATTATGCATAAGATACATCTATAAAATGAAGTAAGGTGCCAATGACTCTTTACAGTTGTTTTTCTGGTTACAATTTGTAATGGCTATTTGTAACACTTGAATGGAGTAGAGTAAATTAGTACTTTTCCACATATCAGGCAAGGGAAAATAAGAAAGTTCTACTCCTGAGGCAATGGGAGACGGGGTTCCTTGCTAGTAATACAACAACCATCATATCAATTGTTTATGTATTAAATGTACTCAGAAAGCCATGAGACACTGAGAACCAGAAATGAGAATATAACAGAACAGGAATAAACAAATGGTATAACATACCATGTTGGGCAAGAAACTCGAGCAAGGCATCAAGCTAACAACTATCCCATATACAGTGTGTTTGTGTGTATAATTAGACATTTAAAGAGGATGTTGCTATTTTTTATATATTAAAAAAGATGCCCAGAGAATCTGTTATTTAAACAACTGATCATGAAGGAGACAAATAGTTGATACATTGCTTTTTAGTACAAAGAAAACAATGAATAACTTAAATGTGATCAATGTATAGGGACTGTACATGGTACTAAACTGTATATAAGACTTGTATTTATCATCATCTAACAAATTCTGTTTTTTTATTGGAATTTATATGAATCACTTAATGGGCATAAATATCTAAGTGAACAACATGAGAGTTAGATCTTTCTTACCTATCTTCAGTGGTGTTTTGGCTTCACAACAACTCCAGACTAGGAAGAAGATCCATAGTGCTCTTCTGTTATTTATTCCCATCTCAGTGCAAACTAGCAACTTGAAAATACTTACAGGAGAATGTTTTTGCTTTGGCTTATGGGCAAATTTTTATAGTCCAGGAATTTGGCATGAGAACAAAACATTGATGGCAGGGTCCCTGAGAGGTGGAGCTTCACTGATTATTTTCATTGACTCAGATTAAACACTGAGCAATTGCACCTCTTTCTGAAGAAGACAAGTTCATGTTCATGCAGTAATCTATTTTGGGTCAGAGGAGATCATTCTTTGCTGCATTCATTTTCCTTTAAAGTTTTAATATGGTGTGTCTTTCCTTTTGCTACAAACTTCCTTCTCTTTGCAATGTCTTATTAGTCACAAGCAGTCATAGCCCTGATTTAAGTCCTTCCTGGCTTGCACATAAGTATAGTTCTGCTGCTGGCTCCCTCTTCTGGCTGAATGGATACTTCTTAATATTAAAGCATAAAAAAAATTGTAGGGTTAGACATAAGGAATGGCTCATGAAAAGAAAAATTGCTGACAGCAGAGGGATAAGCATTAGAAGTAAATCCATTAGAAGTGTGGCTCAAGCATATCTCAGGGGCAACTAGTTTCCATGTCCACAGAGGCTGGGCTTTTCAAAGGATCATGGCTGTTAGATACCTGAGTTCCACAAAAAGGACATGAAGATCCCAGTTTCCTTCCTTAATTTCTTTAATTATCACTGCAATAGTACTAGTTGGGAAGATGGTTTTCATTATATTGATTTGTGATTTCAAGACCCCATGTCATACAAGCCCACCAAAAACTCTTAGGACTTGAGCATAAGCTGGTCTATGCACACATCCAAGGCACACACCTTGGAGAGCTTAAGATCTACAATACACTCTGAATTGCCTGAAATCAGGGTCCAATTTTTAGGTTGAAAAATACCTTACAGGTGTCAGTGAGACTACTCACTGCATAATGTACCATTCAGTGGCAGTAAAGCCATTGGAATCTTGCCCAAAAACAAGGGAGAGGCATTTTTAATCCTTTTAGTGAATGCCTGAAGCCAGACAATTTCTTCAGAAGATGGTTTATAGCAGCTCAAAACAAAAGATTCTTAGCCTGTGAAAAAAAGAAAGAATAGTTTCAATTGGATTTTCCAAAAGTCATGCTGGTTTGTTACTTGTCATTCTTACAAGTGGACAAATAATGCACCCTTAATACTTTGCTAATCTTTCTTCTCTTTCTGTTCACCAATTTTCAACAAACTGACTACGATTTTTCTTATCACATTTATTCATTGTGTAAGATTATTTTATTACAGTAACTCTAGGGCTTGATTTCCTGGCTCATTAGGGTGGATTTACCTGGTCTGCTCCTAAATCAGACTACCGGAGAATATGCATTCCATAAGAAGAGCAGTCTGTAGAAAAAAAGGACCCTAATACTTAATCCCAGCTACTAAAATAGACATGCATGACAAAGGTCCCCTTACACTAAGCTGGTCTAATGGGAATAGGTGGGTTATATAATGGCCCTAAAACCGAGGAAGAGCAAAGGTATTTTACTACTAACTTTGGCCTCACCTACATTTCATGTCAATGACCACCCCCCACCCCAACCCCGCCGCTCTGGGTACTGGCCTCAGTGACAAAACAGAATATTCCCTCCTCTGTGTAGCAAGCAGCCAACATGTCCTTTGGAATAGAGAACAGGTGATTTGCTCGCTTCTTTTCTAGCCTATCTGGCATGTAGAAAATTAAGCAGCCCAGAGCTTTGAAATCATTTTTTTTTCTTGTTTTCCTGAGAGTTTAATGGCCATTTAGGAATTGACTCAGAGATGCAGGTGTGAGTATCTGCCACAAAGAAGATTTGCTACTGCAGTTATTCTTCAAAACATTCAGTACCAACAGGTAAGAGCATTGTGCAAGACATGACACATAGGTTCACATTACCCCTTTCCCACTGCCCGTGCCCCATTAACTCCATTGTCACGCACAGTTAAACTAAAGTACTAACTATGGGAGGTAAAGCCTGTTCTTGAAGTTTTGCCATTTTGGCTGCTATACAATGTTGAAATGAGACTTTATGGCACCACAGATGGAATGACCACATACCTGCTCTTTTCGCTTCAAAACACAACTCTACTTCCACTCTCACCACCCCGCAATCAAGATATCAGACCACAGAAAAGGCAACTGATAACCCAGAGTATGAGGTAAATGATATTTGGATGACCCTAACTTCCTTGTGTTTGATTGGATGCTACTATAATAATCTTTGCTGCTCTGCTCAAGCAGTACTCTGAGCAAACCCAGATATGGCCTCCTCGTGCACATGAAGAGCTCATTGGTGGAGCAGGGGCAGTTAAGCCAAGATATGATTGATCAGAGGTAAGTGGTCCCCACAGATTGATATAAAAAGGGACATACTGCCTGAGGGTGAGGAAGGGGTCCAATGTCCAATTGATCAGATAAGGTCCAGTGGCAAAACTTGGACCTAGAACTTGAAGCAATTATGAACCTCACCCTGCAGCTCCATCACAATAACACCCCCTGCCCTCTGTACAAACCAGACAGTAGTGCAAAGAGAGCATCCAGCTCCTGCAAGCTCCTGCCTGTGGATGGCCCCAGAATGGAAGAGTACCTAGTTCATATAGAGCGGACTCCCACACCTCCTTCACTGGTCACTCTTTATACATGGAACATTTTGGGGGCTGGGCCCAATAGGCAGGAGGGGTGGGCTAATTGTGATTTCCTCCAGCAACAACTTAGGAAATGTTGCCAATTGGCAAGAGTTAAAGCATGCCTACAGCACAAGGATGTAGGGGGAAGCAGAGAGCTGACAGCATCATAGCCCACCCCTCCTGCATTCGGGAAAGAACATGTCCTGTCCTGTCTGGAGTTCCCTGGTTGGGAAAAGAACAGGTGCATTTTGGAAAAACTTCATTGTCCAGGGAAGAATGAGACCCTTTCATCTTCCTCCCCTTAATCAGTTTTCTTACATATGTTTGGCTCTTCATGATGACTATTGCTACTCTTCTTTCACTTTTGTGGGAACAGCATTTCTGGCCATTCACTGTCAGGAGACGCTGCATGCCTGACTTCTTGCAGGACAGAACTGTGCTACACTCCCAGTGAGCACCAGCTTTACTCACAGGCCCAGCGATCATTTCAGAAATACAGATATGATGTTTTGAATAAAAACACTTCTACCCCTGCCTACACTAAAATGCAAAAAATGGTGGGAAAAGGGTTAAGGTAACTTTAACCCCTCTCAGAACAACAGGGAACACGTGAATTTAGAATTCAGTGTTGTTGTGGACTGGTAAAATACTCAGATTAATAACTCTCTCCCTTTTTTGGATCCTCCAATCTAAGCTGCAGTCATTCTGAGAATCATGCTTAGCACAGCTGTGTAGGTAAAGGAACAATTAATCTTGGCCTTCTTACCACATATTTCATGGATCGTTTCCCATTACAGGGTATGTGGCTTTAGTAAATACAACTGGTAAATATTAACTCAGCATTTATCACCTACCAAGCCATTTCATTCACTGCTGTCTTATTGGAAACAGGCTGGCATACAGCTAGAGTAATGTACTAAGGAATCACATCTCACTCCTGCTAGAAACTTTCCAGTGATGGCCTTATGCCAGTGTAACACATATAATAACTGAGGGGATTAACACCATCTATACTTATTCTTTTGGAACTGTGGTATTTAAATTCAGCCAGCTGCATGTGATTAGGTCAAAGGGTGATCCCACATGGATTAGGGGCAGGTAATTATTTTGGGCAGAGGGCCGCTTACCGAGTTTCGGCAAGCCACCGAGGGCCACATGACAGGCAGCTCAGGACAGATCAATACTAATTTTCTAAAACTTTTAGGGGCCCTGCAGGCCAGATAGAATGGCCTGGTGGGCCACATCCAGCCCCTGAGCTGCATTTTCCCCACCCCTGGGTTAAAATGCAACAGAATTACATACTAAGAGCAAAGCTGGTTCTTCTAGAATGAAAAAAAAAGCATGCCATTTGGGCCAATGCCCTGAAGATATACCACAATCGTGTCTTGCTCATCCTAACTGAAAGCTACTGCCATTCCAGTGAATGGCTGTGTACAGGGCAATAGCCTGAAGTCAGGGCTATGTGGATTGGGCCTCCACACCTATTTCAGTGTCTAGTAGTGTAGCATGTCACTGTGTAATGGAATCCACGGCTCCAAAGGAGACATCCATGCTACCTGTAGAGCACATAGAAGAATTAGGTACCTACTAGTTGGATCCACCAAGGCTAGAACCACATTAATCAGAGAGAACAGGAAATGCTGAGGAGACAAATGATTTGTTAGTGCCCCGGACTTGAGCTCTTACAGCACTTATACATGTGCTCCAGGATGGGGGAGGGGTCATTTTAATTAGAGCAGCTCTCGGAGCAACTGTAAGTAAAATGCCTGCAGCTTCTTGTGTACTCAGTGTCCCACATTTTAAAGTGATGGTGGGGGCACTTTAACTAAAGCTCATTTGACGAGCTTTAGTTAAAGCACCCCATCACCATTTCAAAATGTGGGGACTGAATACACGAGGCACTGCAGCACGCTGGAGCATTCTGATTAGACTCCGCTCATCGAGTCTGCTCTGATGCACTCTAATCTGAACACATCGGAGCATGTGTAAAAGTAGCGTTGATGCCAAACTGCAGGAAGATACCTGCCACCACTCTGGATTCACAATCAAAAATTTCTTTCTTCAACTAAGCTGCCTAAGCCAGCCCTTCCTTACTGTAGCAGTCCCTTTGTGATAAATGCTGGAAGCACAGAAGAAATTAAACCCGTAAAATACCATGTAAATAGTTTTGTTAGGAAATTTGTTCTGCCTGTTTGTTCTGTTGTTGTTCCAGGTTTGCAAGCCACATCACTACCATTTTAACAAAGGACGTCACATCACATCAGAGATCACTCAACGCCCGAACCGACTCAACAACTGAAACCAGCGGAGAAGCCAAGACACCATGGCTACAGGACTAAGAGACTCTAGAAAGACTCTATTTACAATTGTTGTTGTAGCCTTGTGGATACCATTGGGTGAGCAGGCTGTAAGGTTTGACCAATCAAGAAACACTGTATTACAGTGCTCCTATCCCTATGGGCTAACGCAACTGGGGACAAGGAATAGGGGGATGGATTGATGGCATGTTTGAGGGTGCCTACGTCCGTGGAGGATTCAGTCCTCGACTCCTTCCCCATTCCATTTGATGTCGGGAAATGGTTTTCCGAGGTCGCTAAAGGCCAGAAGACCTCAATTAACATCTCGATTCCCATGGAGGGTGGGGATCATGCAATAGCCAAATATACTTGGCCCCGATACTTTACCCTGGGAACTTTAGCCGATGACACCTGGCCCCCTCGCAAGGAATGTAGGGAGCAAGAAGTCCCAGTGCCTTGATCTAGTATCCCATGGGGGATCCATCCCCAGGGCATCGAATGGTCCCGGGCAGACGCATCTTTAAAATGGGACCCGACTTCCATTAAACCACCATGGGTACTTAATCTAAACCCTCCGGGTAAGAGGGTCGATTCAGACTTTACTTTGTCTTCACTCATACAAGCCGTTCCTTTAGTTAAGTGGGACCAATCGACAACTGTAGACCTAACTAGAATGGGTAAATACGGGAAAAATTCATGGCTGGGATTTTATTATCCCGTCCTCAAAGCCATATTGTTAAATGCTGCATGCCATGGTGTGGAGGTACCCATAAAAGAATCCAACCAACCACGACGATCTAGGCACGTCTTCCCACACCCTGGTTTATGTTCGAAACTGGGTACACCGGTACCATTCAGGTTAGCATGGGCTTGCTCGGACGGCAGGCTGTATACTACCCTGCCAGCTGTCCTCTGTAATGCTCAGTGCTTTCTGAGTTCAGTTTTATTTTGTCCCCCGTTAAAGGCGAGAACCGCTCACCCACCTAGCCCAGCTGTAGTGTACCAACAAACACGATCAGCCAACCCAGTGTGGAGCTCCCTCACCCATGGAGAAAAAGTGGCTCAAAGCCTGAGTTGGGCTTTTGAGGGACTTTTCCTTTGGGGGTATAGTATAGCTAAGGCCCGAATCACTCTGGCTGAGCTTTTGGAGCAAGTTGAGCTCCTAGCCAATAACACCGCTGTGGGCTTTGAGCTAGTGAACAAACAACTACAAGCAGCATCAAAAATGTTAATGCAAAATCGATTAGCCTTGGACGCCCTCTTAATTCAACAAGGGGGGTTGTGCCAATATTTGAACCTTTCAAGGGACGTGTGCTGCATTGGCATACCGAATGTGTCAATTCCTTTACAAAATCAAATTACAAAAATTCGGAAAATAGCAGAGGATGTAAATGCCAGTTCTGGCATCAGGCAAGGCTGGCTAGCCAAGGTTTTTAAATGGCTCGGTTGGAATGCATCCTCATGGCTGCTAAACCTGTTAACACCTCTGTTATCATTTTTGTTCGTTTTTATTCTCATTGTAACTATTGCTAGTTGTATTTTCAAGATTTTGACACGTAAAGTTTCGAATTTGTCTGTTTACATGTATTCCACCGTTCCAGCTCACGACAAGTTTCGGAACGACGATGACGCCGAGGAGGAGGTGTGATTTGGATTCCAAAGCTTCTGTGTTGACAGCAAGGGGGCATGTCACAGTAAAATCTTAAGTGTATGCTGACAACACAGAAGTGCGAGAACTGACATGCGCATTTGACTCTGTGAGTGGAAAATTCCGAAGCTAACCCAGTGCGTGACCCCCGGGTGACCTGTTGGCCTGTCAGTCATTACTGACCTACTTTCCCCACAGGCGCATGCTCATACTGTGTCAGCTTCTGGCTGAACGCATGCTCACTCAGAACCTGACATGAGGTAATCGGATTAGAAATTTCTCTGTGGAGAGCGTTTTGATTGGCCACTAAATTTGTATAAAAGACTTGTGAGCCCCTCCCTCAGGGGAGACCAGACGCAGCATGTGGCAGAGACTGCTCTCAGCAGAGACTGTCTCACGCTGTGGGGGAAACCCGCTCGAGCTGAAAGCAGAGGCTGTTGTTATAGGGACTGCTTCTCAGCTAGGCCTTCTGGCCTACTGGTCTCCTCCCTTGTTTGGCGTTTCGCGTCGATCTCATTACATTTATTACTATATCGATCTTCTAGCTTCTGAACATTGGCACCGGTTAACGACCACCAGTCTGGATCATCCCTATAACTTCGACTTCAGCTTCTTCGTTCATCGACTCACCTGGTTTTTGACCTCGGCTTCCTTCACAACCATTCGATTGTCTTTGGACTGGCGTCACAACTGTTTTCTTTCTCCTCAACGAGTTACAGTTCTGTTTCTTGTTTGTTTTATTTGTTCAACCCTGTATGAGCTGTTGACCAGCCCTGGGACTTAAGGAGTGGGCAGCCGCCCCTAGCCCTCCGGGGTTAGATAGCAAGGGCTCACTCCAGAACCCCGTGGGCCAACAGACCCCTCTGTTGTTTGTTCTCGTTCCTGTTTATTCGTAACTGTAACTGAAGAAAGAATTGTGCCTCCGCTTCAAAGCATGAGTAAATAAATCCATCCCTTGTTTAAGAAACCAATACGCTTCCCGTGCCGCTCAGACTCCACCGCCACTAATCCCACCTGTTCCTTCCAATCTGCCACCACCCAGCTGCACCACTGTGACCAATACCATGAGCTTGGCTCACCAGCTCCAGCTTGACACTTACCAACCATGGCTAGAGAAAAAGATGGTGAAGCTGCCAGTGATGCACCTGTTCCCCATCCAGTAGTTAGAGGATTCACCTAAAATTTGGGAGATGTAGATTTAATTTCCTTCTTTTCCAGAAGAGATTTGAACCTACAT
This sequence comes from Crocodylus porosus, assembly GCF_001723895.1. Taxonomy (NCBI): domain Eukaryota; kingdom Metazoa; phylum Chordata; order Crocodylia; family Crocodylidae; genus Crocodylus; species Crocodylus porosus. Next base: position 2,634,959 of record NW_017728947.1, on the reverse strand, counting down.
CGCCTTCTCACCCTAGTGAATGCATGAAAGGTCAGACTATAAGGTATGCTAGAGTGGGGGCTCTCTCACTTTTCCCTGTCACAGCTGTTCAATTTGCATGAAGTAAATATTGATTGTGCTTAAAATCTTGATGCGTGCTAGAAGGTTTAGTTACCCAGACTATGAGGTTTTGTCTTAATTTCCAAATCAGGCAGTTTATGCTATATTAATAACCAGAGGCCTGATCCAAAGCTCATTGATTTGGAACCTTTCCTTGCCTGAGAAGCATAGGTTTAGGACTTACCACTAGCATAACTAGGGCTTGAGGAATTAGGCCCCAGTCCTGGATGCAAATTTAGAAGGGTACCAGGATGGCAGCCTCTGGGAAATCTGTGCTGCGGCAGCAGCAGCTGGTAGGGCTGTGTGAGGCTTTGGACAGAGCTTTGGATCCAGAGAAGCTTTGGACACTTTGGCATCTGAAGCAGCATGTCTGGGTTGAAGTGGTGGCTTTGTTGGGCTTTCTGAGGCTGTTGGGAGCTTCCGAAGTGCCTTGGAAAAGTTTTGGAGCTGCCTTGGAGACCCAGCCATAGGATATAATGGGAAAACAATGAACTATCTGTAACTTTGTTGTTTTTTGTCTGATTTGGATGAAATGTTCAGGGATTGTAGTCTCTGCTGAGAGCATGAAGCCTGCCGTGACTCAAGGAGATCTGTGCAGGGGCTCAGGGAAACTGCACCCCAAATTCCTGAAAGCAAAACTGGTGTCACATGTACGTGTTACATCACAGGGGGGTAAAAACTGCAGAGATGGTGGCCCTGGCTAAGGCCACAAAGTCTGCCAAGTTTCAAGAAAATAGGTGCAGGGATTTGGGGGGAACTGCACCTCAAGCTACAGATGAGCAAAACTCGTGCCATGGGTGACACTGCGTGTTCAGGTGCAGCGGGGTGACAGCTGCAGGGATGGTGGCCCCTGCTGTGATGCCTGCCAGCTGTGGAGGAGATCGGTGCAGGGGGGTTCTGGGCCCTACACCCCTAGCTGCTGATAGACAAAACTGGTGCCATGGGTGCTGTGGGACTGACTGTGTCTGTCTTAGGGCGGGCAGGGGAAACACTGCTGCAGGCCTGGCTGCTAAGCTACTGTATTACCAGTTACCAATTAATCATGATTCACACAGGGACCAGCTCAAAACAGAGTACCTAGCTAATGTAACCAGTTAATTACCATCAATTAACAGCTACAAAAGCAGAGACTAAGGAGAGGAAATAATAAATACAGATAATCAACTACCCCAAGACAGAAAGACAGTCCGTTGCACAAGCACCCATGTCACAAGATAGGTAGCCACTGAAGCCTTGGTGCTACCTGCCTGAGGCTGGGGTCTGGTGCATTTGAACCCCAGCATTGAAGCCATGCCCATGGACCACATTGGCAGTGGCTGGCATGGAGGAGACCAGCTGGTGCTGGTGTTGGTGTCAGTGCTGGTGCTGAGAGTGCTGGCATGGGAAAGTGCCCCCTCTTCCACATCCCCTCACCTCTGCACTTCGGCCTCTGACTTTGTCGACCAGCACCTGTATCCAGTGATCCAAGGTTTTGGTTCTGCCAGTACACATGCTTGCCCTTTACCCTCGGGTCACACACACTCGCCATCATGTGGATGGTACTGGACTGCAAGGGATCCAGCCATCTCCTGATGCCCTCCTTCAGCCACCTCATCAGTGCCTGCATGTCTGGTGACAGCAGCCTGCCCCAGCCAGAAACACTGATCCCCTGGAATTTCTTCATTTGGTTCTCCAGTTCCCTCACTAGGGGGAATCACCTGGTTGAGGAGGGCATCGCCAGCACTAAGGGTTTCAGTGGCCTTAAGGAAGGGCTTGAGGACCACCAACATCTGGGAGATGGTACCTCACTCAGCTCTGTTCGGGGGGTGCTGATCCCTATCTCCCAAGCAAGGCCGTATCATGGATGGCCTTGTATTGCTGCACCAGCCTTTCAAGCATCAGGTATGTGGAGTTCCACTGAGTCACCACATCCTGCATGATTTTGCGCTGAGGGATGCTCAGCTCTGCCTGTTTCTCCAGCAGCTACTTGCCCCCCTTGATGCTGCGGTAGAAGTAGCCCACCACCTTCCTGCATTTCAAAATCAGCTGGCTTGTAGCAGTACTGGTTGTGGCACCATCACTGGCAGCCCTGTTCCCCTCCAGGGCATCCCTATCCAGCACTTCAGCTTTCAGTAGAGCCCACTGATGGCCTGACTGAGTGCACCAGTGCCCCATGAGGGAGAGGTAGATGTGATTGCCACCCCAGCTGCTCCAGATGTCAGAGGTGAAGTGCAAGTACCTGCAGCCCTGCCTTGCACAGCTCCTCTCTCAAGTACTCCCTGCATGCCTGATACAGGGAGGGCACCACCGCCCTGCTAATGGGGCCAGAAGTGCTACCAACTGCCTGAACCCCGGTTGCTCAACTAGGGAGAAGGGCTGGCTATCCAGAGAAGGGCTGGCTATCCAGAGCAAGCATCTTACCAATGCTCTGGGTGATCTTCTGCGCCTTGGGAACGTGCCCTTCTTTCTGTCCACCTTTCTCCCACTGGTCCAGGGTGGTCTGCCTCTACTTTAGGGGCAAGGGTGCTTTGGAGTGAGTGGGGGACTTCCCTTTCAGCACACTCACACTGGTGCCAAGCTGAGCAGCAGGAAGAAGAGAAAGGGGTGGTGCCTCCTCAGATGCAGCAGCATGGCCGTGGTGAAGAAGTGTCTCATGTCCTTGCCATGGCTCATTTGCCTTTGGCAGTGCTGGAAGATGGCAAACCTGGGATCATCTACCATCTCAAAATGATCCCAGACTACACTACTCCCCTGCTTCTGGGTTGAGGGCAAGGATCCTGCCTTTTCCCTCTTCTCAGCAGGCTGAGGCTGAACAGCAGGAGGAGCTGCTTCAACTGAGCCACTTGCCCCCAGAACCTCAGCCTCCTTTGAGGTGCTGCTTTCTGGAGGAGACTTGGGTCTAGGGGAAACTTGAGGCATGAGGAGCACAAACTCTGATTCCCCCTCAGTCCCCAGAACTGCTTGAGCCAGTGTGGTCAGCATCCTTGGTTCCAGCTCTGGCAGTGGGAAGCTCATGCTGAGAGCTGAAATTGGGGTGGAAGAGGCAGTGATTCCACTGCTGGTGCCCACTTCTGGACTGAGTGAAGGTGGTGCAGGTGCAAGGACATTAGGTGCAGACACTGCTCCCACCTCCTGACTCTCACTGGCAGCACCAGTGTCAGGGTTGCTCGCGAATAGAATGCATCTATGTTTGGAAGCAAACAGCTCTAGCTCTCCCTGTACCTCCTCTCCCCCCCTGCCAGAACACCTGGCACCTGCCTTCCCAGAATGCTTCATATTGATTTTTCCTGTGCTGAAAAAGGTCTCTGTGTATGTATGAATCCTTTTGTATATCTGTTTGTCTTGTTCTCCTGTGAATAGCTGTGTCTGTCTTGTGCTGTGAATCAAATTATTTGTGTGTCTTCTTTGTGGCTCTTATGCTATTGTCTGTCTTGTGCTCTAAATAAAATTATTTGTGTATCTTCCTGTGCCTCAATCTGTGTCTTGTTCTTCTGTAAATATCTGTCTGTCTTCCACTGTGATTTTTTTTCTATATTCTGGGTCTCAGTGTATGTGCGTGCATGCGTGCGTGTGTGTGTGCATGCATGCGTGCATGTGTGCAAGCAATCTGTGCCTCCCTGCACAGTGATAGATAACACTGGCTATGAAAACACAACTTTATTTTTACAAAGTTCCCAAAACAAGTTTCCAAAAAAAAATTTGAAGTAATAAATTGAATTTTAATACTACTAGTAATTGAATAGAATAGCTAAGCAAACTAAGCTAAGCTAAGATAAATCCTAACTACTCCTTTATAACATGAAAAGGGACCAGGCAGGTCTCAGTCATAGCATTCATCTCTCACACAGTCGCTGACAGGGAACAAGCTGCAAAAGGCAGAGAAAGGCTGGAAACGGGCTTTTATGCTTTTTTTAGTCCCAACCCACAGATGCTGCCATTAGAAATATAGCCAGGGAGAAATACTTCTCGCTGGCTACCAACAAACATCAGTCTTCCCTCTGCCTGCCTTCCTTCCCTCTCCCCCTCCCCTCTGTTTTCCACCCCCCTGCCACTGCCACCAC
>NW_017728947.1:2628788-2630720 GCF_001723895.1 Crocodylus porosus | reverse complement strand
CTCCCGCTCCCTCCCCACTCCCACTCTACATCCCTCCCCCACTCCCCCCCCCCTTCTAATTGCTTCAAAATGGCCAAAGTGGGTCTGAAGCATCCAAAGTGGATCTGAAGCATTTTGGATGCTCCGGACACCATTGCTGGGGTCCCGCTTCAGACGCCGAAGCATCCAAAGCGGCTCCAGATCTGATGCGGGATCATCAGCCCTAATGATGATACACTTCACCATTTGCGTTCCCTTTTCAAAATTCTAGATCTGCCCATGAGATGACACTGGTGTTTTGCCCCATCTTTGACATTGCTTAGTCTACAAACTTACTTTATTACTGTAGTCCCATGATATGGAATTTGATTTGTTATCCTATGTTATTCGCTTCCCACATGCTCCCTTAAAACCTGAAAAAAATGAAAGAGGCCTGATCCAAAGTTCATTGATTTGGATTATTTCCTTTGTCTATGAGGAGCACAGGATCAGACCTCCTCAGTAGCATAATTAGGGCTGGAGGAGCAGAGTATCCAGCCCTAGTCTGTGGTCCATCACTTCTTACTAGGGCAAATGAAGAAAATCTGATGCATTTGTACGGTGTAGTAACAGCTCTTTCCCCATGCTAGTGATCAATTATTTACTCACACAACTGAATTATAACATCAAGCTTAATTCTGCTGTTCATCATTCAGAGCAAATGTGGGGGTTCTGTCTGCACAATACACAATACAATGTAGCCAGTGGCACACCTCTGGCAGAATTTTTGTCTTACAGCAACCTGCTAAATCAAACGCCAATCACAATTTTCTAGAGGATAAAGGAGAGGTAAGCAAGAATTTCACTTTTTTCAGATGGGAAAGGAAAAGGAACAATACATCTGTACACAAAATCTAGAGAAAGAAACATATAGGCAGTGCAGAAGAGCTCATTAGAAAAACTGAAAAAATATCTAAAAGGTAAAGTAGCAGAATCAAGGAAATATAAGGAAGAAAGGGGAAATAAAAAAAAACAAAGGGGTTCAAGTTTTGGAAGGTGGATATTTTGAAACATTTTGGGTTTTACTGAAATTGGCAATTCTGCCACCACTACAGGCCTTGTCACCTGTGGGGCTGACAGCCAGTGGTGCACCTCTGTGGCTGGGAGCCCCTCAGTTGAAGGGGCTCCCAGGCACAGAGGAACAGTTGGCCACAGATCCAATTAATGGCATGATTAGAACAATGTACGACGTTATTACACCTTTTTTGTGGAAGAACTTTGTAACTTATTATTTGTTTTATCATGCCATTAATTGGTTGAGTGTGTAGCTGGGTCACAACTTAAGGCATGACTAAATGTTTAATCACACCATGAGTGTAATGTGTGTCCCGGGGCAAGGGGAAGATATGAACCCCAAAGGGCTAAAGGGGGACCCAGGGAGAATGAGAGGAAAGGAGGAATAAATAAAAATGTCTTACCAGCGGAGGAGCTGGAAGCGGTGGCGGGACCTGCACGGCTCGTTAGCCGTGGTTTTTTTAAAGGGGAAGCAGCTGGGAAAAAGGGGGAGGAGAACCAGCCTGGAAGTATAAGAAGAGGAGACAACAAGGCAGCAGGGGAGGAGAGGTGGTGAGAGAGCATCGAAAGGAGAACCCCTGGACCCACCAAGAAGGTGGAGGAGCCAGGGAATGCTGCTCACAGGTCAGAAAAGGGTCCTGAACTGTGCCCAGGCAGAGACGCTGCCATCAGACTGAGAAGGACCCAGGTATCCCGGCTATATATAACCCTCGAGCCGTGAAGAAAGCCTACAGGAGGTACCTCATCAACAGAGGCAGAGGCCGGCGGATCATCAGGAAAAGAGGTAGCCAAGCAAGGGGTCAGTTAAGACCCTCACGTCTGGGACAGAGGATCCAGGTGGGAGCCCATCGAGGGAAGGTTCCTTTGCTGAGGGACGTTGAGGGCGGAGAATACCCCTCG
>NW_017728947.1:2587697-2628777 GCF_001723895.1 Crocodylus porosus | reverse complement strand
CCTGGTAGTTCATCATCTCCTCCGCCCTCATCTTCCCCCTCCCCCGACGAGCCTAGTTTAAAGCCCGCCGAAGGAGGTTCACCAACCTGGAAGAGAACACACGCTTACCTTTAGGGGAAAGGTGGAGCCCATCCCATCCCAGCATGTCTCTAGGGAGTGTTGTGGAGGGGCATACAATTGTGGTGCCAATCTCCTTTCATTGGGTTAATTGTTATTTTTTTCTGGACACCGGCGTAAGAGTGAGACAGGGCTACTAAGGGCTTAAGAGTTAAGGGGGCCTGAGTTTACTTAGCCCTCCTCCGGGCTCCAGCAGGAAGCAGGAGGAACCCCACACAGAGAGAGGGTTGGCCACTGACAACAACAATAGCACGCTGTCGGGGCTGGGTATAGGGCGAGGTACAGGGGAGGTTGGAGCCTTGCGAAGAACATCATGCCTCGGCCTTGGGGCAGACGGAATCAGATGGTCAGACCCCTCCACCACTGAGATATCATCAAAGTCATGGCAGGATGGATAAGGAGGGGAGAAGACCACCTGAGGCAGGAGATTGTGGCCCCCTACCTTTAAGGGATGGAGCGAAAGGTTATCATCAAGTCCCAGGGCCAGGTGGCGAGGGACCGTATGATCAAGGCCCGATGGGTACAACGTGCAAAGGGGTCCTTACTTTCAGATACTGAAATCAAGGGTCACATTCCTAAACAAAGCACAAAACAGTGAATATGTGACAATATGTAGTTAAATTAAAAACCCAGACTTCTATTAAAGCAGGGTACCTACCTAGCGTTGTGTAGGCACTCCCTTGCTGCCTTGGAGTGTACACCCAGTGTTAGCCATAGAAGTTGTTCCAGTGGCCTTGACGCTGGGTCGCATTCACCCTGAAGAGAAACCCCGATACTCTCCTGCCATGACTTGGTGTTTCCTTTCTGTGGTAGGGCTCCTTCTTGTGGCTTCTTGCAGGTCAGGCTACCCCTAGCAGGTACTCTTGGGGCTCCACCTCCCCTACACCCCAGCCATGTGCCAGCCTTTAGGATGGCCAGATGATGGGCAGCCAGATTGCCCTCCGATGTCATCACCTATGCTCTCTTTGCCTGTTCAGCTCTTGTCAGTCTTCCCCTATATAGGATGATTTCAGGACATTAGGGCATCTCTGGTAACGCGCTGGGTCTTCTCCTCTGCACGATTACCTCTTACACTGTCTCAGCTCCTACTGGTGTGTGAGGGCTGCTTCTGGTCCCTATCCCTATCCCAGGGCCCCAGGATAACAAAACAAATTAATACACAAAAGAAAAGAAGGGGAATGAGGCCTCAGCCCATCCCACAAATGACTGTGGTGTCTGTGGGTCCTATGTCCCTTGACACTGTCTTCCCTCATCCAGCTTTGCTGCTGGCCAACATAGTGGCCCCTTTAACTGGCCCTGGACCCCTCTGACAGGTCCTCCCTTGGGCTCTCATCTGGATGCCGGTGCAGCCCGTGTTCAGCTCCGCCATCTGCCTCCCACAGTGCTTCCCCAGCCATTTTCCCATTTATTTCAGCTTTAATTTCAGTTGGATGGTGTCTTCTGATGACATCATCTGCCCACAGCACTCCCAGCTGAAAATAAAAGTGGCTGATGAACTGTGCAAGCATTACAGCCCAGTGTGGTTCACCTGGCTTGTCTCTCCCTGAAAAAGTTAAGCTCACCCTGTCATCAGGGCTTTTCTCTTTCTTATCCCGATGGGTTGGTTCTGCCCCAGGTCCCGCCATGGGAGGGGTCTCCAGGCCCTTTTCCTGCATCCCCCTGGGACAAGCAGGACTCTCTTCTTGGTTATGTTGTTTTTTTCTGCACAGCCCATGCTTCCCAGCCTATCCTCTGATAGTAGTGGTAATGCTTCATTTCTCGCTTTCATTAATAATTATTTCTGCAGCTTCTCCTTTCTGCCTCTTAGGTACTTTCATAAGACCATGACTCCCTGTATATTGGAAAAACTTCAGAGGAACCACTCAACCTTGACACCAAAAAACTTTAACTGCATGGCAGTAGAGCCATTCAGAACTGGCTGTGCATTTTCTATACACACAGAAATATATAGTCGTTACTGAAAAATTGACAGCATCTTATTTAACATCATCTATTATTTGGCAGGCAACCATTTTCTGGTCACATTGCCTTTGTTGTCTCTCTTCTTCTGTCTACATTTGATTAAGTTCTTTAGAATAAGGAAATTTTTTTGGCATGTTCACTACTTCTAGATCATGGCATTGGAAAAAAATTATGATTATCAGTGCTAAATATTTTTGGGATATGTAGCAAAATATGCAAAACAGTATATGACACTCAACAGTGAAACATATATTTTACCTCTCTTGGAAATCTTTCTAATTTTGATACTTATTGAAGTAAGGCTACTGAATAGATTTGTAATAGATAAGACTATCTACATCAATTATTGCTGCTGCTCTTTCACCAATTATTAAGCTATTATTATATTTTAAAATAATATTTAAATTATATTGTATTAATTCATCATTAAAATACTGGACAAAAATTAAACTCCAAGTGACCTTCAAACACGGTGAGATTAAGCCAGGACTGTGCTGCCCTGAGGGAGGCACTATTTTATTTGCTATAGGTTAAAAACCCTCAAGCATAGAGCAAAAAATAGCCTTAAACTTTTTCTCTTCAGCAATAATTGTGTGGCACTCCATTTTAATCACGTCAAGTATATTGTTTCACCAGGCAACATAAAAATGAAATATTTTCTTTACGTTCTATGGTTGATTGAATGGTTTCTGAAGGTACATTGGAGAAGTGTCTCTGAAAGTCTTTGTTACAGACCGTGTTTTGTACTTAATGGTATCTGTTTTTTTTGTGGGGCCTCTCAAATTAAAAGAAAGAAAGCAGCTAAAGAGAATGTACCAGCAGAGTTCTCTACAGTACACTAATCTAGAGACAGAATAGATTTTGATCATGAATTCAAGAACCCCCAGGGGAATGTCACAGCAATTTATAGATTCATAGATGTTAGAATTGGAAGACACCTCAGCAGATTGAATCTGACCCCCTGCCCTGGGCAGGAAAGAGCACTGTGGTCAGGTGACCCCAGCGAAGTGCCTGTCCAGTCTCCTCTTGAAGACCTCCAAGGTAGGGGAGAGCATCACCTCCCTTGAAAGCCCATTCCAGATTCTGGTAACCCTTACTGTGAAGAAGTTCTTTCTAATGACCAACTTAAATCTGCTCTCTGACAATTTGTGGCCATTGTTCCTAGTTACTCCAGGGGGTGCCCCTGTAATTGGCAAACCATTTTTAATTGTGTCTCTAAATTATAGCTCCCTCTTGCTCTTCAGTAATTTGCTATTCTCTGGTCATCTGCCAGCATCTGGTTTATGTGCTAGACCCTTATTTAAAAATGCTCTGAGTAATGAAGTTTCCAGTTGTGATAGATGTCTTCTGAGGGGAAGGTGGGATGGATACTGATTGCAACAAAGCTTAATTTTTTAGGAAGGGAGAATGATTCAGGGATGTAATCAGGTCTCATTTTGTAGAGTTTAACAAGTGTTACTCCTTTGGAAATGCTATGCTGCAGCAGAAACTCCCGGGTTCTCTTGCTGTTTCTAAACAAGTTCACTGGCTGACTAGTAAGGGGGGTTATTTTTCCTAAGAGGGGTAGGAATGACTATTGGGATTCCCCCATAATGGAGTAGAAGTGGGACATCTTCTTCTGTACAAGACTTATCTGCTCTGGGAGAAGGAGTTCCTGGCTGCACTATGAGATCTTCCTTGGAGGGAAGCTCCTGCTTTCATAGTAGTTTCCCTTCTTTGTGGAGAGGCCCCTGAATTATGACAATTTCCTTTTTGAGAAAGTCCTGGTTGCATTTGGGCTTCCTCAGTGGGAATCTAAAATTTAACATGCTATTTTGGACTTGAATTCCAATGGAAATGCAGATGTGCATTGACCTGCAAAGGTTCCAGGATCACTGAGTCTGAAACAAGGGCAGAAGGTTTGACATGAACAATGTGACCTGTAACTGGAGCTACCAAACACCTGGAACTATACAATTCTTTCCAGTATCTGCCTGGCTTCCCAAAGAATGGGCAATTGTGACTTGGAAGCAATGCCTGAAAGGATATAGGAAATAAGAACAGTGAACTACAAAGAATCACAGACTGTTCAGATCTGTAGTTCCTGTTTCCATAAGTTTTGTGGTGCATGCTGTGTGGGTAAAAGCATAGACAGCAGGTAAACATTAGGACACATAAGTATCCAAAATAAAACTCTGTGCTTAATAAGGCACAAGCTCCTATCTGTTATGCAGGTCTATGTGGGCAACTTGCTTACTGAAATTATTTTCTGTTCTTGGCCACAGGCTGTCCTGTAGTGGTGAAACCAACACCTGCAGTTTAACAGATGTTCAGCTTTCCAGCTTTTTAACAGGCTATCATTAATATTTGCCATCTAGCTTCTATTTGAAAGTAGATTGTATGAGACAAAAGATAGCAGCAGCATGAATACTAGGTAGTAGCAAGGAGGAGAGAGATTAGACCTAAGTATAAACTGGTGCTAAAACCATGTATTACCAATTTATGCAATGTCTAAATTGTTCTGACATCATCCTGGGATTAGCTCCCCTGTGACTAATACATTCTAGTCAAAGGGTTTTGCTAGAATTAGAAACAAAGGAAGGAGTTCGGGAGTAGGCACACTGCTTGCCAAATCATTTATTATAGGCTTCACTATTCAAAAGTAATTATTTCATCAGTGGGAATTTCTTGGATGTTTTGAACAGGTCATGAAGAAAAAACAGGCTGTGCATTTTAGCAGGGAGTAGGTTAGGCAAATGTTACACATGCATAGGCATTACTGCCTTTTCCCAACTCCTTGCTCCCAACCCGTTGTCAACTAAGCCAATGGAAAGATTCCTAGTGGAAGATGGACTGAACTCTACAGGAGGCACATTGACCTATCATATTGGTGATTCATTCCATTGGCCCCAGATATCTGCTGTAGCAGTAATAATGGTGTTATGCATCCTGTCCGCATTTCATCTGAATATCTACTTCTTAACATACAGCAAAACCACAGAGAAGACATTTGCCTTTTGCCTTGGGTGCTCAAGTAGAAGCAAAGTAAATAAGGATGTCTTTGCTGCTTGAAATGATCTCAGGAATGCAATGAAGGAGACTATACTAATTGTCCGTCTAGATGCAAAACACTTCTAAATTGCAAAAATTATTTGAACATTTTTATAACTGAACAATCAGGAAGAGACTACCAGCTCTTCCCTGATATAGCATGCTTGCTCTGCCAGAGTATTTCTTTCATAGTGTGGAAGGGTAAAATAAAGCAATTTAGGAAGGCTATTTGCATGTGCATCTTTCTTTACTCCATGAATTACTTTGGATGCAGGAGCCTTTGAAGAGCAAGACTCAGGAAAGTCTATATTAGCTTTCAATTGCTGATAGATAGCAGTGACCTGCCGTGGAGTAGAATCTGTCAAGGAGCATGTGCTGATAATGTAATACTTCATGTGTTTCATTTGTAATACAGGGGATCTCTGGTGGGATAACTGCCATCTTAGATGACAGGGGTATACGTTGCAGCTGTGATGGTCTAAGAACATAGGTAGACATGGTTTTGGGGGGATTGGATATCAGATTTACCCAAAGGACCTTGTCTGATCTTAGATGACATACATTTAACAGGCCAACAGAAACAGCTAATGGATAAAGCATAGAAGAACAGGGAGGAATGGCAGGATTGGTTCCCATATGCAATACACCACAAATCTATGGTACCACCTATATATATCTTGAATATTGCTCCCTTATTTGAGGGAAATGCCTGTACTTAAGGATGGCACATCCAGATTTGTTCAAAAGTGCTAGGATGGTGACATGCAATTTATCCTTACCAATAAGCAGTAGTGTAACTGAGGGGAGATAACTGGGACAGCAGCCCCATCACTGCCTTTGCAGGGGTGGCAAAAGCTGCTATCATTATTTCCCTCGATTTGGCACTGGTGAGGCCATATTTGGAGTACTGTGTCCAGCTTTGGGCCCCCCATTACAGAAAAGATTTTCTATTAAAATGTAGGGGGCAATGAAAATGGTTAGGAGGCTGAGACACATGACTTCTGAGGAGAGGAAGAGGGAACTGGGGTTATTTAGTCTGCAGAAGAGAAGACTGAGAGGGGAATTAATAGCAGCCTTCAATATCTGGAGGTAGTTCCAAAGTGGAGGGACCTGGACTGTTCTCAGTGGAGGCAAATGCAGAACAAGGAGCAATGGCTTCAAGTTGCAGCAAGGAAATCTTGGGTTAAATATTAGGAAAAATTCTCACCAGGAGAGTAATAAAACACTGTAACAGGCTGCCCAGAGAGATGGTGGAATCTTCATCCCTGGAGGTTTTTAAAAACACAGCTAGACAAAGCCTTGACTGGGATGATCTAGCTGGGGATGCTCTTGCTTTGAGCAGGGGGTTGGACTAGATGACCTCCTGAAGGGACCTCAGGAGGTCATCTAGTCCAACCCCCTGCTCAAAGCAAGAGCATCCATTCTCATTTCCAACCCTCATTTTCTATGATTGCCACAGCAGTGGCAATAGAACCACTACCAATTGGTATGGCAGGAGCCAGCGTTGTCCTCAGTACCATGTGGCTATTCTGGGCAGACTACCTGCAGCACAGAACTGAGCTGTTATACCTCTGCAGATCAGGACACAAATACTGGCAAAGAGTACTGAGAGATACAATTTTCACGTACAACATAGTCACAAGACACTCAAAAGCCCTCAGTTAATTTGAACAGGTACAGTTTCTTTTATTGTGAAATGACTCCTTTTGTAGTTATCTTTTACAATAAAGCAGTGGCATGGCTGCTTTCTAGTAAACAAACCTACTCATTCTCATGTCCATTTTGGCAGACATGGCATCATGATATTGGAATGAAAGACCCTTGCATGTTGGATTCTCAAGACCAGACCTCTACAGATTTTAGCCCCTCCAGCAGTGGTTCTCAACCTTTTGAAACTCAAGAAGCCCTTGTTACACTCAAGGTGCCCCTCAGCCAATATCAGTTCTTGGCTTTCACTCATTTCTTGACTATGGAAACACAGATAAATTCCTCTGTTGCAGAAGATCTGAATGTGTTTTTGGTACTATGGACTCCTATTTGAAATCTCTAGGTTTAACATGTGAATCATCTGTAAGTGGCACCAGGTAGCACCCTAGGGTGTTTGGGGACTCTGATTAAGAATCACTGCCTGCCCCAGAGGGCAGGAGGTGTCTCTTTTCATGCAGAGAAGTCCCTTCCTTTTCATTTCCCAAATGCTCAGGCATTCAGATGAATAAAAACAGAGCCCTTTGCTTCTGAAGTATGTCTTTAATGATTCAAAGCAAAAGCAGACAATGCAAAACTAAATAAAAGACTATGCGCCTGAAGAAAGATTTTCTCTCATTTTTATACACAAATAAATAGAGTGCAACAAGGGCTTAGAAGAGAAGGAGGTGGAAAATGGAAAGCACTGAATTACTTTTGGAAAATTACAAAGGTCTACTACAGTCTCTTTTTGCCCCTCTATCAGCGTGTCATTATGTTCATCTCCTTCACTTCACTCGTCTCTGGGTGGCTCTTCTGATGCGTTTCAGTGCAGCCTCTCTGTCCCCTTCCATTAACTGTTGCTGGGCCTTTCTAGATGAATCTGGTACATCACAGGTAGTGCCTTGGCACTCACAATGCTCCACATGCACATACTCATGGTTCACCTCTTCTCCATTAGGGCACTGTAGTTGAACTCTCCTTCTGCTGGTTATCGACTCCCTGCAGCAAGTGCACTTGTGGTTCATGGAGTTGGCCTCAGCAGAGTATCTGTTTGTTAGTATGGACAAAGATACCATTACTCATTGTTAGATATTAGTATGCAGTATAACTGTCTTTTTTTGGTGAATAAGTAACTGTAAGGAATTAGAAATAATAAGCAAAACAACCTTTATAACCATATAAATCTGAAGAGCAGCTGCTTTAAAGCTAGCAGAGCCCCACAAGCAAAATCCAGTTTCACCTAATGGATGACCAAAGTGCAGCTTGAAACACTCTCTAAGGTACCTAACTATTGTATAGGAATGATTCTGTCTCTCCCCTGTGCACCTAAGTGCCCCTGTCCTATGAACAGGGAGGCATTTGCACATTTTGGGAGGTGGCCCTATTCCTAGAGTTAGGGCACTTGCACAACCAGAGAGGTAATATAATCATGTCTACTGAATGGATATCCAGGAGATTTGGGCACTTAACTCTCTTAGACTCCTTCTCAAATGTCCAGCCTTGATGACTCTTAAATACTTTCTGTTCACAGCAGATCAGATGTAGAATAGCTAGTTGCAATACAAGCTCCCCTGAATCAGCACATCCCTGACCATTAAGCATCCTGCATTGGCTAATTTTTTTATGCTGGGGCTATATTTTTGTTATTTTACTGACCAGTGTGAAGTCATTATTGGGATGTGCAGGCACTTTTGCAATAGTAACAGTCCCCCTGGACAAACTGGGATCTGTTTTCTTTGTTGATTAAGTGCATGTTTTTCTCCATAAAAGGGCTGTCCACTGTACTTTATGGCAGACGGAAAATGATAGTTTAATTGGAAAACTCATATTGTTTTTGAAATGTGTTAAAGCAGTCATCCTCCAGGTGTCTGCATTTCAGTTAACTTGTGGATTCTCTTTCCAGCACAACATTAATTCCATTAGCTTAATCATACACAGACTTTTAACAAATGTGGGGTTTTTTCAGTTCACTATATAAATGTGCACCTTTGAATTCCTCTTAGAAAATGGGTGCATGTGTCTGTCTCTTTTTCTCCCCAACTGTATATGTTAAACCTTTAAAAGCAGCTTCTCTGCTCATGATCAGGCCTTGTTAATGTTTGAGTTCATAACCATTATAGGAAACATCCCAAGTTGTACCATACCCAAGCTGATCTAATATGAATGACAAGAGAACTGGCTCTCACTTAATAGTCGAGAAGGCATCATCATGAGTCTGAGGCCAGAGATCCCTTTGCTATGGACCTTGTTTCTAAAATGAATAAACAATTCAATCACAAATTTCAGTATTTGTGATTCTGGGAGCTGATCCAGTTCCAGATCTCCCACTGTTCTTCAGCTTGGCTATGTATTGTCCCTTTTATATAAACAATCTGTATGCCAGTTAAATTCTTGTCTCATTGTCCAGTTCAGTTTACTTACATTGAGTAGGTTCCACATGTTCCTTCACACTGAGTCACGTTGACTCTCTCCACAGAAGTACATCCCTGGTGCGTGATATAGTCCATCATTTGACTGACAGAACATGGTGCTGGGGTATCACGAGGTATACCTATCGAATAAAAGTGTGGTAAAGACCTGCTGTGAAATGGCTGCAAAACTACCTTGGTGTTTTAACATAGGCTGTGTCATCAAAAAAAACCTGTTATAAAAACCAAAAACTGCCTTTGGGAATAAACTCTGTGCACACTTTAGTTATCCAGCAAGTTCAAACATTTTAGCACTTAGCGTTATCCCTTACACTCTCCATGATTACTTGAAAAGCAGATCACTTTCTAAAGTATTTGTTTCAATCCAGTTTCTGGTATAGGGACTATAGTGTATAGATAAAAGGAGTCAGATAAGATAACTATAGGGGCTCCATTTGCTCTTAGTATGAATTATAGGTTATAGAACAGGGGCCAACCTGTAGCATGTGTGCAAAAGGTGGCATGAGAAGTTTCTTTGTGAGGCAAGAGGTAGATTGTATTAGGTACAGGCAACATAGCAGCAGATAGAACAGGGGGCAGAAAGAAGAGCAGTAGATCAGACAGGGGAAGGGGATTAAAATGGTACTCAGGGGGCACATCTATACATGCCTATTAATGCACAGCAATAAGCACTGGAACTTATTGCTCCACAGCTTATTGATGTCACGCATGCGTCTGCATGTGCACCCAGGATCACAGGACATTGAGCTGAAGTGGAGCAGCCCCGACTGGCAGAGGGCCCCAGGGGTCAGCCTGCCAGCCTGGGGAAGCACCACCCGGCTTAGTGTGCTCTTGAGGGGCTGGTTGGGGCATGAGGGTTCTTCAGTATGGGACTAGATAGAAAGCAGCCCCCTCACTGAAGTACCCGTGTGCCCCAGCCAGTCCTTCCAGAGTCTGCACATGTACTGCTGCAGTTTTCTACTCTGCAGCAGGATAGTATTTATAAGTACTATCCTGCTGCAGAGTAAATTAATTTACTCCAGCCTAATAGGGGCACACATGCAAACACCAAGACATTTACTGAATAGCTAATTAGTCAACTGTGCAGTAAATGTCTCATGTAGGTGTGCCCAAAGAAATTGGGGCTAATTAGTGACACACCTGTCAAAGAAGTTGGGCCCCACAATTATAAACTACCTTTTGAACATACCCATATTAGACATACAGTAAGGCAAAGAAATTATAGAAAGTTAGGAAAAAAGTTAATGGTTTGTTCTACTAAATTATTTGAGTTTTTATATAAAATAAGTGTGAATCCATGCATACATGTGTGAATGTTTTTGTGGAGGCTGAAGAAGGAAAAGCAATGGCTTCTTAACGAGTGATTTTAGAGTCATTGTGTACATCTACACATGCTGAATTAAGTTGCATTCACCAATTTTAAGGTACATTAAAAATGAGGGTCTATGCGGTCACACCCTTAATGCACCGTAAAAATGGCAATTTTAGCCTCTTTGCACCTAAATTTGAAACCTGCGAAAGCAGGTTTCAAATGTATGCATGAATAGCTAGATTACCTTAATGCACGTGTAGCTGCACTAAGACACATTCATGCTGTGTATGCCAACTGACTTGGGACTAAATTTAGTGCACATACCATGTTAATGCACCTTACCATGTGTATGTGTATACAGGTGCCTAAGTCACCTTAATTCCACATCAGGCAAATGCACGTTAAATTTAGGCACACATAAAAGCATGTGTAGACACACCCATTGATTACCTGCTAAGTGATACCAACCTACTGCAAAAATACTATTAGTATCAAAATCACTAAGACCGAAGTTTCAGCCAGCCAGGCCTAGCAGGCCAGTTATTAGAGATGTTTAAAAGAAGCTGCTGAAGAAATTTGACAGAGTTGGAATGCCAAAGAGAAAACTACTAGTCCTTATTTAGGCACTTCTCAGACCTTCCATATTGTAATGAACTGAAACTGAGCTGCCCTATATAGTGACCTTAGCCACTGAGGAAGGAAAATGCAGAAAGGAAAAAATAAGTCACTAAGCTTTAAACAAAAATGTGACCTTGATTAAGAAATAAGGAATATTTCCCCTTACCAGTGGAGGAAGCCCTATCATTCCTTTTCCTGACCTGTCTCAACAGGCAGTTTTGACTCAAACCCCATTCGTTGACGTGCTACTTTACTAATTCATTCTGCAGTAGTCTTGTATTTTCACTGCATATCACCTAAGATCTGTTGTGTCCAAATAGTGAGCTTTTGTCTTCCAAGACTGAAAGCTCATTGGAAAAGTGCTGCTCTAAGCGCTCTTAAAAACAGCTAAGGTGAATATATATATATTTATTTAGTTAAATACATATTAGCAATTGCATCAGTTCTCAAAAAGAAAAATTAGTCTATTTTAAAGAAAAATGTGTTTCTGTTTTGTAGTGGACATATGTTTGCTGAGCAGTTGTACTCACATGTTTTACAGCACCCATTAGTTAGGTAGGAAATAGTACCCTGGGGGAAAAAAAGGAAAAAAGTCAATACTACCTTTCTGCATTGTGGAATTTTGTACAACCCCCACACTGCCTCAGAAGAACAGAATTATTTCCTCCACGCTTGCAATTAGTAGTTGAAACTATAAACTATGATGCAGTATAAACTAGAATAAGAATCCTCTCTGTGGTCTTAAAGCCTAAGATCTACAACAGAATCTGCTGAAAAATATAATTATTTGAAGGAAAAGCCCAAGACATATGACATTCACCTCAATTACTATTTAGCAACAATTCCACACAGTTTGATATATGAGCTCTCTGTATATCCCAACACTTTAGACTGAAAGGGTTCCTGTACACAAGCTGGGAGGCTGCTCTGGCACCTGTAATTACAGTGCACTAGAGCAAACTCAAGTAACCAAGTCTGCTGGAGTGTGGTAATTACTGTGCTCCAGCCAACCTCTGTGTGCCATGCAGGAGTGTTCCTGTGCTTTGAAATGGTAGTGGGGGCATGTAGGGTTTTGCCAGCTAGCCTGGCTCAAATCAGTCCTTGAGCTCTTTAATCAGCAACAGTCCTTCTCTGGGCTCAGAAACACCAACTGTAATGCCCTGGGTTCTTCTGCTTCCCCGGGCTCAAGGAAAAGCAAACAATCCACATGAACTCACCTGTAGTATGCCCAACAATACAAGCTTCACTCCCAGCCAGTTTTACTTCTCACCCTCTTGCGGCCACTCTAATTAAAGTGCTCTAGTGAGTACAAAAATGCCCAAAGTGGGTGCATTTATACCTTGGCCTGTTCCTTGCAACTACTCTGTCTACATGGCACTCAAGAAATATGCTGCCCTTTGATCTGACAGAATAAAAATGTTAAGACATTATAGATGACTATTTTGAGGCTATGGGAAGATAATTGCCAACTAGAAACATTAATGTATATGTAGTATATGAACTGTGTGCCCCTGAGTGGATGGCACCTTGCTGAAGATAATTTAATAGAAATAGTAATATTAGCATTTCTGATCAGGGATTTAATACTTTTGGTAAAACCTAGTATGGCCTCTCTTGCTAATGTGGTGGCTACATCGAACTAAAATGAGAACTGAGGGTAAGCAGTTTGCATTTACTTACGGGCTTACAGTTCTTCTCATTGAATGGTTGGCAGCTAATCCTGGAGGTGGAGGAGATGAACTGGTCATGCATATTCTTACAGCTATAAATAGTGCAGTTGTCTCTTGGATCATTTTTCCATTCGTCAGGCTATATAAAAATGGGAATAGCACAGAAAATTTGAGAAATGACTCTGAAATCTTATCCTCCAAAAGTGACTTCCCTCTCATATCTCAGTCTATATACTGTAGATACACAACTGTACTGGCTTAGAGAGGGATATGTCTGCATTCTGAAGTTGTGTGGATTGAGGTGATCTCTATATTTCTACAAGGAATTTCTTTTGAGCTGAGTGCACACATACGCACTAGGGCTTTGTGAAATGGGCCATATTCAATTTGGATTCGGATTCAGCCTGAATCGGAGACAGTGATTTGATTCATTGATTCAGATCACTGTCCCTGATTTGATTCAGCCAAATCTGAATCTGAAGATTCGATGCTGATTCAGAGAATCAGTGATTGGCCATAGACACAGCTTTAAATGTTTTTTCTACATACCTCAAGGTACCACACACAGCTCATGAATGCTGCAAAGCTGAGGTAGATAGAGCATCCCACAGGAGCATTGAGGGGGGAGGGGCACGTGCTCAGCGGTGAACCTGGAAGTACTTCTGCATCTGCCGCTGAGCCCATGGGCCCTCCCCACCCTCCCGGCTCAGTGATCATCCACGGGGTGACCCTGGGTGTCCCCCAAGACCCAGGAGGCACCAGTTGCCAAGCCAGTGAGGCATGGGGAGGGGATCCTGGCACGCTCCCCGGTGGACCCAGAAGCGGACTAGAAGTGCTTCTGGTCCAGTTCCGGGTCTGCTGCTGAGTGTGCTGGAGAGCCCCCCATGCTCCTGTGGGACACTCCATCCGCCCCAGCATCGCAGCATTCATGAGCAACCCGGTACCTTGAGGTATGTAGAAAAAACATTTAAAACTGTGTCTATATCTGAATCATTGAATCTTTCCAAATCTCTCTGAATCAATTTTGAGGGTCGCAATTCAATTCAGAGTGATTAAAGGGTCTCCTGAATCGATTCAGATTCAGAGATTCAGTCACTGAATCGGGCCAAATCTCTGCTGAATTGAATCAGGGACTGAAGCTTTGGATAGCCCTAATACACACACACACACACACACACACACACACACACACACACACAACAAGTGCCATACTGGATCAGACCTATGGTCCATATACTGTAGTCCACGATCTTTGTCTCCAACAGTGGCAGAAATGGATGCTGTAGAGGGAGAGCATTGAACCAAATATCTCTAGAATGATCTATCCCCTATTCATTACCCTCCCCAGCATCTACCACTATAGGTTTAGAGATGCCAGAGGAAACATCTCTAACCATTATGTTCAATATCTATTAATAGATCTATCATCCATGAATCATCCAGTCCCTTTTTGAAACTGGCTATCTATCCTCTCTCTCTGTCTCTCTGTCTCTCTCTCTCTGTCATTGTTTGGGAGCAAGGAAACTCTGGAGTCGATGAAAAATGACTGAGAATTTGATTACAAAAGGACCAATGAGCATACATCAAATAAGAAGAACCCAAAAAAGAACCCCCTCAAAAAAAAATCATTTATATTTAAGCTTTTACCAGTATTATCATCTTCCTGAACAGGAAAGAAACAGCCTGGAATGGTTCTTCTCATAATATTTCTGACTTGTCATACCCAAAAAATTTTTCTAAGAAAGCCTGAGTTCCTGAGTTCTCCAGGCAAGAGAAATTTGGATAACTGAATCCAATCAGCCTCTGAAACGTCATGACCTTTATCTCTCCTCACTAATTGCTATGTATTTCCTTTGAACACATACTTTTAGGAAGACAAGGATTGTTACATATCTAGTACACCATTTACATCAGAGTACACTTACACTCAAGATGAATTCATTGCCATCTGATGTCTGGATGACACATTTTGTCTGGATACACTTTCCACAGCACTCACCTTTTGCAGGCTTACTAATTTCATAGCCCTTTAAAAGAAAAATACATTAAAAGCTTTTTTTATTAAATAAAACAAACTAATAATACCATCACCATATTAAAGGATTGTCTCAGGGAAGCCAGCCAAATGGCAGAACTGATTATAATTTTAAAGATTATTTAGAGCAGTTGGTTTCTGCAATGGGAAATCATCAGGTAAATGTAAAAAAGATTTTAAAAAGTAAAGTATAAATAAAAGTAACATATAAACGCAGCTATTATAATTGATATGTTTAGTCTTTGAGTATCTGTTTATCTCCAAAGCACTGTATAGGTATTTACTAAGTAATTGTCACAATATGATTATAAAGCTTTAAGCAACATATATCAAGCATCAGTATCTTCCCCCTGCCTTTTTTTTTTAGAGACAGAAATCTAATTGCCAAGCAAATCACTGTTAGAGCTAAAAGAGAAGCTCTATGAATTCCTAGCTCCCAGACCCTTGCTTAGATCATACCTCTCTCAATTATGACTGCGTTTTTCAGAAAAATATCAATATTTACACAAAAAAATCTCTCTTACTGGATCACATTCTGTGTTACATGGACGAAGTGTACATGAGATGACGTTTAGTTCAGTGCTGTTATCCACTTGCTCAGTGCAGAGACACTTTTGACACTTATCCTTAAAAACTGGAGAAAGAGGCTAGAATGTTCAAAAAAAGAAAAAAACGGAAAAAAAAGCCAGAATTCAGGTATTAGCAAGGTGCAATGTGTCAGCCATTTCTAATGTCTAAAACCACTCTAAAATAGTAGCTACTAGGAAAACATATCGTAGATGCATAGGAACTAATAGTCAACAGTTTTATGTAAAGACCTGGACTTGTGCAGGTAAAGTGGGTAGTTTAATATCTAACCTAGTTTAGCGTTTCTATTGAAGCCCTAGATGATGAAGGTGTACTAAGCTCTTAAGGTAACAGGCACCTTTCAAATGCCCACAAAATAATGAATGAAGTTAAGAGAACTGTATGAGGTACGTATCAGTTCAGAATATGACTTTTACCCAACTCTTTATAGTTTTGACAATGGTGCATTGAAACAGAGCAACAGAGTGCTGACAGTAAATGTACACCGTTTTTGGCATATGCCCATTTTATATTAAAAACAAATATATCCCTGGTTCTACTACTTGGAAACAGCATTTTTATGATATGCAGCAACTTTTTCCAACAGATTGTAGGCTCTATGTAACTGATACATCTACTATTACAATCTGAGTGTCTCTAAAAATGGATAGTATAAGAGGCAACCTGCTTCAAAACCCCTCTGTTAAAGGATGTTGTTGGGATTCACATGTATGAGTCCCGCATACGGTTTCATCCAAAAATCCCTCATGCAAAGACAAGGGGACTTACCTGGTACTCAGCATTGTTGTGTACACAAACTCTCTTGGAAACTGTGAAAAGAGATGAGAGTTTATAATTATGTGAACAAATGAAGTGCTGATTTTTTTAATCCATGTCTTGGCTACTTCCTCCACAAAATATCATAAAACACATGCTAAAAAATATAGTCCAATCTCTCATCTTGTATTGCACACTGTTCAAGTGTGACAAGGCACAAGATGTACCTGCCAAACAAGAAGTCTGTCTGGTTTGATAAATACAGCCCAATATCTTTATACTAGGTTTTACACTTTACAAACCCCATTTGACAGATGCAAACTATTTCCTGCTCTTCTTGGGATGAGATAGGGATGCTTCACGATAACATAGGGAAGGTTCACCAGCTTTTCTTATTGTGAATGCTCATAGGGGCATTTGATTATAGAGGCTTGAATGGGGAATGTAGTCCTGGTCAAATCTCTCATTACCCTTACACAGGCATATAACCAGAAATATTTGACCTTGAACAAGATTACTTGACCTGCTTGCACTACTACTTCCTCAGCTGTTTCCTGGGTTTACCCCTAGTAGAAACCTAGAAAATATGATCAATTCTGCTACCCCTTCCAACAGACAAGCTTATACTAACCTGACTCTCAAATGTGAAGTAAAATACTGACTACAATATTATGCTGATAAAAGACTTACTGCACTTATACTGAGGACAGCATCCATCATGGGGAATAGAGGACTGAACTTCAAATCCTGGTTTACATATAGGTGGTTTGCTTATGCACAAGTTCGTGTTGCATCCTGAAAAGGGGAAAAGCCAAGAAAAATGTAGATTGATATATGTTTATAAGTTCTTGGTCCAAGCATTTAGCAGAACTGAGTTTCACAGGCTAATCTCACTTATCTTAGCCCTAATCATTTAGTATTTCAGCTAAAAAATAGAGTAATACAGAAACACTGTTTGCAATGGCACTTCTCATCCTACAGCTCTCTGATCTGAAATCTCTGAGCTAGGAATGGGTTGATACTGCCTTGTATACCTGCTGCCTTTGGACCATGAGTCCCAGGTCACCACTTTACTATGATAATACACAAGCTATAGATATACACACAATGACACAGATTCATTTCCTCTCATGGAAGAATGTGCCAGTTGAAATTCCCAGCACCAGTAAGGTCAGTTGCTCCCCTGTAATAGGATTCAAGTGAACAATACAGTGGTGGTACCATTATCTCCGCTTCCAAGGTGCTCTGAAAATCCACTGGCAGAGGCTACCTAAAGGATGCATCATCCCCCTGCTAAACAGCTAGCACTGCCTCCTTTGGGGTGGTGATATTTAGCAATAAGCTTCCTAGAGAAGAGAGGTTGTAGACTCCTTGCTCTGCAAATTACCTTCTTCTCTACAAACTTTCTATATGCCACATCCTGTCCAGTGGAAGCCAGTAGACCTAGTTACTGGATGGTGGAAGATTCACTGGATGGTGAAGACCAATGTACATATAGCCATCACACATCAGAAAACTGTAACAGTATACTATGCAGATTAATAATTGGAGAACTACTAGGAGACCTTATCTCCAGGACTGCAATCAGCTATTGCAAAACAAAAAAACCAAGATCCATGTATTGTTCTACATTATATCATTGTGTCATTGGGTACATTTACACATGAAATTAGTGCACCTGAATAAACTCCAGCACAGTTCATGCTCAAGTTTATTGCTCCCAGGTGCAGCATTTACATGTATACCCAAAACCATAGACCATTAAGCCAGGTGGTGCAGCCCCAGCTAGCAAGGGACCCAGGGTGTCAGCCTAGCCTGGAGCTACTCTACCCTGGCTCAACACACTGCAGAAGGGCTGGCTGGGGCATGGGGGTGTTCAGTATGGAGCTAGTTGGCAGGCAGCCCCTGAACTGTAGCACCTTTATGCCCCAGTCAGCATCTACACATGCATTCCAGTGGAGTAAATAACTCTGCCATAGGATAGTACTTGTGTCAGGCAATACTATCATATGGTGGGGTTAATTAATTTACTCCAGCCTAATAGTGTGACACTTTACTGCAGAGCTAATTAGTCAACTCTGCTGTAAAGTGTGTGTGTAGATGCCACACTGAGTATGACCTGACTGAACTCAAGAATTAAAAAAAAAATCAGACTTTTTTTCTGAACTGCAGCACAGCAAACTGTTAGTTTCAAAGCAGTGCATCCTTTGAAAAAAGACCAGCTACTTTTTGAAAAACATACATAAAATATGATTTCCTGGCTTTTTATTGTAGCTCATCTAAGAATCTCTGGTGCTAGCTTCTCCAACTTTTTTCTGCCTTTCCACTTTCAAGGGACAGTAGAGTGCCAAAGGATGAACTTACTGCAGACAGTTCTGTTGCAACAAATGTTATCAGGGATGACTTCAACATCCTCATAAAAGCCTTCTCCAGTACATTGTGGCTTATTTTCCTGTGCAGCACATTGGTGAGGCTCACAGATGATGCCATTTCCACCATCCAGGCAAGTGCAATTCTTACAGTCAAAGATAAATTTCTCCCCAAACTGTTACAGAAGATAGGAAAGAGAAAGTGACTGAAAGGTTAATGCTTAGAGAAAAAAATTAAAATACAGCTATTTTATAAGGGACTATTTCATCAGTGTTACGTGTGTATTTATGTATACATATCTGTCTTTGAGTGTATGATGGAAAGCAAAAACAGTGGAGCTATACATTAATTATACTTCTGTCTGGAAACTGATTATTAGTAGCTGTCTGGACAATATTTTCCATCAGTCAGATTAAGCTAAGTATAAATCAAAGATTTAAAATTTGAGACACCCAGTCAAGTAAATGCCTGGTTGAAAATCTGGGGGTCTTCACAAAACATGGCATATTTGGTGAGACAAAAACAACTTGAAAGAAAAGTAAGTGTACCTCTCGTGGTATGTTATCTGGTCCAACACACCCTGCAGATAGAAAAAGATAAACCTTCGTTACCACTGGTACAACACGCTGATTCAAAACTACAACTTACATGGCTAGACAGCATCAAAAGATAAATAAAGATAAAAAACGTACCACAGGCTTTTACACAGACATCCACACCAGGACTATACTGCATTGTCCCATTGGGGCAGAAGCAGCCTTCAGCATATTTGTTACTGTCTTGTGCTTTTGGGCTATATAGGATAAAAATTGCAGAAGACCACCATTATCAGTGGAGAGATACCCAGATAATAGAAAGTTGAGGCAAATTTATTTTACTTAGAAAGATATAGGCAAAAGAAACAGTATCTGTGAGATTTTTGGACTACAAGCAATCTTGTTTCAAGTCATAATTTATTTCATTTTATACAGAAGCTAATTTCGTCACATCAGAGGTGCAACAAGAAGATAAAGGTAGTCATTATTTTGATATCTGGTTCAAAGTTTGTCTATAAGGATATGGATGCACAGCCTGGTTATTTTAGAGTAATTTATCTTAGGTTTTACTCTTTAGTAAATTGACTCAGCAGTACAAAGCAGGTATTCAACCACCTCTCCCAAAGTTGCCGCCTGCAGTAGGTGCTATTATAGAATCTGGCCAGTAAGTGGAGGGAGGGGCAACTTGTATTGTGCCAATGGCTACCTTGGGCTAAAGCTGGGTACAGGGCTTGACACATTGTATGTTTTATTTAGTACATTTTCCACATAGTGAAGGAACTAAGCACACCAACAAAGAGGATCTGGACTAGAGTAATTTTTTGTATAGTCGGGATGTGCTCTATGTGTTCACTCTATTTGGTTTATGCACTAAATTCCATTTACTACCAGGTAAATATGTTGTGTGCTTGTACCTTTAGAGACAATATTAAGATTTTAAAGTTTGGTTTCACTAATTTCTTTGTGGGCTAGCTACCACTAAACACTTTGCTACTTGGCAGGGAAGTAACTATTTACCTTGTTTTGCAGGTCTTTTCTTTAATGGGACCACATGCTCTATATTCTTTTTGTGATGGGCACTTAAGAGCTGGAAAAGAAAAGAAGGGTGGGGGGGAGCAATCAGTAAGGCCATCATATGGAGGTCCATTAAGTCAACCCCAGGAAACAGAACATTGACAACTATGCATTTTCCTATTTATGTTTGACAATCTTCAAACAAACACTGGAAACAAATAGATAAAAAATACCTCATTCAGTTACACTGAAGGTCTAAATAAGAAGCATGGAAGTCAACTAATTTGAAGTTAACAGGGTAAAAATCCACCCATAACCCTCCACTAAGTACCTAGTTAATGTGGGGTCTCTGGGTGTTAAGTGATGTTACATAAAGTAACATACACAGAAATGCCTCATTCTGTTGTGTTGGGGCAAGACCAGGATTTGAGTTTTTAATACTGAATTTTTTTGTTAGTTGTAATTTCTTAAGGACAAGTATTTTCAAAAGTGATTCCACTGCACCTACAAAGAAACTGATGCACCTGTTAAAATCATGCCTGCAAAATCTATGATTAGGGACCTACTGACGTCACAGCGGAAGTGGACTGCACATGGAAGCTCCTTTAATCTTGCAGGTTCCCCCATGTTCCTCCCCCACTGATTGGCAGAGAGGCCCCACTGTTCACTCCTGAGCAGCAGGTAAGTGAAAACTGTGGTTTTAAATGTGGCACCATTTTTACCTCCCAGCCACTCAGCATCAAGCAGGAGGACCGCTGTGACCCCTCAGCCAATCAGCAACCACGCCCTGTGTGCAGGGAAACCTGCAAGATTAAAGAAGTTGCCATGCAGCCCACTTCCACTGGGAATTTGGCTGGTCCCTATATATGAACTATAAATGTAGACATTGGTGCATGCCATTAGATGGTGTTTCAGGTACACTTAGTGCACATATTTCTCATAGGGTCACCCATGGGCTCTTCAACTGAAAATTTCTCCAGCAAAATTTCTTCAACAAAGACTGCGAAGTTTTTTTTTTACTGTTATTAGAAATTCAAGCCAGATTCAAAGTTCCTCATTAGACAGGGTACTTAAGTGCACTTTAGCCACCTGGGTCCCAAAGAATGATTTCCCGTAGCCTCATGTTCTCAAGGAGAACTCATGTTCAGAACTGGCCTGGAGCAACTACTTGTTCCAAATGGCACTTACAGCTAAAAGAGAACCAGAAGTTAGGTGGCATTTTTTTCTTATCTAACTCACATCTACTGCACTGAATTATCAGTTGTGACAGTGCCTGCCCTTTGCAATCTTGTTTATATCTGCTGTTTAGCTAATGATAGCCTAATGCAAAATGCAAAAACAGTGCTCATCAGAGAACAGACCCCAAGATTCCCATATTCCAAGGGAGTGCCACAAGTGCTAGGGTTACGGAGGTAGTCTCCCTTATGTTTCCTCCCTGTATTGTTTATGTATTTCACATACATTAGAAAGGCATTCATTTAAAAGCAGAAATAAGCACACCAACAAAGAGGATTCCCCTTTGAGTGGGTTATAGAGTCAGGTTCCTTCTTGTGTCTTTCTCTGACCCCAGATCTCTTGCGTACCTTGTTGCTCAGTGGCCCACCTTGAACAAGAAGGCTGGAGAATGCCTTCAATGAACCTATTCTACAGCTCAGTGCTTAAGCGCATTCAGCTAGTGAGTGGGAGGTGTGCATTCAAATCACCTTGGGAGAGTGTTACCCAACTCTCCCATTTCCTTGGTGAACACTCTCCCCATACGATTATTAGTCAAAAAGTGGGTAGCACCTATCTTTAGAAACCTCCTGTTCAACTAGCTCAGAAGTGGGATGAGTTGTAAGGAAAAAGAGACACATAATAGATAGCTTGAAAATGGTGAGAGCTCAGAAACACGCTTGTGCTTTAACATTTCCTGTTGGCTACCTCTAAGTACCCTTTTCTGAACCACCCTTTGTAGGTGACCTCCAGTCTCCATTCTTTATATAGAGTCTCTGTGGACCTGAATCTTTCTTAGTCATCTCTGAAATTTCTTCACTGACCATATAGGGATGAGATGCATCTAAATGGGTCATTTTGAATCTCTGCCCAGGACAGGCACTTAAACCTCAGATGAGGCAGTACCTAAGTCAAGGTGCTAGATGCTTCATATTCTGGCCTCAGAGGATAAACCTCCCTAATTATCATAGAAGATGTTAAAATAAGACCCAACAGGATTTCCAAACTATTCAGGCTAAATGGCAATTCCCAACCCCTCCCCCTCTCCGACATACCACAGGTGCCCTTGGTCTGACTTCTCCAGTCAGTGCAGTAACCCTGGTCAGCACAGATGGCAGCATAGATTTGCAAACTGGAGCACTCCATCTTAGCATTGGGAATAGTGCAGGTGTCGAACACACAGGCTTCATAGTATTTTTCAGGTTTGATAAACTTACGGCACTCCTCAAACAAGCTAGAATCAGAAAGATATATTAAGATTAGTTCCTGACTGGCCCATATGCAGCTCAGTGTACTTTTTATGTCATATAGTATATTAGCGTGCACGGAGATTTGAACATGACTAATTGCTGAGAGATGCATGTTCCATTAGAGTGCAGGGTTCTAAAACACTGACTTCAATTGTTAGACCAGGGTCAGCAACCCCTGGCATGTGTGCCAAGCATGGTACACAAGGCCATTTTGCTCGGCACACCAACACTAGCCCGGGCTCTAAGCAGCTGCTGACAGCCATGGAGCCCAGGCTGCTCCCAGCAGGCGGCTGGGAGGCTGCAAGCCTTGCTGCAAGCAGACCGGGCTCCGTGGGCCAGCTGCAGCTGGGAGGCTGCAAACAGCTGCTCCAGGCTCTGGCATGTCAGCACTCCGGCACCTTCCAAAGTAGACATTTTGGTTTTTTCAGCACTCCAGCCAAAAAGCATTGCCTACCCCTATGTTAGACCCCCACCTTTCTTCAAAGGGTTCAGAAACCACCAAAAATTTCATTTTTAGATTAGATCTGGCTTGAAATTTTCTCTTCTGGAGCCATGTTCTGAAAATGAATCAGAGGGTCCTTTCAGGGTCTCCAGGGGCAAGATGCAGAAGGGCCTGGGGAATCTAAGAGAGCACAGAAGATTCTGGGCATTTCAAAGAAGGCTGAGGTGCAACAAGAAGGTTGCAGAGACTAAAGGATCATAAAATGTGAAGAAGAGATGTGGAAAAAGAATAACAAAAATAAATAAAATCTTGCTGGTGATGAGGAAACGTCATGGAGTGCTTGGAATTCAGAAACGCTGTTAAATTTAAAGGATAAAGGTCCGTGCATGCCCATGACATATTTACCTTCCCTTAATAAGGAGCTCACAAAGTGCAGATGCTTTGCAGGCTGTTGTGGTTGAGGGCGTAACCTCAGGTGGTTTTGTAGATGGTATGGCTGAATGGCACTCTGGCTTGTTAGGGTCATTAACTTGCCACCTGTCTGCCATCCTTTCACAGTTAGATTCTTCATTGGGTAGCTTGCAGTCATCTGTTGGGTCATTGTTGCAAATCCCTACAAACGGCAAGGGAATGAAATAATAGTTGGACACAAATATCCAATATAAAATGGTCCTTTTATTTCCATCAATCAGAGGACCATATACTGACTTTCTTACTGTTAGGTCTTTCATTTAGCTTTTTATATTTAATTCTAAAAGGAGAAAAAATGTATCCTTACCACACTGTCCTTGGGTATTGTTGACAAACCGGCTGTATGGCATTCTAATAGAGAAGGCCAAGCCATTGTAGGTTATATTAATCTTAAGTTCAGGAATTTCCACCACCTGATTTATGCCTGATTCAAAGATTTTCAATCCAAATTTTCGGTAAGGTGTAGCTACTTCTTGTTGGTTTACAAGTACCTAATGTGCAAAGGAAAACAGAGAAGAGGCATACATTTTGTTTAACATTTGTAAAAAGAATATATTTATCATTAAGTTGCATTGGAAATATAGCATAAAGGTAAATAATATTTGGGTTAGGGCTCCCAGCTTCCTTGTTGTCTACATCTACATCTTTTGGTTTCATGGCAACCAAGCAAGTCACTAGGCATGTCTACACATGCATTTTAATGTGCATTAGCTTATTTTGATGCGCATGAAAAATCACTTAAAAACATTCTATTTAGTTAATGTGCATTAAAACAGAATAATGCACATTAAGCATCACTTAAAAACTAGGTGCCTGAACATGAATGAAGAGGCTGCTCCTATGTACTGTAATTACAGCACATTGAAACAATCAAGTCTGTTGGAGGGTGGTAATTACTGAGCTCCAGAAGCCTCCTGCATCTGGTGTATCAGTGTCCCCACACTTAAAAGTAGTGGCTTGAGTGCTTGACTTAAAGCTTGTTGAACATGTTTTAGTTCAAGAGCCCCCACCACCATTTTTAAGTGTAGGGATGCTGATACATAAGACACTGTAACACTTTAATTAGATCAGTTTTTGGAGTCATTCAAATGAAAGTGTTGCCCCCCTCCACACCATAGCACATGTAAAAGTGCCTCGTGCTCTTTAGTTAATTAATGCACATTAAGACAGGATAATGAAGATTTTCCTAGTACTTCACAAGATACTAGAAGATGCATGTGAAGAGCATGCTCCCTGTGAAGTAAATGTGATGAAGGATTCACAGCACAGCAGTTATTCCACAGTAACTGCCTATGTTCATGCTCTTATGCTGCAGCTGAAACATGGCAGCTTATGTCATAGTGAAAGGATGAAAAACTTCCATGAGGTAAAAATGTACATGCAGGCAGTTAACATGGAGTAGAAAGCATGCTTAAATCCCCATAGCCACAGTACAATATAAGAGGAAATGCATAATAAACTTCCTGTGCAACAAGCTAAAATTCTCTTTCCTTCTTCAAAATGCTCCAAACACAGGGCACAAAGGTAATATATTTGATCTATGCTCATTATAAAATGAAAATGGAATAGAAGGAGAAAGCAAATGCATCAGTGACTTGTACAGAACACGGTGATGTCTTATGCATCTACCTCTTATATTGTATGAGGCTAGACTACTTTGCCTCTTTAGAAAAGGAAAAGCATCCATGCCACAGTTCTGTCTTGAAACATCATACTGAACATTGAAATACATTTGATAATGACCCTCCACTTGAAAAAATGAACTATACCAAACCATTGGCCTACTAAGGAGATTTTTAGAAACATTTTGGCCCCAGTGTTTGATTTTTCATCTCTAAATTGAGATGTGCGTGTTCTCTTGTTCAAATTCCCAAATGATTCAATGGCCTTCTGTGTTTCCTCAGTTCTGCTTTACAAAGGACTAAGGGACTACTCTTGCTTATTAGAACTCCTTTCATATGCTACAACACGTCTTTCTTTAGGATATTACCCAACTTCAGATGCTTCAAATTCATAAAACTATATCCCATTTTATGCGCTCAACTCCAATGGATACTTTCAATAACCCATATTTTGGAGAGATGGGGGATTGTAAAAATCTGACTATAGAAAGTGCAAAGTTGTTATAATATTTAAATACACAGACAAAGTAGCTTTCCTATCAAAAGTAATCTATTTTTCCTATCCAAGGCTGCATTATTTGCAGTGCATGGGACAATTATTCCATGTGTGTAAGCATTTGTACCAAAGTAATGAGCATATTGAGAAATTAATCTAATTAAGTTAGGGTACATCCAATGGACATCAGAATTACAGATCACTCTTCAAATACCTCTACTTTGATAGGATTCATTTGGACTGTTGCTATGCGCACTTCCTGGGTCTCATGTTTCACAATGAGTGTGCGTGGACAGGAGACCGTATCTCGTACATCACAGTGGTAATTGTCAATGTAGATCCCAAAATTGTCAACGGTCTTCTTAATTTCTTCAACCAGGATATATGTACAATTCCCTTGATAGCTATAGGATACTCCATCAAATGTCATGTAATGTGGATCTCCCCAACCAGTGCAAAAGCCTATCGAGAGAAGTAGAGTTAATTGAACTTTGCATGGCAAAAAAGCAGAATTTGAATCAGATTATGAACAATTATGGTTTGTAGTAACTGGAAAGACAATTTACTATTACCGGTGTTAACTCAGGGAACCTGGGATTTTTTTAAAAAAAGCTAAGCAAAACAAATCAACTTAAAACTTGATTTAAACTGAAACTGGAACTTCTTTAAAATTTGAAGAAGCTGAACACTTTTCGCCTGGTTGTTCTTACTCTCTGTTTCCTGTGTTTTCTGATTTTAGATATGACGTGAAATAAAAACAAAAAAATTCTCTCAAAAAGACTATTTTTTGCAATATTTCCACCCACCCCTAAAACAGAAAGTGTCATTAATTTCACAAAAAGGCCTGTTAAAACCCCACCCCAATTTCTGAACCAAAAGTTAAGTATCACTTCAAGCAGCTGGATCAGGATACAAACTGAAAAGCTTGAGCCTACCTCAAATATACTCAGCTGAGGCCACATAATAATACTATTCTTCTAGGTGTGTAGTTCCTTCAAGCCTAGCTTTTGGCTAGGCTACTTTGATGCTGTGGTATAATAATTAAATGCCTTGCTGGAGATATAAAGGGTAAAATTTGCATAACATGTCTCTGCTACAAATACTGTAACTCCTGTAAATAGTTTTGGTTCCTCAAAACATAAAAAAATAGCTAACAAATTCTTTACTTACAGTCACATTCCCAGTGCCAACAGCATCCATCTTCATCCATCACTGCCACAGGAGCAAGACCATTGCTACATGTAGGCTTCGGAGGTGGGACACAGGGTACTCGAACCGTCTTTAAAGTGTTATTGTCAATACAGATTACCTTTGTGCAGTTACACAGGAACCCAGTTTCATTTACCTGCATTTAAGGAAAAAAGAAAAAAAAAAGGAAAGGAGACAAAATAAAGCAATTAGTTTGATAAAGGAATGAATTTACAAAGTTATAAAACTAGAAACATTACACTTGCTGATATCTTTATTCCAAACAAGTATCTGAAAGTAGGAATAAAACACAGCTTTCAGCACCATCATTTAAAATAGCTGATATGGGCTATGGCTAGGGTGCAGACTACTAGTGTTTTTCTGAAGCACTATTAATCAGCCAAATCCTGAATGGATCTCTTTGCATTTACTGTGTCAAACATCACAAGCAAGAAGTAGATACCCCCAAGCTAACTTTTAAGCCAGCTATCTTACATACTGTGTGGATACCTTTAAACTATTATGTATTAGCCTAGGATGGGAGGCAAGTGCAGAGTGCTGGTTTAGAGTCCTCTCGGAGTAAACAAGCTTTATCATTCTATATGAGCTGAACCCCTTGGTCTTTTGAGAGCAACACATGGTACGAGAAGTGGGATACAAAGAAATATAGAAAAATGGAGCATCTCAGAATTCCAGATGAGTTAACGCTGTCTAGCAATGCAGCAGTGAACTGGAAGAAGTTTAAGCAAAGCTTCACAATATAGATGACGGCCAGTGGAGCTACAGAGAAGGATGATCCACTCAAGGTAGCTTTTTTTTTTTTAAATATAGCAGGTTCATACGCTCTACAATAGCCTACAACTATCAGAAACAGAACAGAAAAGCTATGGCACAGTAATAGAACAGTGTGAGGAATACTGTATACCTAAACAAAATCTTTGAGTAGTATAATTTCCACCTAAGACATCATAAAGAATGTAAGACGAAAGAGGAGTCTGTCAAAGACCGCAGACTGCTGAGCCAGACATGCAGGTTTGGAGAACTAAGAATCCGTGATTAGAGACCAAACAGTATTGGGTGTAAGTAATACAACCCTCAGGAAAAGACTGCTAAAGGATCCTGAGCTTAATTTGGAAAAGGCACTTAAAATGTGTCAAGCAGCAGAGATAACACATGCCATGCTGCAGAAGCTGAAGGAAAAAACAGAACAAACTGAACTAGACAGGATTATCAGCAGGATTATCAGACTGCAAAGACCTGAGGCTACACACAAACAGTATAGAAAGGAAGAGCTCAATATGAAACAGGCAAGCAGAGGCTGAAGAAGTTTTTTTCAAGAAGCAAGGGTCAGCTGCAGATACTGTAGGGGTTACCACAAATCCATGAAACCCCCTGCTCTTGGTAAGCATTGCAACGAATGCAAAAGATTTAATCACTGTACAAGAGTTTGCAGAAAGGAGCAGGATGTGCCACACCAGAAACAGCAGGTGCATGCTCTGTGCAATGAGAAAGACGACGAATTCCTCATTGGCACAATTCAAGAAGTTGTTCATTCTTTTGAGGATTGGACAATCACTCTGGACACCAGTGAACTAATGGTAACTTTGAAATTACATACAAGGGCACAGCTCAATGTGATACCAGAATACGTTATTCAAAAAATGAAAACTAAACCTGTGTACTATGAGAGTAAGAAAGTGAAACTTTGAGCATATAATGGGAAATGACTGCAACCAAAAGTGTTTGTGCACTCCATGTTAAACACAACGGTAGTATAGTAAACATTCAATTTGTAATAGTCCCAGGAAAGCTAGTGCCAATTATTGGGTTGCAAGTGTGTAAAATTCTAGGTTTGAATAAGAGAACGGATGCCATTGAGGGACTAGAAAGCAAGAACACAGAAGAAGAGTTTTATGATGCGTTTCAAAGCATAGGGAAACTGTCAATTGAGTACAATATAAAATTGAGAGAACCAAATACTCCCACCACACATACTCCAAGAAATGTTCCCCTTGTACTAAGGGAGAAACTGAAAAAGGAATTAGATTATTTAATATAGACATGATAGAAAAATAGAGCAACCAACTGCTTGAGTTCATTCACTCACTGGTGTTAATAGCAAAAAAAAGATGGATCCTTGAGATTATATCTGGATCCTAAGTAAATGAACAGGTACATCAAAAAGTAGCATTTTCCCACCAGGGAAGAAGTTTTGGGCAGTATGGTAGAAGCTAAATATTTTTCCACTTTGGATGCCTCTTCTGGGTTTTGGAAGTTCTCCTAGAATAGAAAGCACTAGATTATGTACCTTCAATATGTTCGTTGGAAGGAATTGCTTTCATAGGCTTCCTTTTGGACTGTGTTCTGCATGTGAAGTATTTCACAGAAAGTTGCAACAAACTGTTGAAGGTCTTGATGGAACTATGGTTTATACTCCTGATGTATTCATTTGGGAAAATACTATGGCAGAACATGACTTAAGGCTAAGAAACGAACCAGAAAGAGCTTGCAGAGCAAGTTTGAAACTGAACAAACAAAAATGCAAATTCAGGATCAAAGAAATAACATATCTGGGAGAAAAGCTCTCTGAGAATGGGGTGTAAATTGATCCTGCAAGGGTTAAAGCCATTACAAACATGCCACTCCCTACAGATAAGGAAAGAGTGCAAAGATTACTGTGAATGAGCAATTTTGTAGGGACATATCTACCTATCTTAGCAGAGCAAACCAAACACCGTAGATCACTCCTACAAAAGAATGCTCAGTGGATATGGGAACATGAACATGAAGCGGAATTTAAAAACCTGAAGGAAAATATAATGACAGCTCTGGTATTAAAATACTATAAACTCTAAAAGACCCATTAAATTATCAACAGTTGCTTCTAAAGAAGGCATTGGAGGAGCTTTGCTTCAAAAACATGGGGATAAAACAAAAGTTATCAGACATGCCACCCAGATTACAGAGACTTTTCTTTCAACTGCAAATGTATGATCTAGACATACAGTACACATCAGGAAAACATCTATTTATTGCAGATATGTTGTCCGGAGCATATAAGACAACAGAAAATGACCGAATTCCAGACTCAGACATAGTACATGTTAATGTAATGAAAAGGGTGATTCCTGTCACAAATAAAATATGGGCACTAAATTGCAGAAGCTACTAATCAAGACACTTCATTGCAAAATTTGATAACCACTATTTGTGCTGGTTGGCTTGGAAAACATATACCTAGCCCCTACTCTCAGTTCAAGGAAGAGCTGTCAGTAGTGGATGGCATTTTGTTCAGAGGCTCACAACTTGTTGCTCCAGCAGTGCTAAAGAAAGATGTGTTAAATAGAAGCCATGAGGGGCATCTAGACATTGAAAAATGCAAGAAGAGAGCGAGGGGTGCTGTATATTGGCCCAATATAAATAATGGCATAGAAGATACTGTAAAAGCTTGTAAAATGTGCCTAAAGTACGTATCTGGACAAAGAAAAGAGCCGATAATGGTCATGGAGGAGCCTATAGCTCCACGGTATCAAGTGGGCATTGATTTATTTATGCATGCAGGAAAAAAATATGTATTAGTGCTGAATTATTATTCTCACTATCCTGAAATTGCATTGTTCAAAAGCACAACAGCAACCCTCGTCATAACCCACATCAAGTCAATTTTTACTAGTTGTGAGAGCAAACAATGGACCTCAGTTCAACTGTCTTGATTTCAAAGACTTTGCAAACAAATATAGATTCCAACACTTCATGTCCTAAATACCCACAATTCAATGGTCTGGTGGAAAATGGAATACAAATAGTAAATAAATTGTTAAAAAAGCTATGGATTCACATACTGATGTTTACCTATTACTCTTAAATTATATGAAACATGGATTGTCTCCTACAGAAATGCTATTTAACAGAAAACCCAAAACCAGGCTGCCAAATCTTGTGGATTGTACTCATCAGAATGAGAAGCAAAACATGAAAACATTTTAAAAATTCGACACTCAAACAAAAATGGTACTATGACAGGGGTTCCAGGGAGTTACCACATCTGCATAACAAAGCAATAGTTTCCCAAAAAGTAGCTCCCAGATACTATAAAGCAGTCACACCAGAAGGAACAGATGACACTTACAGCTTGTAAAGGGGAGAAAAGAAGCAGCATCATGAGATTCACGAAAGGAAACAGAGCCAACAACAAAGCAAGAAGAAATGACAGAGGAGATGGAAAATGATGCATAAGTAGAGACATCTGAACAGGGAAACCAAACAAGAACTAAACCAATAAGGATTGAGAATGCAGAGAAACTTAGAAGATCACTAAGAGCTAAAAAGCCAACACAAAGACTAATAGAGACCTGTTAAAATTTGTTTTAACAAATGGGTTGAACTAAACGTCCACTGTTAGTATTACATGGAATATGTTACATGTAAAGGGGGAAGATGCATGGATACCTTTAATAGTGTTATGTATAAGTGTTACATTGGCCAGGGAATGGGTGGGAGGCAACTGCAGAGTGGCTGGCTAAGAGTGCTCTTTAAATAAACAAGCGTTATCATTCTACAAGCTGAATTCCTCAGTCTTTTGAGAACAACACGGGTACCAACAGCAGTGAAACCAGGACAATCCAGGATTCCATGGGAGCTATACAAGCCCACCAAGAAACAGATACATACTGCATATCAGTGTGACTTTGTTGCTATGAGTAACCACACTTAGTAGATTCAAGTTAATTCAGTTGTGTCTACATGTGCTGCAGACACACCTCTCTGACTGTAGTGCAAACATAGCCTATGCATCTGGTGTGGTGATTCCAATCTAGTGAGACTCTGTAGGTATGTGCACCTTTTCAGAAAACATCCTGAGACTCCTAAGAATCAGGATATGAATACAAGTAATTATACTGCTTTAGGAGGTTTTACTTGCTCGTGCACTATGCATTATTTCAACCATTGCTCTTGTTTTGCCTGTCTGCTCCTATTCTGCAGGAAGTAGAGCTAAACTGTCATTTACCCCTGAATGACACTGGAGGGGAAATTACTGTGGTTTAGCATCCACTTGTCATGGGTAGATAGACAAGAGCAGAGTAGACAGACAAGAAAATTGCAGTGGATTCAGAGAAACTATATTACGTTCCCTCGCTCTTGTAATGTGACATAATTGTTTCATCTCTCCACACCTTCAGCTGGAATAGAACTCATCTTGTTCTGCATGGCCTCAGACAGATCAAGTGGTTTGCTAATCACAGAAGTGCTATGCAGCAACTTGATGAAGGGCAGGGTAGAACATAATGACAAAAAGCAAATGAGAAAGCCATGTCATCCCGAGTCAAGCAGAAAGGCGGGGTGGATTTGTACCCTGTAGACCATGGCTGTCCAACTGTCAGCCTGTGGGCCGCATGGCGTGCAAAGAGTTAGTATGCAACTTCTGGGCTCCTTTTCTGGCACTATTCCTCCCCATCATGCTGAAGTCTCCAGGTTCTTCCTTCCTTCCTGCCTCCAGCTATCCTCCCTGTCTTTGCCTCAGCAATCAGGGCAGTGAAGCAGTGTGGGGAGCTGAGGGTGAGTCTGGCGCTGTGAAGGTCAGGTGTGGGAGAGCGAGAATCAGAAACATGTAGTGGGGTGGGGATCACACCTATGTGATGAAGCAGAGGCCAAGGACTGTGCTTGCATGATTCATAAGTGATATTGTGCCCCACAAGCTCACAGCATATCATTGGATGCGTGGAGAAGAGCCCATAGTGTGCACCTGGTGTGGCCTGCTCAGTGTGTGGCTCCTGGTCCTGTGGTCAATGGGGGGGGGGGCTTAGAACTTGAACAGCCTGGTTATAGACTAATTAAAACAGAGATGCATAAGCTTTCATAAGCAGCAGTTTACTTTTTCAGATGCTATAGAGGGGCTGCAGGGAGCAGAGCTTGTAAATATAAAGCACTGATTATAAGAACAAGGATAGAGAAGGAAGAAGAAAAAGGACGGGGCATTGCTGGGACAGGCAAGGTGGACAGGAGAGGGAGAAATGAATGGGCACCCACTGAGGAATATAGAGGTTATAAAAACTACAGAAAGCTAATGGGATAAGAATCTGAAGTCCTAGTTTAGACCAGTGGTGCCCCACATTTTTGGCCCACAGGCCAGATGGTTGATGACTAGTCCATCCACAAGCCAGATCTGGCCAGAGAGCCTGACCTGGCATGTAGGGCAGGCAGGACCTGGGTCCACTCCAGCCATTCAGGGGAGAGGTCTAGCCCTAGTCCAGCCACATGAGGGGAGGGGAGGGTTGGTAATGTGTCCCAGGCCAGATCCAGCTGCACAGGGAGAGAAGTGTTAATCTGCAAATATTCAAGGAGGTTAAACTGGACAAAAAATGGCTTGCCCAATCTAAATTAGTTCACCTGAGCAAGTGAAATAAATTTGATTGAGAACAGGGTGGCCCAATCTACCAAACATTTGCACATATTCAAAGAGCAGCCCCAGGGCTGGGAAAGCCCAGCCACTCACTCCAGCTCTAGGCCTGTGCTTTTCCTACCCTCCACCCCACCCTGACATTGCCTGCAGCAGTGGCCCAGCTATGCAGCAACAGCCTGACCAAGCACCAGGGGGCCAGGGACCATCTTGTTTCTGATCAGCCACTTGGAGTTTGGTAATTTGGCAGCAGCAGAGGGATGACAGTATTAATTGCCACCGCTCCCCACCACCAAGTTTCCCAACCTGTGGGGAGCCCTGCAGGCCAGGTGCCATAGCTGCATAGGCCAGATTTGGCCTGCAGTTTATACCACACTTAAAACAATCCAAAAAACGAAGAGAGACAGTTATTGTCAACATACATACTTGACTGTTCAAGAAATGAAGTCAAGGTAAAAATATACCTTATAGCAAGCCTATAAGGTACACCTTTACCTTGCCTGCTGCTGGACTTCAGGCTAATGTGGCTAAATACCTGTTTCCATTCAAGGAGTTATTATTTTGTTGGGTTTTTTTCTAGTTGACATTAGAAATAGAAAGATATTGGATTAAAGTAACTTTTCTCAGTTTAAGGCAAAGGAGATAATCTAGCATAGTTGGAATCGCAGTGAGCCACAAAAACAAATATAGTTCAGTGTCCCAAGATGTTTGCATTCACAAACCATGACAATATGCCCTGCCCAATACCCATAAATTTCATAAATTTCATAGATATTAGGGCTGGAAGGGACCTCGGATGATCATCGAGTCCAGCCCCCTGCCCAAAGGGCAGGAAGTCAGCTGAGGTCATAGGATCCCAGCAAGATAAGTATCCAATTTTCTCTTGAAGGTGTTCAGTGTAGGTGCTTGAACCACCTCCGATGGCAGGCTGTTCCAGACCTTGGGGGCTCGGACAGTAAAGAAATCCTTCCTTATGTCCACCCTGAAACTGTCTTGCAGTAGTTTATAACCGTTCAACCTCATCATCCCTTGGGGCGCTCTGGTGAACATTCCCCCAGATCCTGGTGGTCACCCCTGATAAACTTATAGGTGGCCATCAGATTGCCGCTGAGCCTGCGCTTTTCCAGGCTAAAGAGCCCCATGG
Organism: Crocodylus porosus; assembly: GCF_001723895.1. Lineage (NCBI taxonomy): Eukaryota > Metazoa > Chordata > Crocodylia > Crocodylidae > Crocodylus > Crocodylus porosus. The sequence continues at coordinate 2,594,432 of NW_017728947.1, read as the reverse complement.
CTCTCAGCCTGTCATCGTAAGATCTGTTTTCCTGACCTGATCATGCATGTGACTCTTTGCTAGACTCTCTCAAGCTTCTCCACATCCTTTTTGAATTGTGGGGCCCAAAACCGGATGCAGTACTCCAGCTGCGGCCTCATCAAGGTCGAGTACAAGGGAAAAATGATGTCCTGGGATTTGCTCGAGAAGCATCTATGGATGCAAGCCACTGTTTCGGTTGCTTTACTAGCTGCAGCATCGCATTGCAGGCTCATGTTCATCTTGTGGTCAATGATGACCTCCAAGTCTCTTTCTCCCATAGTGCTAGCCAGTGTAACACTGCCGAGCCGATAAAGATGCTGCAGGCTTTTCCTCCCAGGGTGGAGAAACTTGCATTTTTCAGTGTTAAACATCATCAGGTTCTCGTCTGCCCATTTGCTGAGCCTGTCCATGGCAGCCTGGATCACCTGCCTGTCATCTGGTGTGGATGCTTTGCCCCAAAGTTTGGTGTCATGGGCGAACTTGGCCAGTCCACTTCTGACTCCAATGTCCACATCATTAATGAAGATGTTGAAAAATATGGGTCCAAAGACAGAGCCTTGGGGGACCCCACTGGTCACAGGGCACCATGACGATTGACTTCCATCAATTACCACACTCTGGGTCCAACCACAGAACCAATTTCCCAGACAGTGGATCATGGTGGACCCAAGGCCACAATTGGCCAGTTTCACCAAGAGATGATCATGGGATACCAGACTGAAGGCTTTTTTGAAGTCAAGATATATGACAGTAATCTCTTCTCCCTTGTCCAGGTGATAGGTCACCTGGTCATAAAAGGAAATGAGATTGTTCCAACAAGACCTACCTGCAACCCATCATGAACATGTGGGAAGATATTTTTAACTGTTAAGAAGGCAGCCATGAGGTAATGATCAAAAACATATTGAGACTATTTCAGTGAAGAGCTGAGATAGTGACTGTATTGGGAGTCTTATGTTCTCTGATGGCAAATCCAGGTTATGGCTCATTGTATTTAACCATGAACATAGTTCATACCTAATTTGAGGTGGCAGGTATTATAACAATTGGAAATAAGCATTCTGGCACCGGCAAAAACTAGAAAGATAAAAAGAAAGCAATGGAAGGTGTAACTTAGTGAAATTTGCATATCCAGAATAAGAGCACCATATTAAAAAATGAATTTGAATACCAGGTGTTAACATCCTCTAATCTGAAAATTCAGTAGCAAAACTTTTTCTTATTTTATAATCATATAACAAAAATGCAAAATGTACTAACCACAATATACTTATCAGGTGGAATGAAACATTGTGGTATGGACGTAGGAGATGTTCTGGAGGGTGTGCTAATAATTATGTTTTTGGTTGTACTTTCTAGTGTTGTAACAGTAGTCCCTCGAGTTGAAGTTGTTGCTGAAGTAGTGACTGTGGTGGTTGACTTTGGAGTAATTGTTGCTGAAGTGATGTTGGGAGTTGTTGGAGGTATACTTGAAGTAATGATGGGAGCTGATGGTGGAAGAGTTGTTGCTGAAGTGGTGGTGGCTGACTTGGAGGTAGTCGTGGCTGAAGTGGTGGTGGGAGTTGGTGGAGGCGTACTTGCAGTAATGGTGGGAGTTGGTGTTGGAGGAGTTGATGAAGCTGTAGAAGAGCCACTTGTGAGAGTAGACATTGTTGTAGTGAATGAACTCTCTTTAAAATGAAAAAGAAATCTAGTTTTTAGAAATTACAAAGGAACTGAAATGCAACAAATTACATTTTGAGAGTCTTGACATTTTAATGCGTGTCCTTTAGGGTTTTTATGTATTAGTAGTGGATGTTCCAACAAAAGTCAGCATTTGAACCCACTCATTCCTTCTTCCTAGTTTATTAAGGAGACTATAAAAAAATTAAACATATCTGATGAGCTTTAGCAATTTTCTTTTGAGATCAGACAGTTTTGAAAGCAGCCTACACATCTGAAAATCTGTTCAATGTACTTTTTCAGCGCACCAGCATCTTACCCTTAAGAATGTATCACTTCACTAAAAAGCAGTGAAAAATAAGAGAAGCCCAATGTTTTGTGTTAACTGATTGTCAGGAACTGAAATCAGGGCTAGTTGAGACATAATGAGGCATCTCAGCCCACTTATCCCTAATACCTGGAATATAATCTGGCCCTATATATCCCAATATATACCTACCCTCCTCTGTTGTCTCTGAAGTGCAAGGGGTTGTACTTGGTGTGGTCAAATTTGTTGTAGTAGTAGTAGACACTGCAAGACAAAAATGGAACCTGCTTTTCAGAAACCATGAAGGTATTGATGACAATGTTTGAAGAGAAGCTACAACCTTTGTCACCTAAAACTTAGACTAAAAAAAAAACCAATTCAATCAAGGAACATTGTCCCTAAATGCAGAAAGGCCAATGATTTTGTTTCTCACTTAGTACTTTTTTGGCTTTTACCCTCTTACTCTTTGTATGTAATCATAGGAGCAGACTTTCAGCACAACCAATTTCAGGATAAGAGTTTTGTTAATAGTTATCTTACAAAGATATTTGCTTACCTCAATTTTAAGTCTTATGTTTGAAGAATTTATGCTTGTCTAATTATGCCAAAGCAAACACTGAAAGCAGTATTCTATTTCATCAAGTGGATGACTAATGTGCAGCCTGAGACTAACTCGGAGTAATCCAATTGAAGTGTAGAGTGATCCTATTACCCCTTTGAGCCTTATGTGCACCTATTATAGGACTGAGAGATGTTGGTGTGTCTCCAGACGGTGATCTTACTTCTGTAATAGGGACATTTACACACTGATAGGGTCTACATTCCACTTTTGCAGTAGAAGCATGAAGCCTTTGACAACTGCTACCAAATAGTTATCCCTGCATGAAGTAAGTACAATGAAAAGGTAGGAGTAAAGTCTGAGACAAGGGGAGTGCATCTATTAAGACATATACTACCTTTACTCAAATCTAAGATGAGGTTTCTTTCCCCCGTTGCAATAAACATGGGGTGCCGGGAGCTATGTATTGGATGGAGACCAGGGCAAAAGATGAGGCCACTGCTTACTGGGGTCAGAGTCACTATGGGTTCCATGCTCAGGGATGGAGCTGGAGCTGGAGCTGGAGCTGGAGCTGGAGCTGTATTGTAGGTAAGTGGCAGATGACAGAGGGGGTGGTGGTTAGGCACATGGCAGGGGGAGAAGGTGACAGGTAGGCAAGTGGCAAAGGGGGGACAAGGTGACAGGGCAGACCTCATGGGGGGAGAGTTGTGAGGAGACAGTTAGCGGGGGAGGCAAGCACTGCAGTGGGGGAGGCATGCGGCAGGGAAGTAGGTAGGAGGGAAAACTGTGGGAGTGGACAGGTGGGCAGGCATTGGGAAGGGGTAAGAGGCAGGGGAAAGGCTTCCTGCCCCCTGTGTCTGCTTTCCCAACTGTTTGCTTGGCCACGCCAAAGCAGCAGGAGGGGACACATGTAAGGAACCTCCTCCAATAATTACATGTATAACTTTCCATGTATATAATCTAATAACTGGAGGGGGGGGGTCATCTTAAATTCAAAGTTGTCTTGGATTTGGTAATAATGAGATAAATATTCCACAAATTCAGAGGCAGTAATGAAAGCTTCTATGAAACCTTTGAAGAGGGGGGGAGAAAAAATCATGATGCACACCTAGCCACTCTTAGACAGAAATAATGTTTATATATTTACATTTGGCATCCACCCCATGATGAGCTGGATATTAGCTACCAAAAGAGCCTTAAGCCTTAAAACCATATTTAATCTTGTAGAACAGCAGGAAAGAAGGGCTTATGTGTAAGGGATGAAAGTTGCCAAATCAAATTGGACCACCAAAAAAACTGCAAAATCAAGTTGGACCACCAAACTTTATCATGGAGGTTCCAATACAATGCTTTTCCAACTGTGTGCTCCTAAGAACTGCTACTATTATAAAGAAAAAGGCAGAACTGAATCAGTTTCCTCAAAAAAGTATATATAAAGGAAATGTCATGAATGGCAATGAAGAAAAAACAGGGAAACTGAGAAGTGAACTCATCTGATATGTACATTAACCATAATGGTGCCCAAAACACATGTATATATTCCTTTTTTTTCCGTCAGTAAACCCTCCCTGACAAAAGGTAATTGTTCAGTTACAGACTCAATTTATGCAAACAAATCCTGTCTCCAAGTAAAAATATTAATAAAGCAGAAAAGCACCACAAGGAAGAAAAATAACAGGCATCTAGTGTTGAGCTGGCAAATGGTGTTCTGTGGGATGTCAACAAAATAAACAGCAATATACATGCCACAGTAGCAATGTAGGCACTTTCGGGAGTAATGTATTAGAGCAGTGGTGCCCAAACTTTCCAGGCTATGAATCAGATGAGTGATGTGGTGTTGCTCTGCAGACTGGATCTGGAGCATGAGATTGGTCCATGGACCTGATCCAGTGTGGGGTCAGGGTATGGGTTCCAGTTCATGGCCCACCACTACAGCCCTACATGTACCAGATCCCACCTGCTGCCTTGACTCAGTGTGTGCCACATTGGCTCTTCTGCCCTGACCCACATGCTGCCCTACTCATTTGGCCTGTGGGGTTTGGAAACTTGGCAGCAGGGGAGTGATGGCAGCACTAATTGCTACAGCTTCTCTGCTGCCTGATTTCTGGAGCTGTGGGAACCTTGTGGGCCATGTGATACAGCCCTACACTCACTGGCTCCTGCCAGGTGGGGGCGGAGGGGGGGCGATCTCTACTACCCTCAACAACCCTGGAATCTGTCACGAGCCCCCAAAAGACCCAAGGCCACTGTAGCAGCTGCTCAAGGGGTTTTTTGCATTTTTTTTAAAGGCCAGGAACTGGAGCTGGACCAGGCAGCCATGGGGGGTCAGGGAGATCATGGCAAAGCACCCCACACAGCATGGAGCAGTGGGTGGCAGTGGAGATTGTCCCTCCACTGGGCAGCAGCCACTGAGTGGGACTTTTTTTTGTTTTAAAGAGTTGAGAGCTAGGGCCGGGCAGGGCAGCCATGGGGAGGGCTAGGAGAGCAGGCAGGCATCAGGGGACACTCAGGGGGCTGGGAAGCAGGCAGGAGATTGGGCCTGGCAAGTATCCCCTCTTGGTCCCCTACCCCCTCCTCCAGCTCCCCCTCCCTTCCCCGCCCCCTACTTAGCAGCACGGGGTCTGGGTCCAGCTCCCTGTGGCAGCAAGTGGAGACTGCCCAAATCTCCAAAGCTCTTTGAATCTTTTCTGAATCAATTTGGAGACCTTTGAATTGATTCAGACCTTTTCATTGGCTTCCTGATTTGATTTGGATTTGGAAATTCGGCCCCCGAATCACGCCAAATCTCCTCTGAATCAATTTAGCACCTAAAGCTCCGCACAGCCCTAGCACACATTTTTGATCAGCAGTCACTTAAAGACCCACGCAATGAAAACATTATGTTCCTCCAATCCTGGGTGTCCAAGCAAATAATATAAGCCCTGCAAATTTTGGTGGGAGCTTATTTGTAGGCATGGTCATGATTGGCAAAGAGAACAATTCATGATATATACATGAACTTTTCAATCAAACTAAATAAATAAACAGCATTGAGAAAAATAAACTTGCCTCAGGGCAACTAAAAAATAACTGAGGGTGGCAAGAGGTTGGAAAAGCGTATAAAAGCAACATGATAAAGCATCAAAATAAACAAGGGGAAGCATGGAATTGATTCTTAGAAAGGTCTAATACTACCGACTTAATAATTAATGTCCTAGTGACTTGATTACCCACCCACAATAGCCTTGTTATGGTATATGTGGTGGTTTCTCTCAAATGTTTATATGCTTGTCCATGCAGATGGCATTTCAATAATTAGAGCAAAATAAACTCAGAGAGCATCCTTCTCTGTATTACGTGTTCCGACTACTGTATAAACTACAGCTTGAAAGCCTGCAAAGCTACCCTTATCCCACATATCAAAGACTTCCATCTTTGCAGAAACTATTAGCTTAGAAAGCATAGACAACACAGGAAAAGTAGGAAGAGAACTTAATGACCAGACTTATCAATAATTCATGTCATTTCCAGGACTTGCCTTAACCACTCTGGTGGAAGGTTATAACTCAGTCTCACTTTGAACAAGACATGAAAAGCAATCCTTACCCTCTTCACCCCCAAAGGATATGACCAGGGCAGGAGGGCATCACGTGGAGGAAAGTAGAGATGGAGTGTAACAATAAAATTGGTCTAGGGTCAAATTAAAAGACAGTAAATATGGGATTGCTAATTACCAAATCATGTCATAGAGGATTAGCAAGCTTTGTCAGACCTATTAGGGCATCCGTGGTAGTTTCTCTCTACAAGATCTCTTGAAGTCTCCAGAATACCCTTGTCTATGCTAGTGCGGTTTCAATAATTACAACAAAGTAAGCTCAGAGAGCATCAGCCCATATCATACCTTGAGTAGTTGCAGAAGTGGAGGCTGTTGATGTTGTTGTGACACTACTGGATGGTGTGGGTGACAGAGTGGCAGTGGTGGTACCTGGTGTTGTTGGAGTGGACGTAGTTAATTCTGGACTAGTCGTGGCTGAAGTGGTAGTGGTGGGAGTTGGTGGAGGCGTACTTGTAGTAATGGTGGTAGTTGGTGTTGGAGGAGTTGTTTCTGAAGTGGTGGTGGTTGACTGTGAGGTAGTCGTGGCTGAAGTGGTGGTGGTGGGAGTTGGTGGAGGCGTACTTGCAGTAATGGTGGTAGTTGGTGTTGGAG
>NW_017728947.1:2553522-2561161 GCF_001723895.1 Crocodylus porosus | reverse complement strand
GTGCAATGTGGTAGAAAGGCAGCAAGAAGGGTGGCTTGCATAACAGCAGAGCTTCACTTCATAATTGTGGCAGATAGGTGGCAACTGCCCGACCTGGTCTTTGTTGTTGCAGGTAAGTCCTTTGGAAGCACTGCATTCCACTTTTTGCCCCAACTTATCTATGGGATGATGAGGGAATTGCTGTGCTCTGCATGAAATATCCCATGCCACCGGACAGAACAGGTAGGGCCTCTTGCGTATGATGTTGTCCAAGAGTTCATAGTCCCCATAGTCTTTTTTGTTTATCCCAGTGTCCTCTCCTGGCTTTAGCTTTGGGTGATCATCGTCCAACCACTCAGTACACTGGCATTGGCAGCCTGTAGACAAAGTCAAGAGGGACAAAGATGACACAACAACAAGGGAAATGCTATAGAGAGCTATGCACAGGCAAGTCATTGACTGAGAACAGGTCAGTTCAACTCACAAATATTTCACAATGGAACACTATTACAGTCCTTTAAATCAGCAGTTCCCTTCCTTTTGCATCTTATGTCCCACCACTCATTTTGTCAGAAAACCTCGGTCCCACCGAGATAAAAATAAAACCCCACTTCTGTACAGTTTGAGATGTCTGTTGATTCATCTATTTGAAGTGCAAACAACTTTGATTTTTTTCAATCGGGCAATGACTTGAAGTCCCACCTACACAACCTTCATGTTCCACTCGTTGAGAAACACTGCTATAAATAATAAGTGATTTCACTCAAGTCACCACATTGAACCAAAGTGAGAATTGGGCAAGAGCCAAATGAGAGCAGGGGTACCCTAACTACCTTTGTCTTGTGGACCTGAAAGAGTGCAGCTCAACATTTGATACATGTATCCATGCACAATGTCAGGAGGAACACAAATAGGTGGGATGGCTCAACTCTATCTTCGACCTTCCTCTGACATTCTGCTCCAGATGCTACACAATGGCAAAAGCTTTAAAGAGTTAACAGGTGCCATATCTGCCCCTGAACAAAGTAGATTTGAAGCATTTTTCATTCTCATCAGGAGAACTTCCATTACTTTAGAAAATAAGTGGTGCATTAGGCATGATGAGGAACAATCACGCAGAATCTACATCAACAGTTACTCTCTAAGTTACATGCTGTACACATTAACAGATTCTCATTCTTTTATAGCCAAACAATTAACATGAGCCTCAGCAGTTTGGGCAAATGCTTATTCAGAGTTACTGTCATGGCTGGCAGGAAAGAAAATGAGTGAATAATGGGAAGTGAAGTTGTCCAGCTGAGAGTGACTTAAGCATGACTTTGCCAAGATGCACCTTAGTCTCTCTAATACAGTTTACAATTCTTTTACATCAGAAGTGATATATATAATATAACATTACATCATGTAGACATGAAGAAAGGTGAATGTAACAACAAGAGTGTAAAATCAAAAGTTCAACCAGTGAAAGGGTAGAATTTCTACTGCTTCCTAGCTAATATTCTGTACATTTACATTACATCAGAGAACAACATTTTAAGCCAGATTCACAAAGCAATCCTCATCCCATTTTGAGCAAGATTAAAGCAATCCACATCTTCCTCACTCCCAAAGCATATGACCAGGACAGAGGGGGCATCAATTGTGAGAAAGTGTACATATGGAGTGGGGGGCACAATGAAATTGGCCTAGGGTCAAGATAAACTTGGGCTAAGGAGGAACCGCCATTTATGATCACCTAATACTACCCAGTTACCAAATCATGTCACCATGGATTAACCAGCTAAATCAGGAATTGTTTCATGGTGATTTCTCTTACCATATCTCTTGATGTCTCCAGAATACACTACTTTTTGCTAGTGGGGTTTCAATTACAAGAAAATAAGCACATGCAGCATCTACCCATCTCATACCTGTAGTTGCACTCATGGAGGTTGTTGGAGTCGGTGTGGCAGTGGTGGTAGGTGTGGGTGTCAGGGTGGTAGTGGTGGTGGTTGGCGTTGCTGGAGTGCTACTAGTTGTAGTTGGAAGACGAGTTGTTGTGAAGGGTGTTTGCGTAGATGTAGTAATGATGGTCAGTGTAGGTGTTGGTACCATTGTAGTGGTTGTGATTGTTGTAGGTGTTGATCTTGGAACATTTGTTTGTGTAGGTGTTAGTGTGGTAGTTGGTGTCGGTGTCTGCGTTGTAATTGAAGTTGAAAGTGTTGTTGTCGTAACCGTAGGTATTGTTGTGCTAATGGTTGTGGTCGGTGTGCTAGTGGTGCTTGAAGTGGGTGTTGGTGTGGTTGTGGTTGGAGTGGGTCTCGATGTGATAGATGAAGTACAGCCAGGATTCTTTTTACAGCAAATCCGAATCTCATAGTCATAGCAAGGGATCCAGGGTTCGTCTTGTTCCTTATTTTTACATATGAGCCCATAAGTAATATTACATGACACTTTCTGGCCCACATCTCCTAGGCTTAAATTAAATCCGTTTTGGGGCCTGCACTCAATGTCTTGTGGAGCATCACAGAAACCAGCTCCATCTTTATTCTTTATTGCATCATAGGTTTCATATTCACCACCGTCTTCACCATCTGTGGGTTTACTGACATCATACCACTTAGTCCAGTTGCATTTTTCATTGCATGTAGCTGCAAGGAAAATTGAAAATATGGCATCTTGAAATCTCTTAAGAACAGATATAAAATTCAGAGACCTAGTTTGAATGTAATCGTCTTTTAGGCAATGAAAATACATATTGCAACACAAGATTTTAACTGAATCAAGAACACAGTATTTGAATCTATATTGTATTGGGTTTTTTGCATAAGTGGCATTAGAAGCTTTTTTCAAACTAATGAAATCCACCCTTCTCTCTAAAATAACCAATACATTCTTTCTGTTCTAAAGCTAAAATGTATGTCTGTGCTGCATAGTTACCTCTTTGTCTTCCCTTTCCCTTAATCAGGAAGACCTAATATGAAGAATTTCTTTAATAAGAAACTTACTTGTAGCTGTACTTGTTGAGGCTGTTGTGGAAACTGTAATAGGAAAAACTAACCAATATTACGATATAATCTTAAGAGATGCAGGGAAATTAAAACAGTATTTAAAAATAACACAGAAATAAGCAAGTCCATTTAATTCATTGCTGTTCGTCCTTCACAAGTAAAGATGACCACATCCAGTGGGGAGTGGTAGTGGGGGGAGACAAGAGAAAGGAAGCATGAAGGAAAAAGGGAAGGAGAAAAGAGAAAGGGAGAAAGAGAGGAAAAAGGAGAAAGAAGTGAGAGGAAAAAGAGAGAAGGCGGGATAGAGGCTAAGTTGTATGGGTATGCAGGTGACTTACAAGCCCAATCTTTGCCCTGAACAATTTGCTGCAGCAGGGGCAGGAGAGTGACAAGGACTGAACATGAGAGGTCATCATTTTCCTGGCTATGTGCTTCCTCACTGCCTCACTACCTCTGCTGAGACCCTTTAATTCATAGTCTTCCACTGAAACACTAAGGCAACTTCTCTCTGTGCTGCATCGCATTGGATTTATAATAGTAATCATGTAAAGTATGAGACGCCAAATAGCTCTGAACCTATTTAGGAAACTTTAGAAGCTGATATGCAACCTTGCTGAAATTTTACCTGTGGTACTAGGATAGGTGGTAGGTGTAGTTGTAGTTGTAGGTGTAGTTGTAGGAGGCTGGGGTGTTGAACAAGGGTAGATCCTTTCAAGAACTGCAGACCCATTTTCTCCACATACATACTCCATACATTCTGATCCATTCCTGGTTAGTTCAACTATCTCTCCTACATTATAGATTTTTCCACCGATGATGCATGGGCAGCCTGCAAGAAAGAACTTATTGTGGAGTTGTGTTCTGCTAAAAAATGGTCAAGTACAATCACAGACCTAAACATTTACAAAATTGCCTAGTGTAAATTTTTTTTGAACATGTGATGTATGCAGCTATAATGGTTATGTCTGAAGATGAGCCAGGAATCATCATTGATTTATAATGACATTTAGGAGGAAGCCACAACTTATGTAACAATAAAGCCCTATGTAGGTGAGGTACATAAAATGACTCTCAAGAACAGATTTTTATTTAAAAGTAGATAAATAAAACAGTTCCCAGTGTAGTGTATTGGACTCAACATTAGGACATTTGAATAAGTGGGGAGGGGAACATTACCCAAAAAACCTGAAAGGAAGGGACAGGTGTCACAGATATAATCAGAAAGTAGTCTTATTTCACTCTTTTTTTGCTACATTCCTTAGATTCTTAGGTTGTTTATAAGTGTGATCTGGGGCGGGGGGGGTGGGAGGGCTTTAATTGAAGAGAGCTGTTCTAATTAAGGCACCCAGAGTGTCTTATGTATCAGTGTCCCTGCACTTCAAAATGGTGGTGGAGGTGCTTTATCTAAAACTTGCTGAATGCAAACAGTACCCTGCAAACAGTGTGTTTAAAATAACTGTAAATATTCCTAAGAAATAACTACAGTGATAGCTATAATTTGTTGAATGAGCTTTAGATAAAGCACCCCCGCTGCCATTTTGAAGCGGGGGAGGAGAGAGGAGGTGATATACAAGGTGTGGGAAGCTGCTGGAGTGCAGTAATTACCATGCTCCAGCAAACTTGATGAATTGAGTCTGCTCCAATGTACTGTAATTACAGCACATCAGAGCAGCCTCCTTGCTTATGTATAGGCACCCAATCGGACTAACTATAAGGTTAAAAAGTGCTGTCAAATAATCTTTTGCCACAATCCGGCCTTGATCGCCTGTGAGTCATTCTTGATCATTACAAAATCTGATGTGGATTTTGTAATGACCATACAGAGGAGACGGATGTCATTGTTTTCTTACCCTTTTCTGTTTGCAGGGGGAAAAAAAGAAATTTTCTTTACCTGGGACAGTTGTACAGGTAATCTTTCCTGATGAAACACAGACACTAAAAAGAAAAAAATAAGTGAAAATCATGCAGCCCAACAGCTATCACTGTAGTTATTTCTTAGGAATATTTACAATTATTTTAATCATTCAAAATTTCATTTCAGTGTGACTGGATAGTTCTTTGGAGGGGATTTGCTCTGATATCATGATTATCATTTTTAAATATTACAACCAACTCACTTCTAATAGTTATTCTTGAGATAATTAGTCTCTTTCCCTCACAAATTGTGTAAAGAGGGAAGAAGTTGCAGAGCTGAGGAGTAAGTACTGATAATGACCCTTTCTGTTTTTTCACCAAGTAGACTTGGCATACTGATGGTCCTTGTAGGAGGTCACTCTTGGCTGACCTTAGGGAACGTGATGGAGCATAAGGAAAAACACATGCACCCTTAAATCACTTTGCTTCATTTTTCTGCACAGCCTCTCTCTGTTTGGCAGAGTACAACTAGGAGTATGCTAATGGTGAAACAGAGTCTGTCTAGAGAGCACAGTGCTGCAGAGATTTCCAGTTAGTTCTAGCTATGATAAAAGCTGCTCTAAGGCATGTTAGGCAAATGGCCCTTGGCTCTTTAAGCGTCAGCAGAGACACACTATATAAATATTATTAAAGTATTATTTAATGGTATTTTTGACAACATTATGAAAAGGAAACAGTCAAATTGATATCTGGACTTGCTCAATAGCCGGACTGAAAATAGTTTCAGGCACAGCCTTTCAGTTTTACAGCCAAAGTATAAAGTGGTGCTGTGTAAAAGACCCCGCAAGCAACCAGAACTAAAGAGTGCAGGGAATTGGTGAACTTGAAAAAGATACGTTTTTTCTCTTTTTCCCCCATTATTTATTTCCAGTTTTTGAGGTCTTCAGGATTCTGTTAACAGCTACACACACACAAAAGACTAACTACAGTGTTACTATACTAAGTATAGTACCTCATAGACTTATTCTACAGTTTGACTTTTACCTTGGCTAAATTGGTATTGCACCACAGTTATATGGAGATAGACTGATATATAGTTCCTGTAGATCTTGTCCATAATTCTAATATAATAAAACCCTTAGTCCATCTGTCTGTCTGTAATGCTTTTGGAGCACTCTGATTGTCTCAGCAGCCAATCAAAATGCTGACTGAAACAACCAATCAGAATGCTCTGCACAGACAGACACACATGGTGGAGCACCGCCATGACAGTAAGGACTGAGGGGAAAGAGCGGGGCCCGCCCTGGCCCTGCTCCTTGGAGACAGCGGTGGCACTACCCATCTCTGTCCCCGCCATCATGATGACGCTTCATCCCCAACAGAGAGGGATGGCGGGAACGGACTGGCACGGCGGAGCACTGCCATGCTGGCAGGGATGGGGAGAGGACAGAGCAGGGGGGCAAGGTCAGCACCGCACTGCCAGCACCCTGCACCACCATCACCTCCAAGAAGCAAGGCCAGGGGGAGGAGGGGCAAAGCCATCCCTTGGATGCGGCCGCAGTGCAGGGTGCTGGTGGAGGGGGACAGAGGGGATGGTGGGGCAAGCTACCCCACCCCTGCTCCTGGGAGGTGGTGGCAGCACAGGGTGGTGAGTAGCAGTACTGTGTCCCCCGCCCCCCGCCACCTCCCCTGTCATGCTTGACAGGCAATTCGCTAGTCTGTACTATTAAAAGCCATTTTAAAATTAAACTGACAACACTAAACGTAATAGTATTTAAGCAGGTGTTTAAGATCTATTAAAGTCTATTCAGTATCAGCACACACTTAGATGCTTTCCTGATTCAGGTAGCAAGGACGCAGTGGCAGTGTTTTATTTCTACATACCATCTTTTACAGTTCTCTATTGTGGGTACTTCTGTGGACGGTGGGTAATACGTTCCATTCATATAACAACCACAGTGATCTTCTGTCACACATTTTTTGGAATACTCATCATAAATGGGATACTCTGGAGGGCAGCTGGGGTAACAACCTATTAACCATAAACAGTGATTTTTTTAATATTAGTAGGTGTAAACATTTTCATGTAGTCCACTCAAACCAGTGGATTTCAGTTGTTCACTGAACATGCTGAATATTCCCCATGGATCTATCAACAGTATCAGGGTTGTGCGGTTTGAAGAAACCCAGTTTTCATTATAATATACGAGACACATTTTTGCACAAGTCCTTCCATACTTCCATACACATTTAATCACATTCTCAATAGGATAATTTGTTAAAAGCATGAAGGTAACTTAAGTTCATAATAGACGTTCCATTTATTCACCAAAATGTTAGAAATAGTTTTTTCATACTATTTTGATAGATAAACCAGACCATGTCACAGATATTTTAATTTCCTTATAGAAATTATAAGGAATATAGCTGCCTCAAATCCTCCACATGAAAATACATTTTTACTAGGCCTGTGTGAAACAGGTAGTATTTGCTTTGGATTCGGTCAATTCAGGGGACAGTGATTTGATTCAGTGATTCGAATCACTGTCCCAATCGATTCAGCCAAATCTGATTTGGAGATATGGCCACTGCTGAATTGGCCAAATCTCTGAATCAAACAGGCCCCTTCCCCCACCCGCTTTCCCAGCCCTATCAATGGCTGCTCTGCCTGGCCCTAGTGTCCCGGCTCTTAAAAAAAAGAAAGTCCCACACTCTCCAGCTGCTGCCAGGCAGGTGGGGAGATCCTCGCTACCCTGCACTGCCCCGCGCTGTGTGTGTGGGGCTCTGCCACAAGCCCCCATCACCCACCCACCCTC
>NW_017728947.1:2506577-2553422 GCF_001723895.1 Crocodylus porosus | reverse complement strand
GGGGTTTAAAGCCCCTGTATATTTTTACATTTGCCCTTTGCACAGGCATGAAGATGGTATAATATGGCTTAACTTTATGTCATGACAGTAGTGTAATTCAGGGTGAAGTTACATGTTACATTTAGATCATACTAAATGTGTCAAATGTTAAGCAGTGTTAAAGTTAGAATATGCTGTGAGAAGTTACACATTAAGGCTTATCATCATTTCTTGCCTGCACCACTCTGACTTGCCATTGGAGGGCTGTCGAGCAAATGCGTGGCTATAAGCCAGGGCACCTGGTCTCTGTCCCTGGGACCCATGGGGACCTGTGGTGGGAGGCTTGCAGTGGTACATTCTGGTGGGATACTGGGGGAATGCAATTTGCTTGTTTTATTTCCATGGGGCAGAGTGAACTTACTCTAACATGTGCTAGGTAGCACTGCCCAGAATTGACCCTCACCTGAAGTGGCATAACTTTGGGATACTAAGAGACCACTTAGAACAAATTAATGAGGATACTCACATTTTAAGTGTTCTTAGTATGGTCTAAGTGTAACATGTAACTTCACCCTGACTGGAGGAAGGCATGTGGGGCAGCAGCCTCAGGCTTTTTGGGAGCACAAAAATAGTCACCACCACAGCGAGTGACTTGAAGAGTCACTGCTACCAGCAATGCAGCAGATGGTCCAGCCGTATGTGCCACTGCTGCCTATGGCACAGAACTGACCTGATTTGCCTGTGTATCATGTATCTAACCCCTGAATAAGAATTCAGAATGAAACATTGGAAAAATCATAAATGCCAGCCTCCAAATATCATTTGGCTGGCATCAATAGTGGAGACATTAGGTTCTTCTTAAGAAGTCACTAATAACCAAAAGGAATGGGCCTGATATTCATTTCCTATTTAGCAATAAAGAAATGCTTTACGATGTGTATGTCACAGTAGAGTCCATCTGACAAATAAAAACATTAATATTTTAAAAAGAAATAATTCAGTAATAAAATTTTAATTTACTTTACCATGAAAAGTGTTTGCTTCTCCCTGACGTGCTCTTAAAATGGTACTCAGTAGTCAGTATGATCACTATAGTCAACTACTGATGAGTAAATCATCCCCACTTTATTATTCAAAATTAGGGCCTTAGAAATGTCCAGCCAATCAATTTGATAAGCAAGCCCATCATTTGGTACTTTAAACCCCCCAAAAAAACCTTTATTAAAATACAAAACAGCAGAGAGTTGCTTACCTTCCAGCAATGGGACTGAGAAGTTGCTACTGGGATTAGTAATAATCTTGCAGGTCTTAATTTCACGGCCACAAGGCTCATAGTGCCATGTACACTCATTACGAGCATTGTAGTAATCACAAAATATTGCTGATAGAGAAAACAGATATCATTGAAACCTATAGTTGCCAGGTGAGGATCCCATTTCCATCCCCAGTGAGACCAGCCAAGGGATTACATGGTGCATTGCTATAATTCTCTTTGCCACTAGGATCTAGACTTTCTTTCAACTCAACTTCAACACAGACCACATGAAAGCCTTCAGGGTGAAATAAATTACTGAAATCACAAAACTATTAAGAGTCAATAGTGATTTGAATTTGGGCTATCTGTTGAAATACTGCAAAAATGTTGGCCTTCTCTGGATACTTGAAAACTGTTTAAAGGCTATTAAGTTCAAGTCAGTTTGACTTGCATCTAGAGTCATATACAGCAGATCATAATAGAGTCACTAGTTTATAGGGGGAAATGAAGCACAATTTGCTTGAGTAAGATACATTACTGACTGAACAAGAAATGTTTGTGCTAACTATTCAAGATCACAACTCAGAATTGCTGTCTCTCTAGCAGTTTCAACATTTTAATTCCCCCCACCCCTCAACCCAGTCAGAACAAAAACAAACCTTTCTTAAATTTTCCATCAGCACATGCATGCTCCAGCAGACCCAATTAATTGAGTCTGCTCCGACGCGTGTTAATTAGCATGTGTCAGAGCAGGCATCAGGCAGGTGCATAGGTGCCTGTTGTTTCCATTCTGTACTGAGATCTTGAGCCATGTCACTGTGAATGCTTTCAGTGCTACAGTATACAACCCTGTGCTAGGACACTTGTGCAGTGATTGAAACCTCTATGACAGCATTCTAAGTATAGTCACCGTCAGTAACATTACTCTCAGTAATATTTAAAGATTACTCACGGCATATATCAGGAGTTCTCCAGAAGACACATGCCATAGCTTTAATACACGCTTGACCATAGGCAGCAACTGCGGAACAAAAGCATTCACAGTCTCCACCGCTGTCACAGGAGCAGGCATCATGAACACAAGCTTCATAGAATGGAGCTGGGTCCACCTGGGAAGAAACAGTGTCCCAGTTAGCATCATAATTATGTTTTCAGCTTGGAATCTCAGAAATCTTCTAGGCTAGAAGCTGCTTACTGCATGTGATTTGGTAATAGTTTTGCTTTGGAGTAATTTCTTAGAAAGCCCATGAGTGGAATTACTCTCACAGTGAAGGAAATGGACACTTTAGTCCAATGTATGAAAATATAACAAATCTTCAAATGAACTATTGCAAGAAGTTGTAGACACCTGAACATCTAACCTTGAATTGCATTCTATAATTAACATTTTCAAAAATTATAACGCCTTAAGTTTTATCTACATTCTCATTAAAAACATGATTGCAGCACATTTTTCTGCCAGCTAGCTACCAACAGGAATGAAGCTACACTGGCTGCCTGAGTAATTTTACAATAACCAAGAATAGGGGACTGACAACTTCTTTAATGCATGTCAGCTGCTCAGGGGTAACTTCTCATGTGCACTTGCTTACCCTATTACAGATGGCAGTTTAGCGCTCCATGCAAAAAGATGAAAGTTACAATGCTTTAGTTTCTTATTGTGGTGTAATAGTGGAGACATAGAAAGTTACCACAGAGTTGGCTCACCTATGGTAAAAACTTTGCCTGTTCATATCCTAAGGCAGGTCTGTATAGCCCATGCCCAAGGCTATGCTGCCACAGCTTCACTGTGATTGATACTCTAGCTAAGCAAGCTTGAAAATGTCTGTTTGTGATGCCATCACACCTCCAGTGGCAGTATAGGCATAGCCTGGGACTATCCTGATTATATATGCCTACAGTTTTGCACATCTAGCCTCCTCTGGACCACCTACCCAGGCAACGGTTCACTTGCACTGCTTACCTTGGCGTGACAGCTTTTGAAGGTGTCACTCTTGATAAGCTCACATTTGAACTTTGCCCACGCATGTCGATGAGGATCCACATCACAGGGTTGGATCTCTGCTGTCACATCAGGGCACATGGGGTCATGTTTCCAAGAATTCCCAAACTCCAGAGGTTCGTGTACAAGCAGCCTGCTCCTTGTTGTGAAGTCATTGTTGGAGTTGTCATCAAAGTTACCACACAGACCACAGACTTTGCCCTGAAAAGCAGATGAAGTTTGTTTTCAAAATACATTGTCATATTTCAAGTTTAACCTGGTATGTGAGCACAGATTCCTAATGAAGTGGGGAAGTGTACACGAGGTGCTTAACTGGGCAGTAGTATAGTTTACTGTGAAGTAAGCATGTGTGTCTATATGTACACATGCTTATTATGCACTAAACCTTGCTAATCACAAGAAAATTTTCTACCTGCAAATGCAAGTAGCAAATTTACTTTTAATTAGTAACGTCACAATAGTGCTCATGTAGAGACTCCTGATGGAGAGCAAATCTGCTTTTGGTCAGCCATCCACCAGGGGGTAGGAGATTGCTCCCTGCCCCTGGGAGCTGCCTGCTGCCAGGGAGGGCCTCACCACAGGAGTCTGGGTGGCGACTGTGCCTCCCTGCCCCAGCAGCAGGAAACTCTAAGCCCCCTGCTCTGAAATCATGATCAGGGAGCAGGGGGTTGGGAGACCCTTATCATCAGCACCAGCTCAATGACCATGAAAAAAGTACTGGGAGATAAGGGTATTCCATCACTGGCCCCATGGTACAGGGCAGGCACTGGGAGCTCCCTGCTGGTGGGGGCTGAGGACCCTGTTCCCCACCCAGCTCTGAGCTGGGGAGCTTGTCCCCTGCTCAGCTCTGCAAGTATGGAGCTGGGGGGAGGGGGGGGAGAGGGAGGGGCAAGCTGGGGAGCTTGTTCCCCTCCAGCTCCACACTGTGCAGCTGAGCAGGGAACAAGTTCCCCAGACTGTTCCCCTGTGTTTTGCACTGATGGAGCTGAGCAGGGAACAAGCTCCCCAGCATGTCCCCTACCCAGCTCTGTGCTCATGGAGCTGAGTATGGAACAAGCTTCCCAGCCTCCATCCGGTTTGCAGGGTTGGGGCTGGGAACTCTCCTCGCCAGAGGCAGGCCTGAGCTCTGTCCCCCAGTGGGTGTTTGTGTGATTATTTATGTTTCATTTGCAATGATCCAAACAGTGGCTACAATTTTCAGTCCTGTACAATGGCAAACAAGAAGCTTTTTGATTACTGCTCTCATAAATGAAAATCAGATACTTAAATCTTGTCCATGGAACATTGAGATATTATTTGTATGGGTTTATTTCTAACGAGTGTTGGTCTTGATGACTAGACTTATTATCTTGAAGGTATATTTCAACATTGCAAAGTATTTCTTGTAAGACATTAACTAAAACTTAATATTGGGGGTCTCAAGGACTTTTTGTTAGTTGACACCCATCTAGTCAGAAATCAGTAAAAAACATAGGGTACAGACACATGTACATTTGGATCCATTTCAGAAGGGGAATGCTTCAAAACAAGCTGGGAATGATGCAAACAGGGGCAGATCCGGGGGGAGGGGGCTGCAGTTGCATTCCCCTTTGGTTCCTGCTCCACCCAAAGTTTAAAACCAACTGCTTGGCAGTGGCAGCAGCATTTCTAGTGAGGCAGCAGTGAGAGCATCAACTGAATTAATGGTTCATTAAAATCTACCTGATTCCTTCTAAACTCTTCATTCTACTGGTACTAGTAAAGACCCTTTCTCCTATTTAACAGGCTTGATGTTCCACTATTCAAGTCAGCCTTTCTTCTGCAATCTCTTAGCTGCTCCTGGTAATGAAGCTCCTATTCCACAGCCCTGTAGAATGTTTTTAACTCATTGCAGTGAAGTTATATTTGTTATTGCTTCAATGTGGAACTAAACAATATAGCCCTAACACCCCCCCATACTAATAAAGCTTCTAGTTTCTAGTTTCTTGTTTTCTTGGAGAAAGATATGGACTGTGTTACATGGGATGATGCACCACACCATCTGCATACCCCTTTTCAAAATCACAGAGCTGCTCATGGATTCAAATGCAAAAACTGCTTCAACTTCAACAGCTGACTGCTTCAACTTCAATGTTAAAGTTGGAGTCATTTTGATTTGTTTGTATCATTCCCAACTCATCCACATATAACGATAGGAGACAGAATCAAAAGACTTGCTAAAGTTAAGTTATATCACATCTACTACTTTCCCACTATCCACAGAGCCTGTCACCTTATCATACAAGGCAATCAGGTTGGTCAGGCATGACTTGGTCTGGATGAATCCATGCTGACTGTTCTTGATAAACTTTTTCTTCTCCAGATGTTAGAAATATACTCCTTGATGACCTGCTCCATAATCTGTCTTAGCATTAAGGTCGAACTGACTGGTCCTGAATCCTCCTTCTTTTTTAAAGATGGGCACTATATTTGCCATTTTACAGTCATCTGGGACTTCAAATATCCACAATTCTCCAAGATGATTGCCAATGACTCTTAAAATATCTCAGTAACATAGCGTAACATAACATAACAGGGCTACTCCGTGCCCTGGGGAGTGACAATATGCAGACTGCTGTACAGCCAGTGGTGGTGAAACTGCCAGCTGTGCTGGTGGCTATGTTTGCATGTCCTGCCTCCAAAGGCAATGCCTGAGTCTCCTTCCCCAGTTGCACACCCCTCGGTTTTGCTATTGTATTTCAGGCAATTCCTTCAGCGCCTTAGCGTGCATGCTGTCTAGCTCTGCTGACTTCAAAACATCAAGCTTCACTAGAGATGGAAATAGACATCCCCTTTTGTCACATTTGTGCCATCATAAAAATGTTTATGGTAGCAAACAAGCTAAGCAAACAGATGTCTATATCCCTTTGCATACTACATACATGGCCATTATGAAGCTGATATCAATTTGTGCTGCTCTTTAGCTGTGGATGTCTATTTACTTTATCGCATGAGGATTTTTGAAGCCTGGAGCTACCTGTGCTCCCCAGCCATCCCAGCCAGGTGCACCAGGGGCTTGTGGGGCTTTGATACTGTGCACCCTGGGGAATTCCTGCACAGAATCAGGTTCCCCAAGTCCTGGAAGTAGCTGCCTAGCTTTCCCAGTTTACCAAAATGGAACCCAGAAATCCCAGGGGCACATATTGGTAAGCAGAGAAACCCCAACTCTCCCCATTTACCAAGATGCATCCCAGAGATCCAAGGGGCATGACTTGGTAAGTGGGGAACACCAGACAGGCACTTCCAGGGCGAGAGGGATTTGATCCTATGTGGGAATTCCCAGGGTGCACAGGTTCATCATGCCCCATGGGAATGTCACCCATTGTCTTGCAGCAACAGCAGGTGAGATAATGGGTGATGTGTGTTTCACCCACTCAAGCAGATCAGCTGTACTGGGACACATCCCAGCACAGGTAATCCACTTCATTTAATGATGTCTGTTTCTACCCTAAGCAATCCTGAACCTGTTCTTTCACTACTCTATGCTTAGTAACTCATCCCCTGTTTTGCTGCCAACTGTACTTGTCATCTGGTAGCCAATTTTATTTATAAAGACTTAAGTAAAAAAACAGGCATTAAAAACTTCACCCTTCTCTGCATTATCCATTACTGGATTGCCCTCTGTATTCAGTAAAGGACCTATATTTTCTTTAGCCTTCATCTCACTTCTGATATACTTGTCGATATTTTTTATTCCCTTTTATACCCCTTGCTAGTTGCATCTCAAATTGTGTCTTGGCATTCCTGATTTTTCTCCCTGCATGCTCATGCAATGCTCCTATTCAGTTCTATGGTAATAAGAAGTTTCCACTTTTTTTATGAATCTTTTTTTGAGTTTCAGCTCATTATGAAGTTCACTTTTTAGCCAGGCCAGCCTCCTGCTACACCCCTTATTCTTTCTTTGTATTGGGATAGTTTGCTCCGGCACTCTTAACAAGGCTTTCTTAAAGTACAACCAGCTCTCTTGGACTATGTTTTCCCCTCAGACTTGCCTCCCAGTGAATCCTGCCTAACAGTTCTCCAAGTCTTCTGTCCTGAAGTTTCAGTGTCTATTTTACTTTTCCTCTTTTGTTCTTTCCTTAGGGTCTTGAACTCTATATGTAGTCCAACCCCCTGCATGAAAATGGGATCAGATGTTTTTCTACCCCACTTCCTAAAATCCCAAATGTGGGAGATCCTACAGTGTTCCTTAGTAGCATGTGGTGGTGTTTCACTGCTCTAATAGTTAGGAAAATTGTCTATATCCATCATACATCTTTTTTGCTGAAATGATTTCTTTTTGTCCTTTTTTAAGTGTCCTGGGTAATACTGAACACAACCTTCTTTATAACATGTTCTTACTTATTAGAAAACTGTTGTACCTAATGCCATGGGAAGATGAAATAACAGGCATGTGTGCAAGACACCTTAAAGCAGGCAAATGCTTTTGCACCACTTTAACGGTGCTGGTGTTTGCACATGTCAGTGGCGTATTGTGAATTAATTCCAGCTGCTGTAGGAAATTCGTCAGTGTAATGTCCCTTAAATTACTTGGAGTGCAGCAAACTAAAACTCCTCTGAGTGCTCCTACAGCCACGGAACAAAGCACCGGGCTCCATGCAGCACAGGGCCTCTGCAGGAAGCCCTGCAGCAGCCCAGGAAGGCAGGCTCCACCCAAAAAAAGCAATAAGCCTGATTTCTCCCCCCACCCCTTCAATGGAGCCTGCCTTCATACATGAGTTGCACGGGGGCCCAGTACTTCCTTCTGTGGCTGCAGTGCCCCCCGGGACTGCCCGAGCTGGGTGCTGTAGGCAGGTGCCACCTCCGGGGGGGGGAGCCACTGCTGCTGCAGAGGGAAGCACCAGTCCCTCCACCCCTGCAACCCAGGGACCGCTCCGCCCACCAGCAGCTTGCCCTCCCCTCCCTGCTGCCAGTTATGTCAATGTGTGCATGATACAGGGGTTTAAAGGGCCCTAAACTGAAACAGTGTTTTTTGAAAACCCACCACTTCATTTTGGGGCCCCCATTTCATCTACACACATCCTAAGGCCCTTTGTGCATCTGAACCTTAAACTTCGTGGATCCAGAAAAGTTACAAAGTAATTTTTGTTATAATAGTGTGCCATAATCATTATACTATATTTTAGAAAGGGTCACTTACCATATAATTAGGGGTCAGATTGATGAAAACAGTAGTCCTCTTATCCCAGATAACCATCAAACCATTGCTGGCCTCAATAACAAGATACAGACCCACTTTCCGAGCCCAATAATCCACATGCTCACCATGATCTTTTTTAATTGTATAAAGTTCCTTGTCCTGCAACTTCAGTTCAGTCCTCTGAAAAATAAAAAGGGCAAGTTTGCAATAGCACTGGTTATTATAGATTCAGAGATGTTTGGGTCAGAAGGGACCTCAGTAGATCATCGAGTCCACCCCCCTGCTATGAGCAGGAAAGAGCAGTGTGGTTATATGACCCCAGCCAGGCACATGTCCAGCCTCCTCTTAAACACCCCCAAGGTAGGGGAGAGCACCACCTCCCTTGGAAGCCCATTCCAGATTCTGGCAAGCCTTACCATAAAGAAGTTCTTCCTGATGTCTAACCTAAATCTGCTTTCCCTCGATTTGCGGCCATTGTTCCTAGTTACTCCAGGGGATGCCCTAGTAAATAGAGCATCTCCTATTCCTTGCTGTACCTTCCCTCCTCTCCCCATGAATTTGTAGGCAGCCACAAGATCACCTCTCAGCCTTCTCTTGCAGAGGCTGAAGAGATCCAGGTCTCAGTCTCTCCTCATATGGCTTTGTCTGCAAGCCCGTAACCATACAAGTGGTCCTCCTCTGAACCCTCTCGAGATTGTCCACATCTCTCTTGAAGTGTGGCACCCAAAACTGGGCACAGTACTCCAACTGTGGCCTGACCAATGCCACATAGAGGGGAAGTATCACCTCCCTGGGCCTGTTCGTTATGCACCTGCTAATGCATGATAAAGTGTGGTTAGCCTTGTTGATCACTTCATCACTTGACAACTCACGTTCATCTTAGTCTCAACAACTCCCTTTCCACTGCTGCTGTGCTGTTGAGAAGGTCCTCTCCCAGCCTATAGGTGTGTTGGTGATTCCTTCTCCCTGGGTGCAGCACTTTGTACTTGTCTTTGTTGAACTGCATCCTATTCTGTTCTGCCCACTTTTCCAATGTGTCCAGATTCACCTGGATTCGTTCCCTATCCTGTAGTATGTTAACTTTATCCCATAATTTGGTATCAGCTGCAAATTTGGAGAGAGTGCTTTCCACTCCCTCATCCAAGTAACTGATGAAGACACTGAACAGCACAGGTCCAAGGACTGAGCCTGGGACTTCAATGCCCACATCTTTCCAGGTCAATATTGACCCAACCCGTAATATCTTATAACAAGACAAGATATTAGAGGAGGGAAGGTGATGGACTTTGGAACAATGAAAAACCCCTGAGCTGACTTCAAAAATCAACATAGGTCCATTGACCTTAATGGAGCCGCAAGAAGTTCCAGTAACTGATTCTAACCCATTTCACTGTGGGCTTCAGATTTTACTTGCCTTAAGGAACTAGATATTCATTTACTTGTTAGATTTATATGCTGCCCTTCCCAAAAAGGCTCAGGGAAGTTTTCAGTAAAAGAGAAAAAAAATTATAGAAACAAAATAAATATTAATATAAGAAAACCTCCACTTAGAAAAGAAAAAAGAACAACAAATTCAGGAGCAAACCACTCCACTTCACCCACTCCTGCTCCCCTGTCTCAGACCAAGTTGAATATGCGGCCCTGCCCAACCCATCTTTAGTTCCCAACCCATATTCAATAAAAACAACTATTTCCCTGAAACTGTATTCCTTAACATCCTGCCACAACAATTTCCCCACAAACTATGTTCCCTAACATCCCACTCTCCTGCCTCACTCTGGGTAATCTCCCCCACCCTTATTATTCCTTCCAAACTAAACTTCCTCACTCAAAAGGGGGACCCAGGCTGTCTCCAAAACCCATTCATTGTCCCCTTCCCAGCAGGAAAAAAACATGTTGAATTAAAGGAAAAAACAAAACAAAAAAATAGATCCCTTCATCCCCACTTGGTCCCCTCTGAAGGGTAATGTCAAAGGATTCCTCCACATATGCATGGCAGTTTTGATTAGCCGCCTACTAGGTATGAATTCACCCTTGTCAATACTCACCCCTAAAAATATTTTAATAGCCTTTGAGCAGGTGACTCCTGTGGTTCCACAACGGACATTTTCTGTAAGGATACTAAATGAAGCACTGGAATTTTTTTCACCACAATAATCCTATTAAAAGTAGAAGCATACAATATAAATAAATAAAAGGAATCGTATTCTTTATTTTTTCTTATTTTAACCTAAAAATATTTTAAACTTATTCACTTAATGTGCGCATTACTGCTAATTAGACAGATGTAGCCAGATGGCTAATTTCTGTATCTACATTATCAATATATGCACATCTATCCATTTATCTATATTAAATTTGTTTACCAAATACTAGAAATAAGTAGAACTATTCAATGAAAAAATGACGTACATTCCAAAATGAATATATTCATTTTTGGAATTCAGAATCAGCCACTTGTTTTGGAACAATATTGATTAGCCAACAGTTCTCATTCCCCAGTTAGCTAATTTTCATAAAATCTGCAGTTGGCTCATCAGCTGAGATTTTCACTCAGCAAGCTGAAAACCCCATTTGCTTAATCACACATCCCAGATCTTTTGCAAATATGGAATTTAGCTCAGTAGAAGCCTATGAATTGTGCCCTCAGAGAAAGAGGATGTGAGGGAGGTAAGCTTAGAACCAAATTGATCGATCTTTTAAAAGTAGTTAAAGGCTCTGTAGCAACTTTTCACTTTTGTTTCCTGCTCCCACTGGACCTTACCTGAACAGCCACATATTCACACTCTCCATCAAAATCATACTGTTTTCCATCAAAGGTAATATAATGGCCACTTCCATATATACTGCAAGTCCCAAAGCAATTACCAGTAGTGCAGGTCCAATGTCCTTTCTGGCAGGTACTAGGGGTAGAGTAAAAGATTTTATTTTTCATATCTCATCCTTATATATATTGTTTGAAAAGGTGAGGCCAAAGCATGACAGTAGCATAACTAGGACAGGGAAAGGAGAACACATGTCCCAGACATTGACTATGAGGGGGCACCAGGATCCTCACCACCAACAACACCAGCAGTCTTGGCAGTGGCAGGGAGGCTGCCTTTAACTAGCCATAGGAGCTGGGTAAGGCAGCACCACACTAAGCTATGTAACTATGTGAGGATGGGGGTGAGTGGGGTGAGCAGACTGGTGCCCCCCCCCCGTACTCAATGAGTGTGGTACACCACTGAACCATGCAATTCCCTGACCCACATGGAGTCTATAACATGTATTATAAGCACCTCTCTGTTGTAGGGCACTACAAATCACTCTCTCCTCACCAGTCATGATGTGGGACTAGTGCACTAAAAATTAAGTCCATGATTAAGTTTATAGTATAGCTATTAGCTTTGCTTAGCTTGCTGTTGGTTCTGCTATCAGTCTTACCCCCAGAATGACATTTTTATTCAATAAATGGTGCCTACTGCAAAGAGATGCTGCAGTGGGGTAGCCGAGTGGGGTGACAGAGCATCTTTTTATCACTCCAGAAGCAAGGGTTTGAGCTTTCTTTTGGACTTACACCAAAGGCTGCTCCTACTACAAATGGGTGCCTAGTCATTTGCACTGAGAAGTGTCAAAGGTGGCCAGATGTGATGTTAGCCGTTGGGTATAAAACATGTTGAGTCCTGATTACATTAGCTCATTAAGCAGTTAGGTTCAAGATGTGCAAAGTTAGTGATTCTGAGTAAAGTTACAGTGATTCCTCTTAAAATGCCCTACTTTTGTCTAAGATGAACAAAGACTATTACCTCAATATTTATGGTATTAGCTAAGTTTTCATGAAAGGAATCTTTCAGTTAACCTTCACAGTCACAAGGCAACTAGAATAGACCTCAGAATTAAAGCTTGTGTATCTACATGCTGCTCATAAGAGCAATTCTTACATCCTAATATTATCCTTTGTTCACCACAAAAAAAATAATACATTAGGAGAGACTGAAAGATCACAACATCTTACCAGGTGTTGCAATTCACTGTTATGTTTGTTCCAGAAGAATAAAATTTATCATTATGAATACATGGACAATCCTTCTCTTGAACACATTTCCCTCTGCCATCATCAATCAGTTCAGAAGGACATACGCAACCTGAGATGCACTCCAGCTGGAACTAAGGAAAATAAATACAAATTTTAATTTATATTACTTTTATGAATTTTCTACTTTACCTTTTCTTCTGCAAACACTCATCCCAGAAACTGTATTTAATTTCTAATCCAGTCATTTACATAGGGACATAAAACTGTCATGTTCTCCAAGGCCACTGAATCCAGTCCTCTGAATATAGGCAAGTATTTGTCCAAAGAGTCTGAAAAATCATCCACTCCAACTCCTTTCATGCACCAGAGGCACAAAGCAACCCATGAACAGCTAAAAATCCTATAATATACCACAGGTAAAGAGCAGGAGAGATAAAGGCACAACCAGTACCCTCTTTTCCCCCACCGCCTTCAGCCTGTCAGTCCTCATCTTACAAAAGAAGTTCTTAGGATTAGTCTTCATAACATTTCTGCTGTTCCAGTCCACAAAGTTATCTAATTTTTCCTATATGATTATAAGAAGCATTGGTACTACTCAGCACCTTCCCATGTTGGTACTACTCAGTAGGGCTGTGTGAAGCTTTGATCCCTGACTCGATTCGGTGGAGATTTGGCCTGATTCAGTGGCCGAATCTCCGAATCTGAATCAGATCAAGAGACCCTTTAATCTCTCCGAATTGAATCGGAACTCTCTGAATTGATTTGGAGAGATTCAGAAAGATTTGACGGTTTGGACACAGACACAGCTTTAAATGTTTTTTCTGCATACCTCTAGGTAGCAGATGGCTCATGAATGCTGTGATGCTGGGGCACATGGAGTGTCCCACAGAAGTGCAAGGGGGCTCCCCAGCGCACTCAGCAGCAGACCCAGAAGTGGACCAGAAGCACTTCCAGGTCCACTGGGGAGCATACAGGGCCCCCCCCCCACCACTCCCATGGCTTGGTTACTGGTGTCTCCTGGATCTGGGGGGGCACCCAGGGTCCCCCCATAGCTGATCACTAAGCCAGAGGGATGTGGTGGGGGGCTGCGCTTTCAGTGGTGAACCTGGAAAAGGACCAGAAATACTTCCGGTCTACTTCCAGGTTTGCCACTGAGAATGTGGGGGGCCGCCCTGCACTCCTGTGGGATAATCCACCATTCACAAGCTATGGTTCCTTGACCTATGTTGAAAAAACATTTAAAAGTGTGCCTATGGCCAAATCGCTGATTCTCTGAATCAAGCATTGAATCTTCAGTTTCTGCTGAATCGAATTGGGACAGTTATATGAATCAACGAGTTGAATCAATGTCCCCAATTTGGGCCAAATCCAAATTAAATACAGCCCATTTCACACACCCATACTACCCAGCAGCTTTGTCATCTTCAAATTCCATCAGCACACATCTAGTTCCTATACTAAGTTTGTTAATGAAAACATTAAACAGGTAGATCCTAAGACCATATCCTGAGACGCAGTCTGATTAGACTCTCTCCAAACTGACCACTTTTCTTTTAAAATAACTTACTGTAGTCTCCCTTTTAGCCAACTCTTTATCCCCTTTATGTTTATAGTATTAATCCCCATCTTCTTCCATTCAACTAATAATTTCCCTTCCAGAGATTCTCCTTAATCTAAATAGAATAGATCCACTGAATTGTCCTGTTATTCTATGATAGAATATGAAATTGATCTGATGTGATCTTTCTTGAAAAAAACTCCATGTTGCCTTTTGTCTATTTTTCTGTTTTCCTCCATATCCTCGATTATTCACAGATTCATAGAAGTTGGGGCTGGAAGGGACCTCACGAGATCATCAGGTCCAGCCCCCCTGCTCTTAGGCACAACAAAATGCTAGGGTCAGATGACCCCAGAGAGGTGTGCATCCAGTCATCTTTTGAAGATCTCCAGACCAACTCTGGAAGGAGTCTATTCCAGACTCCGGACAATCAAACTGTAAAGAAGTTTTTCCTTATATGCAATCTGAAGTGATCTTCTAGCAGTTTTATGTCCATTATTCCTTGTCTTCTCCTGGGGTGCCTTGGTGAATAGATGCACTTCCAGCCCCTGATGTTCATCCCTTATATACTTATAGGCTGCCACCAAGTCCCCCCTAACTCTTCTCTCCAGGTTGAACAGTCACATGTCCTTCAGCTTCTCCTCATATAGCCTGCTCTCCAGACTTCTAATCATTCGTGTGGCCCTCCTTTGGACTCTTTTAAGCTTCTCCACATCCTTTTTGAAGTACGGTGCCCAAAACTGGATGCAGTACTCCAGTTGCAACCTCACCAATGCTGAGTACAGCAGGAGGATGACATCTTTAGTCTCTCTCGAGATGCACTGGTTGATGCATGCCAGTGTATTGTTCTCTCTGCTGGCTATAGCACTGCACTGGTAGGTCATGTTCATTCAGTGGTCTATCATGACCCCTAAGTCTCTTTCAGCTGCAGTGCTAGCTAGTGTGGCACTGCTAAACCTGTAAGTATATTGCAGATTATTTCTCCCCAGATGGAGCACTTTACATTTCTTAGTGTTAAACATCATCAAGTTTTGACCTGTCCTCCTTACAAGCCTGTCCAGGTCAGCCTGTATCCTCAGCCTTTCTTCCAGCGTGACCATACTCCCCCATAACTTGGTGTCATCTGCAAACTTGTCCAGTACGCTTTTCACACCCATATCCAAATCATTGATGAGTATGTTGAAAAGCACTGGTCTGAGAACTGAACCCTGGGAGTCTTTCCCTCCATTACTCTTGTAGGACTTTGCATAGTAGCACAGTTGAACAAAGACATGAAATTGTCTCCATTCTATTTTTTTTTCTTTTTTGAAAATAGGTATTATATTTACTAATCTCCAATCAGAATGCCCCACATTTCACTCTTAGTTATTCTATAATGTTCATCTTGCTAATAGCTTGTTGCCTGAGAATTTCCATGATATTTTGCAAAGAAGAAAAGTTGAGATTATCTTCTGTTTTTGTTTTAAACAGAAAAGCACCATGCTGGATGATAACAGAAACATTCAGGAATCTTATGACTTTCCTAATGAAGAAAAGAAAGAAAAAAGTCAGTGAATAGAAAATGAATGCATAAAATGAGACAGAAAAGTAGGATAGAAAAATGGTATGAGGAAGAAAATGATGGAAAAAAGAAAATGAGTTTTAAAAGAAAGGAAAGGATAAAAAGACATCTCAATACAAATTTTTATCTCAAGAGCCTCATGCTACTCTGTTTCATTTATGGAAAATAAGAATAAAAGGGTCATGTCATAGGTAAAATGAAGACATACATGGTCACTAATCTGAGTTTGACAGGTACGTTGTAGTGGGGTTTGCGAACTCCAAGGCGAGAGCTTGTTGCAGTCAAAGTGAATCTTGCCGGGAGGACATGCTATAAAAAATAATACTTTGTTAGATTGGGTGAACAGGACAAGAAATGTAAAGGAGGACTAAAGTGGTAGCTGATATTGGGACAAATCGCAGATCATGTATACTTATTATAGACACTAATTATCAATGAAGACCATTTCTACCAAAAATAAACTGAAAAGGAATGATGGTTTGAAATGAGTAGAAAATCAAATTAGAGACTAATTATTTTTCTCAAGGATTTCACTTACTTGCACCTTTGAGCTTCACTTGAGTGCAATGGAGCCTGGCATTGCGGCAAACGCTAAAAAAGGTGAGATAAAATAGAAATTCATAGTATGCAAATCATAGCAGGTGGTTTCATTGTAAGTCTAATAGATGTATATGTAAGGTCATTGGTAAAATTCTGAAAGCACTCTGCAAAGCCAAAGAAATTAACATACTAACTCACTACATGTACCAAACAATTATTCTTTTGGACTTTCAAAACCTTCCTATTCCCATGCCATGTTCTTAGGTGACAGGATAATAAATGTATCCAAGGGATTTATTGGGGGGAGAGAAACCTAGTAGTGAAATTTACAGTGTAAGTTAAATTCCCACATGATTTTTAGTGAGGTTTCCTAATGAGTGATGCTGAAGACTACATTTTGGGTACTTGGGGAAGGAAGAGTTTTGCAAGAACTCTTGTGAAAAATAATATTGCAGGTAACAGCCCACAATTTACTCTTAGGACCTCATGTTGCATTAAATCAGCATAACATAGTAATTGTTCCACTGCAAAATGATGCTTCAATAAATTATTTTTAGCAGGAAATCTGCTAATTGCTCACACAGCTGCCTTTCCTCATTCCACAGTGGGTGCATCTACGTGTTCATTAATGCATCTTAGATACTGTGCATTTAGTTTAGTACTTCCTTAATAAAGTACTATCTAAATGTGCAGTACCTAGAGTTACTGCGCAGTAGTGCCAGCAAATGGTTATTTATTGATGCTAACTGTGCATTAGCCTAATAACATTGTGCAATAGCCTATTAGCACAGTTTTTGCCATGGCAAGCTACTGCACAGTGTTATTAGGCTAATGTGCAGTAAGCCTCTCAGGTAGATGTGCCCCATAAAACCTGTAAAGGAGACCAGAGGTTCTCATACTGTGGTCCGCAGACCACCACTGGTCCGTGAGCTCCATTCAGATGGTCTGCAGAAAGGTGACCTAAGGCTAAAGCTGACAAACATTACACCTGACTTCCCAGACCTTTGCTAAAAAAAACCAGGCACATCCATTGCATTAGAAAGGTAAGACTACCAATATTAAAATATGAGTTGTGTGCTTTGATTTGTAGAACAAAAATAAAGTTTATTAAGCAGTCTGCTGAGACCTTCAGCAATTTTTAAGTGGTCCACAAAAAAAAAAAGTTTGAGACCCACAGGTGTAGACTATAATAGTGATGTCAGACCAAATGTTACCACTACAGGCCACCACTCACCTCAGAAAATAAACACATGTACTATGTATAAAAAATAAATGAATTGATGGATTGATAGATTGGTAGACTTATATATCTTGTTTTGGCAGGTGGTTGGTGGGAAATGTATATCATCAGTAACGTTCATACTGAATTTTCTTGCATACAACATGCCCTGAAATACAGTATGAACCTTGTTTTTGAAAGGCCAAAGAAAGGAAAAAAAGATCTTTCCACGTAGTAAGTAAGTAAGTAGCAGCAGATAAGGAACAGAGCCTGCTCCCTGAGTCATTGGCAGATTTTACCTTCACTTTTGCTCATAACTAGCAGAAACTGTTCTTATTACATTTCTCATATATAATGCTGTCTTTAGTTTCCAGCAGCTGTTTTTCTGGGAAAGTGTGTGTTGTGTGCAAGAAGATTTGATATAAGGGTGTACTTAAGAAGTAAAGACAAAGAGAAGTGGGGCTTCCATCTCTGCAATCCAAACTCAATAACAACATACCAGCGATCTTCATTTCTCAGAATAACAGCACCAGCTTCTAGGTATTCTCCCTTATAGTAGCATGAGCATTTGGAGATAGGCACACAGATGCTCTTTTCATTCAGGTAGGTGTTATCAGGGCAGCCACAGCCATCCACAGGAAAGGAGTCATAAGAGCAGTGCTTATTGCCATCAGTAAAGGAGCGGCAGGTGTATTGACATGTAGTCAGATTGTAGTGGAAGATCTGGCTTGCAGGGCAAGTAACTTCTTTTTCTGGAAGGGGAAAAAATATCTGCCATTTAGGGAAAATATTGGACCAAATAAACGTAAAAACTTTTCTTCTAGTAACACTGGGCACATCTAACATGAGCATTAATGATCTGCGGTTACTGCACATTAAGTTTAGTACCTGTAATACCAGGCAGGTACTACCTACGAGCATAGTACCTGGCACTACTGCACAGTAGCACTGATGTACCCTTTTAAGTGATGCTAATGTTCAGTAGATTAATTTTACTGTACATTAACGCATTATTATGGCTTTTGCTGTGACATACTAATGTGCAGTAGAATTAGTCTACTGCACATTATCATCTCATGTAGACATGCTCACTGACTATGAAATATGCAGCAGTAACAAAAAAAGTAGTCTACAATTGCATATAAAATTTCATGCTAATTAACTACTATTTTTACCTTCGCTTTTTACTCTCTTTTTTTAGAATGATAAAAGTAATTTTTTTAGAAGTATAAAACTAAAAAGTAGTATCATTTACTTTCTAAAAGGTATTCATAGAAGTTAGAGGCTGGAAGGGGCCTCACAAGATCATCAGGTCCAGGCCTCCTGCTCTAAGGCAGGAAAGACTGCTGAGGTCAGATGACGCCAGCAAGGTGTGTGTCCAGTCGTCTTTTGAAAATCGCCAGGGGAAGTGACTCTACCACCTCTGGGGTGAGTCTGTTCCAGACTCTGGACACATGAACTATAAAGAAATTTTTCCTTATGTCTAATCTGAAGTGATCTTCTATCAGTTTATGACCATTATTCTTAGTCTTCCCCTGGGTTGCCTTGGTGAACAGATGTTCTTCTAGCCCCTGATGTTCACCCCTTATATACTTAAAGACTGCCACCAAGTCCCCCCTCAGTCTTCTCTCTTTCAGACTGAACAGTCCCATGTCCTTCAGCCTCTCCTCACGTGGTCTGTTTACTGCTCCCAGGCTCAGCCTTTACACACCCGCCAGGGACCTTAGCATGCTGAGCTAGGGTGGCACAGCCCCACCTGGCAGGGGGCCTTGGAGTTCAGCCTGACAGCCTGAAGCTGCTCCACCCTAACTCAATGTGCTGCAGAAGGGCTGACTGAGGCATGAGAGTGCTACAGTGCAGGGATAGCCAGCAGGCAGCCTCTACGCTGTAGCACCCCTGTGCCCCAGCCAATCCCAATCATCATCTACATGTCCATTGCAGCAGGGTAAGTAACAATAATACTTGTGTCAGGCAGTATTATCCTATGGCAGAGTTAAGTAGTTTTTCTTGGCCTAAGAGGGATGTACTTGTAGGCAGTGGGCATATCTATGACATGCTTTACTGTGCAGTAGACTAATCTACTGTGCAGTAAAGCATCACTATCTGTACATGCGCACTATTTACTGCACAGTAAATTAGTCTACTGCATAGTTAGCTACAAACTTTAAATACAGGTACTAAACTACCTGCACTACTGTGCAGTAGTGTATGTGTAGACAGTGACCAGTAGCAAATTTTTTACTGGTCAGCCCCAACACAAAGCCATAGGGGATGGGTAAGTCCCCTGGTCCTATTACTGCTCAGCTCCTGAGCACTGCCAGGACAGGATAGCTCTCTATCTGCCCCCCGCAATCCCAGTGCTGCTCGGTTCCTGACTCCCCACAGGCCTGGGGAACTTTCTGCTTCCCCACTCAGCTGGGGACTGGCTGCAAGCTCTTCCACTTCTGGGGCAACCCTCAGCCAGCCCCCAGCTAGGCAGGAAAATCCCTGAGAAGCTAGGGACTGGCTGGGAACTGTCCTGCTTCTGGGGCATCTCCCAGCCAGCCCCTGGTTGGGTGGGGAAATTCTTACCCACAGGATCTAGGAGCTAAACAGCACTGGGACTGGGAAGCTCTCTGCTTCCCCACCCTGCTGGGGACTAGGTAGCATCTATCCTGCTTCTGGGCCAGCTCCCTGGAAGCCCCTAGTTGGGTGGGGATTTTCCCACACAGCTGGGGGCTTGCTGGGAGCTGTGCCAGAAGTGGGGCAGCCTCAGCCAGCCCCTAGCTGCACAGGGAAGCCCCACTGGGCACAGGACTTGTTCCCATGTGCACAGGGCTGGGAGAGCTTTGTAGAGGCAGCTGTCTCCCAACCCCATGCACATCAGGACCCCTCTGTCTTTTGGGGCCAGGAGATGGCTGCTGCCTGGCCCCATGCTCATGAGGACTGGTCCTCATGCTCCCTGCCAGCCCCTGGAGCCTGGAAATCCCCCTGGCTGCTTCAGGGAGCCAAAGCAGCACAGGAGCAGCCTTGTACCAGGCTGCTCCCAACAGGAAGCACATATAGACATGCTCCCAGGGTAGGCATACTGCACAGGAAAATACTAAGCTTTTATAGCATTAATAGTACATGTAGATATGCAAAGTGACACTTGAGTGGAGAGCTAATTAGTCAACTTGGCAGTAAAGCACATGTGTAGATGCCCCCTGAGCCTCTCAGTGGGCCAAGTCTATTGTGTGATACAGCAGGTGTTTTGATCAATGGCTAACCAGTGGCCTTGTGGTCAGGAAATATTTTCTCCAGCTTGTAAAATGGCCTTACTAACAAAGGAGACTTAAAGATTATGTTATTAAATGTAATTATTTTCATGTATTCTCCTTAAAATGTCTTAGACATCTCTTAAGAATCTTCTAACTCAAAGGGATTAATGTAAATGTACTAACAGCCACCCTGTCCCTTTCCCTGTGGTTGATTTCAAGGCAATTACAGTTTCAGCACTTACTGCAGACAGTTTGTCTCCAGCCCCACAGCATAACTCCTTTGGAGGCACAGGCCCTGGCATATGAGGAGAGGGCGGCACATAAGCAGTCTTCATTTTTCTTACAGCTGCAGGTGTCATACTTGCATCTCTGAGACAAATAAGAACAAACTGTAAACAAGCCTTTCAGGACAATGATTGAAAATCTGGACCTCTAATGGGTAACTGAGAGATGTCTAGGACTTTATTTTATGTGGCTTGCACTCACTCCCACAATTAGAGCGCACAGATGAATGAACTGAGAATAGATGGAGAAAGCACAAATGGTACATCATCCTATTTCCATTTGGTCAAATAAGAAAAAAAACTGGATCCAATCCAAACAGCCAAACTTTTGACTCTGAAAGTTAGCCACTTGTACAGGCTGTTTTAGGGGCTCAAATACTTTTAATGGTCACAACTGAGATGTTCAGAGATCCAGGAAAATGAAAAACAACAACAGCAAACGGTTAACTGAATGTGTCAAGATGTTTACAAAAATTCAGCTTAGTTTCTAAAAAAGGAAAATGTTTTATGAGTTTCTTTCTTTTCTCTCCAGATTGCTCTGAATGTCACTGCTCTACATGGTTGTCAACAGGAGGTGATGGACCATGAATACATGGTGTGCTAATTGCCTGATGTTAATCCCAAGAGCAAGGAAGCAAAATAGATTGTGTATTAAGACAGAAAACTATATTGCATTAAAATAATGTTTAACTCTTGGTGGAACAAATACACATTAAGGCTCCATATTTCTGCATCTTTTGAATTCACAAAGGAAAATCAAAATTTGCACAGTCATTGGAACATAAAGCAAAGCAAAATAAATAACCTCCCCTTTCTAAAATAACATTCAATAAAAAAGCCCACTGTAAGCGTATGGGGTGCGGACAGTGCAATCACACAGTTAATCACTGTAGATCTGTATCCACTTTTATACCCAATTTATTCAATAATCCCTACAAAATATGTACATCATAGAAGCCTGTCTGAATTAGATTGGCACCAGAAGGTGTCAGTATAACATAAAAATCCCTACCTTATAATAGTCTGAAGGATCGATGACTGAATAACATTTAGCAAAAGGACTCTCTGTTTTTTTCAGTAAAGAACACCACTGATCAGCATAAGCTTCTATAATAAAAAGAAGGACAGATAAGGAATTATGTAAGAACAGTTGCCACATCAAATTACCTTCTTCGCACTACTCCTCGTTGAATTACACGGTCACATTATGTTATAAAATGAATGTGTCTCCAAAATAAAATACAAAATAAAAACTGTAAACATGTTTGGAGTGAAGAAGTAATACAGAATCATCATAAAGTTGACTACTGTGCCTGATTCAAATTTTGTGGCATGCACACTTTTAAACTAATATCCTATTACTCCAGAAAATCTAAAGAGACTTGCCTTGCTGAAGTCCATGATTGTCCAAGACCCCCATATCAGCCCCCCATATCAGATAACCAGAAAATAAGATTGAGTTTAAAAAGCAGCAATAATAATGAGGAATGTGTACTGCTGATCTAGACAAATATTACAGTAACTAAAAAATCTCCCTTCTGTGTCTTTCAGAACAGCCTGACCTCTATAATTTCCCTGTGAACTTTCCATCTATTCAAATGGAAAGCAACAGTCAGGAGACACAGACAAGCTTATCATATTGCAGACAATCCTTATATCAGCCCCCTAAATAAAGATTAGTTCTCTATACAGACTGTTAGTAGTTCGACCACGTGTAATAAATAAAAGATTGAGGAATTCTTAGCATCCTTACCACTTTCAATGCTGAGACTGCAAGGGTCTTCCAACCGATCCACTTTGTCATTACAAGTAGGTTGTGCTTTCCAGGTGTTGGCAAAAGCAGA
Source organism: Crocodylus porosus (assembly GCF_001723895.1). NCBI lineage: Eukaryota > Metazoa > Chordata > Crocodylia > Crocodylidae > Crocodylus > Crocodylus porosus. The sequence goes on along the minus strand of NW_017728947.1, from coordinate 2,530,765 downwards.
GGCTGTAGCTTCTACCAGTCCACTGACTGTTTTAAAGTCATCACCTTCTATCCCATTGAAATTCCCACAAAGACCTATTTAGAAAAATATTAGAGGTTGTTTCTTATAAATTACTATTCGCATTTGTGAGAGAACAAAAGAGGAAAGGGCACATCTGACTATGCAGTTTCCAGCAAAAAGTTCATGCAAGCGATTTATCCAACTCAGCATTAAATTACTATTGTAGTGACCACAGCTTTTGGGGTCCCACTTTGACCTTCTGAGCTCTGGGTAGGGGAAGGTCTATGTCCCGTGAGATTCCCCTGTTTAAATTTTTTAATAGTCTCTGATGCAATAAACTGCCAAGAAAAACAATCTGAGCCTTCTTATATGAATAATTAAAAGCCCAACTCAGCAGAGCAGTGGGGAATATATTCCAGGCAACAATTTTGCATTGATGTAGGAATAATAGGCCACTTTCTTTAATAATTCTTCTGTAAAATGTTTGAATTTTGGGATCATTCCTCACTGAAGTTTTCAATTCTGTTGTTACTGTTCTGATATTCAAACAGGATAGGATTTCTGTCCATAGAGCTGGCCAAGGAAAAGAATAACAAGCTTAAAGAAATTTTACTTGGCATGAAAATATACCTTAGTGAAGTCTCTGCTAGCATCTTGTAAGCACACAATTTCCTTAATATCTTAATTAAAATAAAAGAATACATCAACTAGTGTTTGTTCTTTTTAACAGTGCCAGTAACAAGCACATTTCACCAAGAAAATTAAGAAAACATAGTAGTTCAACTGTAAAACATTACGGCTAAATCTGTTTGAAAGCTGACTTTAAGTGGACACTTGCCTTGCAGTTTTCCTCGGGCAGCCTGATTCACAATCACAAACAGCTGCATGACTGGACGCAATTGAATCTGCAGTCTAAGACCAAAATATGTATGCACAACGAGGTAGTGGGAAGATGGTTGGAAAACTGAGAAGCTTGCTGGAAAACACAAGAGTCGTGTTTCAGATACTTTTTTCTAAATGGTTTTCACATGCTTGTTTGTTTTACCATCCAAGATTACAGAAGTTTCAGAAGCAGGAAAACATTAGGGTACTGAGTCACCGTATACCATGAAAACTGCAACAGAGAAGACCCAGAAACAGACCTCTTCTGTTCTGTTCAGATAAACACTGATCACTTAGAAACAGTAGCAGATCCTGTTCCCTTCATAAGAAGGCTACTTAGGATGAGTGAACTCTACATTAGGACTAGGAATCAAACTCCGATCTTTTTCATGAGCGCTCATATTGCTAACCATGCTGCTTGTATGCTGCTTTATTTGAAGTTATATGAACAGGATAGAGATTTCTACAAAATCATTAGCTCTACCTATAAAATATGTAATAATAAATTGGAGCTTCCTCTCCATGCTCAGGTTCCGTTTGTTTCTATTTCTTTCTCAAAATCTTCTTGCTTTCCCCATTTCTTCCACAGACGGGTCAGTTTACTTAAGGATTCAGTATTTCAAGGGACACTAGTGCCAACAACCAAAGGACCAACTCACACAATTCTTCTGCAGGCAGGAGAATTGCTGTCAGGGTGAGCCAACGTTCCCCAACATTAGCAAAAAGATATTCCAGGCATATTCCTTTTGTCCAGACCAGAACATGCTAACACAAAATATCAGGAGGAGCTAATGGTCAATTTATGCCCTTCAGCCAGCAGAGGGACAGAGGGCAAGGTAGTGACTATTTATCCCCCCTTCTTCCATAGACCATTGCAAGAATGGATATGTTATATTATATCAACCTGAGGCATCAGTCAATTTAAAATCTTAAAAAGAATTCTAATTTAAATAAGAGAAGCACCAAATTGACCCCTCATATTTCTAAGACAGGGAGAATGCTGAATTTAGCGCATGTGCTGAAGCTATTTCAAAAGAATAAAACAAAGAGCTTGTGGTGAGTCATATGATAAGAAGAGGCTATATATTAAATTATACTGCTTATTCCGTGAAGTACTTTACTCCAGATCCTTTCCACCAAATATTTAAAAACTGCTTCCCCCTGTATGTTTGTCCTCCCTGCAAATGAACTGTCTTTGCCAAAGGTGGCAGTAGCCAAGAAGCAGTGCTGCTTATTGACTGATGACTCTGCATCTTAATTATGCATAACTGGCAGGAGTAAACATTTACAGATCCTTTGAGTGATTGTTCCAGGGCCCTCCAGCTGTCCTCTGTTTATTGATCTCCTTCAACAACCCTTACAGATCCTGGTCCTTGAAAAAATTTCTGAAGTTGTAAAAGGCTGGAGGTGACTCCTTCTAGACACCAATGGCATTGCTCTTTGCATCAGCCATGGAGATAGTGTATAAAGTAACTGCAAACCGAAGTTGATGACTCCAGCAACCTCTCCGCCTAAACCAGCTCAAAGACAGGGACAGGTTGTCTGAAGTCAGTCCACAAGCCAGAAAAAAGGGGGAAACAGGAAGCAGGAAGAAGAAAAGGATCCTCCTAGTAGAACTTATATGTTGTATGTAAACCAACCCCTTCTCTCCCCTCCCTCAATGAGAGCAAAAATCACCCTTGAGTTCACTATGACATTGCTGGCTCCATATCAGTGACCTCCACCACTGGAGTATTAGCAGCCCCCTTGTTTTTAAAGGTGGGAGGCTGAAATAGGAGGACACGAAGCAGCAGATGAAGCAGCTTACACAGAATCATTGGGAGGGAAGAGGCTGTGGAGATCTGAGAAATTAAACAAGGCTTACTGGGTATCTGTCTTAAACCTATGAACATCCTTCCCTCCTTACTTACTTTTCCCCACAAATAGCTGTAGTCTAGTGATTAGGCCACAATACTTTTCCAGTACCCCAGAAATGATGCCTCAAAGGCCTAAACAACAGTAAAGTTCTTTGCCTGGTATGCTGGATGAGCCAAGAGAGATGACCCCACTCCTTACCTGTCACATGGGGCAAGCGCATCACTGCCTCATTCAGTAACACTGTGCCATCTGCTTTGAAAACTGTAATCTGCAGAAAAGCAAAGAGCAAAAAAGTTAAGTTACTAGGCTTTGTGGACTCAGAATGGGAAACATGCTTTGAAAATTAACCTGAAAACTGGAGAGGCGCACAGGGAAATCCCTATGTTGTGCAGGTAAAATGTGATGAGAATATAGGATATATGAAAGGAGGAATCTGACTGGTTAAGAAACATTCTGCCTGTGCTGACATCCACTAAGTCTACAAAGATTTGGGCTTGCTAGTCAATGTTGATTTTATAGTAGTCTAAGGCAGTTTATAATAGCAATAAAACACCTCAAGGATTTTACTTATTTTGATAACCCAGACTTGCCAGCTGGCATTTAGGAAAAGTACCACGTTGATTTCTCCTATACATGTTGTATAATTGCTTACAAAATCAAATAATACTGTAAACTGGACAGGAATTTCACAGAATAATTGCCCTGATAACATTATAGCATGAACTTTTGGTAACACAAACTGTATTTAAAAACAATACAAAAACCAGGAATACCATATATAGCAAGAATAGAGGCAAAAAGTCTTAGAGGTGGATGGACATATTAGAGATGCATAAAAAAGTCTCAGTGGAAAAATAGGTTATATGGGAAAGAAATTTCCATGAGAATGAAAACCTAGTGAAGATTCCCTGTTTAGTCTCTCATCATTAGTGATAAGTGAAATTCTAAAAGTGCAGAAGTTTGATCTGGATTAAACTTTCTAGTCACATGCCTTGTAGGTCAATGAATCCTTAAGTATCCACACTTAAATATCAATAAAATGTGATATCTAGGACTTTCTTGTTCCTAATCCAATGGGAAATGCCATGAAGACAACAATGCAATGTTTTCAGCACTAGGCAGAACCAAAAAGAGATGAAAGAAAATCAATCAGTTTTTTTCAATTGTTTATCCTAGGTTTTATCTGAGTTTTGAACAAAGGGAAAGCCTTGAATTGGCTTCTTCCTTTTTCTTTTCCTACTTTTTGCCTGAGCAGGATCACTCATCCACAGACAGGATCACCAGAGAAAAATTACCAAAAAGAGAAAGAAAGAAATTAGAAAAAATGATGGTAAAAAACACATTAAGATTCCATCTGCCAACCAGACCCCACAAAGTGCTTACATCTTTTTTGTGGTTCATCAACAGCACAACAGTCTTCAAACACGTCTGCTTGTCTTCGAAACTACAGGGACCCAGCTCAGCCAGGAGGGTATGGGAGTCATTGACACTGTTCTGCAATCACAAGGGCACAGAAATGATTTGTATGGACAAATATATCTTATCACAAACTGATTTCAAACCAAGAAGACAAACAAGCGTATTTGCCCTTAGTATGTATTAGTAGGTGCATTCATAAGAATATAAGAGCATAAGAAATGCCATACTGGGTGAGACCAGTGGGTCATCTAGCCCAGTATCCTGTCTCTGATAAAGGGCAAATGTTATACAGGGAGTGCTGGACAGTCCTGACACCCCAAACAGCCTGGTGTTGGGTGTGTTACTGCATTCCTCCCCCAGACAGACTGATCCCAAAAGTAGTTCAGCCTGAATTACAGAGATTAGCATGTGAGGAAAGGTGGGTTGAGGGACAGTCTCAAGTGAGTGAGCTGAGATGCGTACAAGGTGATAACACCAAGTAATGACCCCAGATAAAAACAATTATCACAGGTCATGAATCAGAGCTTCCCTGCTCCCTACTCAATTGGCCAAGAGATAGTTATCTCACAGAAATGGGCAGAGATATAGAAATGTGAACCCAAGCTGTACAAAACTCTACTATGCAATGGCATAGGTTTGGAAGCCTGGAAATTACCTCAACTCTGAGGACAAATTCTGAAGGTCCTGAGACCTCACCACCCCATAGTGAGTAAATCTATATATTCTCTGCTGTATGGAGCTGCTATTGGTAATTTTGCCTGAGCGTTAAATCAGCGAATGGTTTTAAATAACTTGTTTTGGCTTATCTTGTACTACTCAGGGTAAAATAAAAGCCCTCATAGTCATTCTGGGTATAACAGGAGAGCACTGAATTGGACATCTCAAGAGTGATCTAACCCCTATTCAGTAATCTCTCTGGCATGCTTCATTATTGGTTTAGAGATGTCAAAGAAACATCCCCAACCATTCTGTTCAATAGCCATTAATAAGTCTATCATCCATGAATTTATCTAATCCCATTTTGAACCTGGCTATACTATCTGCCTCTACCACCCCTGTGGCAATAAATCTCACAAGTTAACTGTGTGTTGCATAAAAAATATTTTCTTTTGTTAGTTTTAAGCCTGCCTCCTACTAATTCCAGTGGGTGCCCCCTAATTTTAGTATTCTGGCTGGTGTTGAAGTGCAGTTTCCTGTTCATGTGATCCACATCCTTTTCTAAACTTACCACATCCTTTTTGAGATGTGGAGACCAGAATTTCACACCAAGGGCACAGAATGGGCACACCATGGATTTGGATAATGACATGATAATGGTCTCCATTTTGTTTTCAAAACAGAGAACCTAAGTTTAGCTCTGGAAACACCTATAGGTTTGCTCTGCGGAAACTACATAGCCTTAAGGGGTATTGGTGCACGGAGCAGGAGTTAGTTGGCAGGATGTAGTTCAAATCAGCACACCCAGAGGTAATCTAGACATGTCTTACATCACCCAGACACTATTACAGGTTTCTGGTAGAAGGCTTCAGACCCTCAATGCAGATCTCTTTAGCAGAATTAAAACTTCAAGCTGTAGGTTCAGTTTTCCATTTTAAACATGCAGGAAATGTGCTCCTCGGGACTCTTGTGAAACAAACTCCTAAATAGTCTATGGTGTACCTGTTTCATAGCTATTGTAGGGCCACAAACTGTTAAGTCAGTCACAAAAATGGTGGTGATCACAGACCCTCACTTCCATTGGGGTGAGCACTGGAATATCACATCTCACTTCAAATTCTCAAGCATGGATTCTGCAGTGTCCTCCTCCTCTGTCTCAACAAGTGTAATGAAACAGTGATCTATGCCACAAAATCAGAGTGAATACACATTTTTAATTACTGTATTCTTAAAAAGGTGTCCACTACGTGATACCTTGGTTAGCACATAATAGCACTCTCCATGGAAGGTGTATTTCTTCGCATCAAAGGTGGTAATGTGAGAACCTCCTTCCAACATGCATGTCCCTGGACAGGGTATATCATGGCATATCCACCTGCCTGAATTACAGGTACTGTAGACACAAATAAGGAGTCAAAATATGTATACAGTAACTCAGGAACTCAAAGCACTGAAAATTATTTTTAAACAGGCACCATTAACATGGGACACCATGTCCCCAGGGGTTTTGAAGCTGTTACATTGGCCATTGTTTTAAAATTTCTTTTCCACATAGTACAGTCCCAGGAGGCCATAAAATTGGTTCACTGTTGCATCAGGTCACCGTAACACAAGCATAATGACATTGTGACTGTTTTCAGCCTGCCAGTCAGAAATTAGCTGCCAACTCAGAGACAAGCCCATGCACGGTCAGTCTAAGGAAGGTAGGCACTGCACTGGAACACTTACCATTCTTCACATTCATTGGCAATCTTTTGCCCGGGTGAATATAGGTGTCCATGTAGCTTGCAGGAACATTTGTTAACAGCCACACAACCTCTCCCAGTCAGGTCATCATAAACAGTTCCTATAAAATCAACCAGCACACTCTCATTATTCACATAAAAAAATTTCAAATACCAGCACCTACCAATAGAAGAGAAACTCATAGGGCTGGACCTCACCCAAAGCTAAAGAATGAGGTTCACAAAGAAATGAATGAGATTTAGCAGCACAGTTTTCATTAATTTTATTAGAGGACATGGTTAAATTCCTGGTAAAGCTTTGAAAACCTCAGCCTACAAATGTATATATGTATAAATTACTACACTATTTTTGTGGAGATAATATTATAAAGGTATTTTCCCAAGGTTGGCAGTAAGATCTCAGAATTTTGTTTATGAGCTCACTGCAAAATATGATTAATATCTCCATCCAGATAAAATACATGTAAGAATACTCAATGGGTCGTCCACAAGGACTGAATCCAAAGGCAGTAAATCTAAGAAAGCATAGCTCTTTACTACTTCAGTAACTGAACAGATTCATTATTTCAGAGGTAGTAGTAGGCTCATAAAACAAAATATGTGGCTGGTCGTATGATAGAAGAGGAGCAAAGAGACCAAATGGGTTAATGTGGGTTAATAACAAATAAATTTGCATATAACTTGTAGAAATACTACACCTAATTAATTCAGTTGCTAAATTCAGGGTGTGCCTGAACTGTCTGCATGGCAAGCAGCACCAGAGGTCCATGGCTCACTCCAGTGAAGTCTGTAGGCACACAGCCCCCTGCTAGTGCAGCCAGCAGTGTTTGGTCTTCACCCACTTAGAAGTTGGATAGACCTGATATAAATGATACAGCCCTCTGAGACACACTGGGTTTGTCTACATGAGACATTTACTGAGTTGTCTAATTAGCTCTACAGTAAATGTCTAGGTGTCTACATGTGTGGCCCTAATGAGCTGCAGGGAAACTAATACACTCAACAGCAGGGTAGTACTTGTAGGGTAGTAAGTGTAGATGCTGACGCAGGTGGTTGGCGCACAAGGGTACATCAGTGCGGGGACTGCCTCCTGGCTAGCCCTGCACTGAAGCATCCTCATGTGCCAGCCAGCCTTTCTGCAGCAGGTTGAGCCAGGCAGGAGTAGTCCCAGGCTGGCTGGCTGACCCGTGGGGCCCCCTGCCAGCCAGGGCTCTGCCCTGGCTTAATGTGCTGCAATCCTGGGTACACATTCAAACAACCTACCCAGGAGCAATAAACTCCAGTACCATAAACGCTGGAGTTTATTGCTGTAGCTTATGTGCACATGTTGGTGTGCCTACTCTGGAGTATATGAATAGACCTGAAACGAGATCTGCAGCCTAACAAAGGGCAGAAACACACCTACCTTCTGGGCAGAAACAGCCATCCATGTAGTGTTCTTCACAAAGCCTGATTTCCGGGTGTGAACACGTATCAATGCATGGGGAGCTGCTTTCCTGGTAAACCATGTTTCCAGGGCATGATTTAGCTAAAAATAACAAAAAGAGAAGCAATACATTATTAAAGAAAAAACTTTGGATTCCACAGAAATCAAAGCACAAATACTAGGCTCAAGAGGACTCAGTTTGGTTTTGTGTTTCATGCATATATATTTCTGAACTCCTTTTTACTTCTTTACATTTTTATCTGACTTCTTGAACAGAAGATGTTGATTTCAATGATGGTCCCTTTTTAACTCATGTAAAAAATTCAGACCATAGGGCTTTTAGCTGGAACATAAATGTCTAATTGTTGAATGAAAGAGAGAGGAGGGGAAAGGTAGGAAATGAACAATGGAGAAGCAGTTTTAAATATTTTACAGGGTTTCATCCATAAGGAGCTAGTTGCTCAATAAATTCTGTGAAATGGCTTACGACATAATTTTTCTGTCCTCCAGTTCCCCGGCCGGCCTCCAGCATGAGAGCACTGGCGAGAGTATTCTGAGATGGTGCTGCAGAGGCAGAAAGCATCCTCAGCTTCCTGGCAGGCACACTTGTCCTGCATACATGCCATAACATACATTTCCAGATTCAGGCGGGACTGGCAGTCACTGAATGCTTCGGAAGTCAGTAACCGCGTGCACTCATCATGCTAAGGAGAAGAAAAAAAGAAGGGTTTAACAGGCACTAAAGTTTCTAGAAAAGTTCCTTCTTACTACAAGAATCCTTAGTTCCTGGGCTTGTCTTAGGGCAGTGAAAGTGGGACAGAGCTGAGTCATGGGTGATCTCTGGATAATTCCCTCTCAGAAACATGCATGTGAATGAAGGCCTTTTGCCCATTTGAAAGGGTCATATGTTGACTAGTAAAATGGAATGAGATAAGCTCAAAAGAGAATGGACAGGCATTTGTCTGGGATATTGTAGTAACAGTGTTCCCTGTAACTGAGCATGTTGCTGGACTGAATGACCTTTGACTTCCCTTCCAAGACTATGATTCTGATTCAACACTTTGTTATGGCTTTTTACAGGTCATAATAATAATAATAATTGCTTATCCTGATGGGTTGTGAGCTTCTATATCCAGCAGCTGCCTATGGGGTGTGATCTCAGTTTCTAAAATTAACTAAATTAGCTTTGGGGTTAGTTGAGAACATAATAGTGCCTGCCTCTGAAAATGCCAAATCATCACATCTCTGCACATAATGTTGTTGCCAAGAACGTCTTCAGATTCCAACTGTGTAAAATTCACCCTTGTGATTACTTACATGCTGATGGCAGGTTGTGATTTCCTGAGTTTCATCTGGGTCTTCACATACGGAGTTGGGTGTGTTAATCTTGTGTATATTTCCATATGTGATTGACTTGTAGACGATGCCTGCAATAAGCATTGCAAATATAGCACTATGTATATTTGACTCCTGACACTAGCAATTTAACAAAGTGGTTATTATACTGTAAACTGTATCTTCCACATGAGTCATATTCTGAATACTTGAATACTACTAAGAAAACTCATTATTTCAGTAGTGAGCATAAAAATCCACAGTAGTGTTTACATGAGTGAGTACATCCAACTGGAAAAGAGTACTCCATTAATATTTTAACTGTGTGGCAATAACAAGAAAATTTCAGAATGATTTTTAAGGTCCCATACTGTAAATTCTAGATTTGGCAATATGCAATGCTTCCACATATAGAATCTATAAGCTCACTTTCTGTGGCAGCTACCTGTATTGTCATAACACTTACCTCCAGAGATAAACTCATTGTATATCTGCTGTCCATTGTAATCCCCGCAGAGGCCACAAGTATGGTTATTAAACTTCGGGTGCAGCTCCAGCTGAAAACCAAAAAACCAAAAATCAAATTACCTATAGCACTAAACATTCCTTTCTCTACTTTTCTTGACAGAGCAAAAACTTGTGTTCATGCTGTTCCCCGACCTTCCAGCTAAACAATAAGCTACCTCCACATTTCCTGTTGGAACAGTCTATTTAACACAGCAGCTCAGTTCAATCTATGCTACAGTGTTAAACCTAGACAATAGTTAAAAAAACAAAGAAAAGGAAAATAATTTCATTATCACACGTACCATCAGTGCATCTTCACGGTTCCATATCAGAACCAGGCCTGCTCTTGCATAGACTTTAGTGTAGACATCACTGGTCTCAATCCTTATACCAGACATGTAGTGTGGTGTCTTTACTCTGAAGAGAAGGACACCAGAGATTTTGCATTAAAACTCAATACAAACAATAGAAAGGATTGGATTGAATATCTGAGCTGTTATGTCAGAGATATCTGGATGCTTGGAGAAACTGGTCTTTATAGACAATCCTTTCACTAGCCACCATTTGAATGTACCCCTTACAAATGTCCTCCACCATACTTGACTGAACCCTTTTAGTTGGGTTATAAAAATCACCTTCCTCTCTGATATCCATGAGACAACTAATATTTTCAAAAGTTGCTCTAACCAATTTCTACTTTAGCTAGCCATGGAAATCCAGCTCACATTCTCATTTTAACAGCATCTCTGAGGACCTCTCTACCTGCTTGATCATTACACATGCAAAATTTGACCACAATTCAGGCGTATGCAACATTTCAGCGTACGAAAACTGATGCCTTTCTGAACAAGCTGGTCTTTAAGTGGGCACCTTGCCCTGCCTTCTCACTTCAGACAAAGGTGGCTAACTTTCCCTGTCTTGAGAAAGGAAAGAAGGTAAAATTACATGTACCGTCAGTCAGAGTAATTGCATAAATTAACTGGGACAGAGAGAATATTCACTGCTCACCATATTCAATTTTTTAATGATAGAAAAAGGATAATTTACAGGGATACCAGAAGACATCGGTATGATGCAAATCCATCAAGCAGAGGCCTGAGCAAAGAGGCTGTTAGATAATGAGATAATTTGCTACACATATACTTCCTCACTGAATATCTGCCTTATGGTATACTGCATATACAAGCCATAATACAGAACTTAGGTCAGTGATAAAGAGATTCTAGCAAACAGCTTGTCACTATAAACACTCAAGAGGTTGACACTTGATCAAACAGAAAGTACTTTACATTGGAATGCAGCCAAAAGAGCTATTTCTTTCTCCATACATTTCTCAGAAGAAATATTATTGCCTATGCTCACACGCATAGATGTATCATCTTTTACAATCTGCCCTGTCTTGTGACAAGGAGAAATGTATATCTTAATTTCTTGTCACTAAGGTTTTTTTGCCAGCTAATTAGGACACCTTTTAAACACCCAAGCTTTTAAACTTCTAGCTAACACTTGGGAACTCACAAATGCTCATTATTACCACTCACTTGCAGGTCATACCATACACAGTGAAGGATGAACTCCTCTTCTCCCTCACTCCCCCCTCCTTCCCATTTTCAGAAGAGAATGGTTAAAGCACTAGATATGTATATTAGTGAACTAGGTCTTTTGAGGGAGAGCTTTTCTTAATGCTATATCTGAAGTAGGAATCAGATCACAGGGAGGTATAATAATTATGAATCAGGACCTACTCAATTTGTGATTTTGTGGAAATCCTGAAGTGGGACATTGTCCACAAAATCCATGAAAAAAACCTTACTAAAAATAAAATTCTTCATAGACACTGCATCCCAGCCGCACAACCCACCAAGAGGAGAGGGGGAAGGGGAGCTGCTGGCATGAAGGAGATGGCTACTGCCCTCACCCCTCACTGCTGATTGACTGAGAGGCCTGCCTGTCATGCGGCCCCACCCCCCTCCACTAATCAGTAGTGAGGGACGGGGCACTGGGGCCCCTCAGCCAATCAGAGGCATGGGGGGAACCTACCATGATAAGTCCACAAAAATGGATGCCAACCGTACAATCTGCCTGCAAAACTGGCCTCCTGCCTCCTCAATTTGGGTAGGTCCCAAATTATTAGGCAAACTCCACAGCACTAACCCTGGTAGAGCTTTGCAATTAAAAAAAATGATGTCCTTTTTTCCATTTTGCCTTTTGTCTTTGCTCTTTATTTTGATTTTCATCTTTATGAACGTTAGTGCCTTCATTCTTTGACTTCATAATAGGGTTGTTCTTTCCCTCATCCATGCATGTAGGAAGTAACAGAAATCTTACTGAAAGGACTATCTGGAAAACATAGTTAAATGCAGATAATGGAGTTCCCAGTAGGGACCCTAATATACCTGGATGGTTCAGTATCTGCCCTGAAATGTTGTTTGGCCTGCATCTGTGTTAACCAGGATGCACAAGGGTGATATTCTACAAATATTTATAAGCTTTATTGAGCCTCAAATTCTAAGGTAACTTATAGAAGCATTAAAAAATTTAGAAAGTCACTATTTCCAGCACTCTGTAAGTCATATCCCAACACCATTTCCAAACCTACAGAAGTACTAGCAGCTCCAAAGCAATATGCATGCTAAACTTAAACCAGAATTATCCCAACTCCACCCCTTGGTAGCGTGTGATCACCAGGTAATTCCATTTTATAATGGAATTAAAAAAAGAGGTCTCCTTCCTGGGGACCCATCTGATTACCAATAACATTCAGGTTGATATTTTGTGTACCTCAAGGCAAATACTAAAATGCAGCTACATTACAGGCTTCATTGTGCAGGCACATAATGATATTTTATTAGGGTTACCATATGTATAGATTTTCCCAGATATGTCCTATTTTTTGGCCCCCTGTCCTTGTGCCCGTGTGGGTTTTTGCAAAATGCAAGCAAATGTCCTCTGCTTTTCCTGTGCACATACAGCGTGGATGCTTGGGGCTGACAGCAGCAGGCAAGGTGATTAGCTGCCAGGGGTCAAGTGCTCTGCACACGGGCCCCAGCAAACTGCTCCCAGGTAAGTGTGTGTGTGCGTGAGTGTGCACGCAGAGAAGCTGTATGGGCAGCAGGGCTGAAGGGTCAGGCCTACAGGTCATGAGTGAGGGGCACTGGCAGTGCTGGGGGGAGTAGGGCTGCAGGTCTGGAGTGAGGGGCACTGGCAGCACTGTGGGGGAGGGGGACAGGGACTTAGGAGTGAGAGGCAGAGGCAGGGCATAGGTATATCACTGCCCCACCCCACAGAATCATATACCCCTCCTTCTCCTCCCTACCACAGGTGTCCTCTTTTTTGATCCTGGAAACATGGTAACCCTAATTTTATATGACAATGAATCAGACACGAAGAGTAGCACCAAGAAAAGCAATAGAGGAAATTAAATTCTAAAAGGCAGTAAATCGTATATGCAGTGAAAACCTGTTCTACAAGCCTTCTTTTAAGAGGGTTTTAGTGATTTATGAACAATGTATCAGAGAAGAATAGGCTCTGCATGCACAGGAGCTGCATGGGATCCTTTAAAGAACCTCTAAAAAGTTGCCTGTAAATTTCCTTTTAACAGTTTGATGCATTACTACATTGTCTCTCATTTGGGACAGTAATATATTTGAAAAGACTTCACAATATTCCTGTACATATATGTTGCCTTAGTGCCTAGAAAATGGTTTGTTATTTTTTATTCCTTCAATCAGTATTCACTGGAGCAGGTTCCACAGTTTTATCAAAACCCAGGTTCCAATTAAAGGGAGAGTGTTAAGTACAACAATGAAAACCACAACATCAGTAGCTTTAACATGCTAAAATATGTTAATCTTGGCTCATATGCTGTCACCCTGGCCCCTAGGAGCAGTGCCTTACTCTCTGAGTGTTCATTCTTGCACAATAATGCACTATTCAACAGGAGTAATGTTGGCAGGCTAATGCCCTGTATGATCACATTACAGGAGTAGGAAAATGCCACCACTTAATTGGAAGAGAGTCTATTACTTTTAAGCCCCAACACTGACCTGAGTTATAATTGGTATAATCTAATGAAGAATGCCCACTAGGATTTAAAAAACTCAAAAGAAGAAAAGAAAAAATAATCCACTTTTTTTTGCTGAGAAGTAAAAACACCCACATTAGTTTATGCAGACCCGTTGAACCAAATCCATATAAATTGGCATAGGTTCTCTGAAAATGATGACGCTGCACCAATTTGCATCATATAAGGATGTGGCCTATGTTTTGTGCTCTGTCACACACAGCCCAAAATAGAACAATTCAACAGCCAAATTGTCTCAGAGATGTACAGAAGCTAGCATTGATGCTAGTGCATGCAAGCAAATATTGTAAGCCATCTCCAACATTTCTTTTGACTCATGAAATGCTTGCAATACATGCTTTCAAGCTATATATTATATTACATAGTACTATCTCTCATAGAAGTTTACACATATCCTGGAAGGCTTAAAATACCAGAAGAACTTACATTTTTCTATCCACCGCAGCATATTTCTGGGTGAGGTAGATGTTAACTTCCTTAATGGTGACTAGGACATTCTGGATTTCAGGGTGTCCTTTGCTATTCAGACCACGCTGAATATGGACAGAAAACTCGCTGTAAGACTCTCGGCAGTCGACAGCAAACCTGTATGTGCAAAGGCCTGGAAACTGATAGACATCACCATCAAAAGTGTTGAAATGATGGTTTCCCCAGGTACTGCAGACATGGTGGCCATGGTTTTGGCTTCTACCTGTTAGGTGGTAGAAAAGACATGAAAAAAAAAGAAAAGAAATTAAATAGCAGGCATCCTCTACTATTAAGCAACATTTTACTGTAGAAGAGTGGCACAATATGCACTTTAGTTACAAAATACAACTAGATTTACAAAAGAAAGTAAACCAACAAAGAATGCATAGCAAGTCATTTATAAGTATGTGCATGATGTCCTGTAAAACTCCAGCCAACTCTAAATCTCCAGCATTTGCAAAATATGCAGACAAGGTCTGAATTTCTGGGTCCCTCTTACACATCTCAGTACACTTTGAATGGATGAAAGCTCTTGACTGCTTCAAGTAGAGCAGTTTAATACACCTATAATGAGTATAATATTTCAGTACCATTAAGCTCTCATGCCAAAGGTATTAATTTATTTTAAATCACTGTAATTATTTTATGGTTAATACTTTTATTAGGTACATTCCTTATGGGAGTTAGTGCTTTGATTGTTCCAATATCTACCAGAAGGGAAACAAATGTATTGAAAAGCCAATCAAAGCCCCTATTATTCTGTGCAGAAATGTTGTCCTGTCACAAAAGAATGTGTGCATAACTTGAGTTCATTATTAAAACTAGAAGTCAGAACTTATAGTACTATCAACCTTCACAAGGAGACAAGAGAATATACTAAGAAAAAAAAAAGAAGAATTATGAAAGGAGGAGTATGATAGACTTGTTTATATTCCTGCCCCACTTTTCCACATCAACAACTGACACAAATTTTACATGTATTGTTGCAGATTAGATTTGAGGCTTTTTATCAGATCTGTGCATGGCAAGACAGCACTGCTAAAATAGTAAGAGGACACCTCCAATTTCAGGTATATGCATTTAAATCACAAGGTTCATTGTGAAAAAGTTCACTTTAAACTTTGGATTTTGAAGGCACTAGCTTCACTGTATTCACTGCATGCAAAAAAGCATCATATTTACACTTCATGCATCTAGTTCAGTCTAAGTTTCTCAAGAGATTTACAGATACTGTTTCCTCTGGGAGGTCATTCAGGGATTCCCAAATTCCCCTTTTTGAGTCTTTGTATTCAACCAAAGGCTCAAGATGCTTCTTTCTCCACATAAATTCTTCCAGAACCCATCTTTGCAGATGTCTGCATCTGATGGAAAATGGAATGGGAAAGCAATACTCCATAGCACTTGCAAATTCAAGAAACAAAGGACAAAGCCCATGATCCAAATGCTGATCAGGAGAGCATCACCTATCTGTCCTAAAATGCTTGCTATGTTGTAAATAATAGATATTTATTCCATGACCTTACACCCATTAAATTGGAAACTTATTTTTAGGAAGACAGAATAAGAGATAAACTGGGATTGTTAGAGCAATGGATTGAAAAAATGTAACGTTTTGCCAAGCGTTACATAAACATACACCTTTGACAAAGAAAGTACAAAACACTCTTTCAATGTAGCCAAATGCACAAATTACCTTAGTTTCATAGATGCAGAGATGCTAGGGTCAGAAGTGACCTCAACAGATCATTGAGTCCAACGCCCTGCCTAGGCAGGAAAGAGTGCTGGGGTCAAATGACCCCAGCCAGATGCTTATCCAGCCTCAGATCTTCATCTCCTTTTTTCCTAACTTCTGTAAACTTTTATACTACACAATTATTGCAGTTAAAACTGTCTGAAAACATAGTAAGGAAAAATAATGTTCTTTTTCCATCAGGCTAGAGACCAATATGGAGGATATAGCCATTGAGCACATCCAACAGTATAGAACTGCTCTCCAAAAGAGCAACATCTATTTCATATGAAGTATCTATTTCACATATTCAATATTAAGGTAATTTAGCCATTTTAAAATTCCTTTAAATTATTCAGTTGCAAGTTTCCACACTTTTCCATTAGAAGCTTCTTCCATAGACCATTTCTAGTTCTTACCTGTTTCATACTTCCTTGCATAGGAAAGAGCCAGCCATAGGATAAAAAGGCTGGCAAGTCTTAGCCCCATAGCGGCTAAGGTGGGCGAACTGAGAATGCTTTCTGAAAACTTTTCTTTATATAATACCCACTTTTGCAAGTAATGCCATCAGAGGGGAGGAGATGCTGCAGAATGAGGAAAAGGAGGAGTAAAAAATGGGTGTGATATTTACTAAAGCTAGCAAAGTAAATAGACGTGGGCATTTTTCATTGTAAAATTTGGAATATGGTATGCAGGGAATAAAACAATATTGATTCACTTATCATGCCAGTTACTTTTATTTGCCTTTTTATAATATGACTCTCCTATAGGATGCTATTCTTTAAATTCCTTTAGTGTCATTGAATCTAAGATAACCTACAATAACCTCTGTTAAAGAAAGTTAATATTTTAGGGCCTAAACAAGAAAATCCATTAAATGAAACTTAGTTGGGGATTCCCTACAACACCTTCTCTGAAGCCAAGGTACCTCTACTATTTTTTTTCATTACTACTCTTTTCATTATTATTCAGAATTATTTCTGTAAAAAATAAATAATGTTTGTAGAGTGCCATAAAGATGAAAGTGATATTAAGGGGCTAAGATATCACATACCAAACACTAAAATTGCAGATATATATTGGGATTTCCTTTTCATGTAAAGTTCTGGGATACATTCAAGGCTAGACTCGGCTTGTAAAGCACTTTGTGGGGTGATATCAGAATATCTGAGGGAGCTCATATTATAGCACAGTATCTACAAAACATCCCTGGCATTACAAGATTTGCTAAAAGTTTATGGAAGCTCACACAAATTACACACAAACATTTTAGGCTTTGAGAAGGAAAGCAAAATATTGTTGCCTACATCCATTGCCCTTTAGCCCAAGCCATGTATTTTTAGGCTGGACGCCTTTTAAACTACTTTACTTACTGCTTGCTTACTTGCCGCTTGTTTATAATCTATCACTCCCTAACTCCAGAGTCAACAGTCTCAAAAGGCTGTCAGACTGGCTTTAATCCATGACAAGGCAGAAGAGAGAGACAGAAGGGTGTCCTTGTCTAAGTTTCAGCATTTAAATTTAGCCCAAACCTTGCTCTAGAAAGAACTGCTATTTTGCGTACCTTCTTCTCTTTCTCTCTGAACCGTTCCTCAGAAAAGATCTCTCCAGCTCACTTTACAAAGAAAAAACTCTCTCATTTTAGCATGTTTTTAACTCAACTACTTCATGGCATTAACAGGATTTATATTTTTCAGGCTCCTGGGCTGTTTTCTTTATTGTCCCAAGCAGAAGTTTCTTCCTGCAGGGTCTTTATGTAAATCCCTAATCTTTTCAGCAACTCACACCCTCCTCTAATTGCTCAAATTACATGTAACTAGAACTTTTAAACCTTTCAAAGCAGCCAACAAAATACTGTATGTGCTCTTCCTCTCAAAGCTATGTTAATCATAACAGGTTATCAGTACTAGAAATATCCTCAGATGTTGACAAAAAGGATGTTTTTCAGCTCTTTTAATGGGTCTGTCATAATTACTTGTGTCCCTTTCAGCCTCTCTAAATGCATCTGATCCAGTGGTAAGCCTTGTGCCTTCACTATCTTGTGATGGAATTTTGTAGTTCTTCCCACTCCTAAATTGTACCCAGGAGGCGTGTCTACACGAGATGCTATGTCGCCATAGCGACAAGCTATGACGACGTAGCTCGTTGCTATGGTGACATAGCATTGGCAGGCACCAACCATGATGCTGCCACTATTATGCAGTAGCAACAAGCTACTGCGCCGTTGCTTGTTGCTACTGCACAGTAGGGTTGGAAATTACCTCTTCACTGCACAGTACCAGCAGGTACAGCGCAGTCATTTAGTACTTGCTAAAAATATCCTAGTACTTGCTACAGCACAACCTAGTACTTAAGCAAGTCCTAAATGACTGTCCAGTACCAATCTCATAGTGGGGCACACGTGTAGATGTGCCCAGTATTAACTGTTCTTATTCTAAAGATTTGACAAAATTCAAGCCCCTGCAGTTCCAGACAGCCTACTTAACAGGAACAAAGCAGTTAGAGTAAAAAGACTTAAAAAACAGTCTATTGTATCCATGTCCACATTACCATTTCTTGAAAGTATCCTAATGAGGACTTTCTCTTCACGATACTCCAAAGAGATCTAGTATCTTATTCTGGCTATCCTGCAGAGCTACTGTCTTTCTTCTATAGCAAAACCCCCAGTTTTTCTTTTTTTTAATACACACACACACACACATGCATTCCCTTCCCTTCCTCAATTATTTCTGACTTTTCTTTCCCTCCCTCTCTAATTCCTATAGATAAGCATAAGCGAGCTCAGACTTAGGATAAGCTTTAATATTTTTATTTTGGTAGCAAGTTTTTGGTTTTGGATATCCACTGTTTTATATTATATAATTATTAGGTTTGTATTGATTTTTACTATTGTATACTGCATTATTATCATTTTCATATTGATTTTTATTGTTTCATATGGATATTGTATGGTTTAGGCCTGTGTTTGTAAGTGAACAAAAGTACTGTCAAGTTTCCATTTTGTATATCAAGTCTCCATCTTGTGTCCTCTGCCTGGGCATCCCCTGTGTTGCAACTGTGTGAGTCACGTACCCCTCCCATGTAAATTGGTTCCCGGATGAATGGGAGTGATCAGGAATGACTGAAATACAATGGTAGCAGGCCTCTACTGAAAGACCTGTAATGACTGGGGCATCACCTTGCATTGATTCATCCAGGAACCACGGACCTCACCCAGGAACAGAGACAAGAACCCAGCATTTGAAAGACAAAAGACCCTGCAGAACCAGCAACTCTACCATTGTACCCCACCATTATAGACACCTGAAATCACACATCCCTGCATGGAGCACACATGCTCAGTAAGCCAGGGGCTGACCCTTGCCTGGGCATGCCTCCTGTCACTAGGGTCACATAAGGTCTGCCCCTATAAAAAGGGGCAGTGAAGACAGACCCAGTGGAAATGCCATTTTCATCCGGACCAGACCAGCTTCATGTCACCTATCCACCCCAGAGGCCCTGCCGGCGACCCCCCTCTGGACAACACCAAGCTGAAGGAGACCCCGACTGGCCATCAAGGATCAACTTCCAGCCTGGGACAGATAGATATTACATGCACATCTCCTTCTACAATTTGGACTCTCTCTCTCTCTCTCCCTCATCCTGGACTTCAGTGTACTTCAACCCCTGTACCAAGCCTCTCTAACCCCTACTGCCATTGTGTGGGTGGATGGCTGGGTGCAAGGAAACCAATAAGACATTGTGTCACCATCTCCCCTGTTCAAAAAACCACTGTCATTTGCAACCCTGAGTTGGGTCATGTTTTACTGAATCCCAGCCCCTTGCCTATTTTAAATTCCAGCCTCTTTCTCTCACTCTCACAGCTCCAGCCTCTACCTCTCTGCCAGTCTCCGGATCTCCTCCCAATTCCCTTTTCTGCCACCTGTCAGCCTCTCCTTGCTTTTCTGCTGTCCCCCTTGCTCCCCACGTTCCTACTGCCTTTTCCCTGTGACTTTGTTTGCTTTCCCTCTGCCCCTGCTGCCTTTCAGTCTCTCCTGCTGCTTTTCCTGTGATTTTTCTGCTCTCCCCCTGTTCCTACTGCCTTTTCCCCATGACTTTCTGCTGCTCTTTTCTGCTTTCCCACCTTTCAGTCTCTCCTGCCACTTTTCCTATGATTTTCTGGTCTCCCCCTGCTCCCCATGCTCCTACTCCCTTTTCCCTATGACTTTCTGCTGCCCTTTTCTGCTTTCCCACTGCCCTGCCACCTTTCATTCTCTCCTGATACTTTTTCCGTGATTTTCTGCTGTCAGTCTCTCTGTTTTCAGGCTTCCCCTGAACCTTCTGTAGTCCTCCACCCCTCCCCCCCGCCCAGCTTCCCAGCTCCTTGTGGCTGTCCTGCAGTTTTCTCCAGCAGCTGGAGCCTTTTTCCAACTCCCAGCATCTACTGCCACTCCCTGCAGCTTCTCTAGCTGCCCCAGAGCCTTCCTCTAGCTCCCCACACCCAGAGCCTCTCTTTAACACTCACACTTTCCCTTAGTCCCATTTTCCCTCTCTCTACCTACCTTTTCAGCTCCCCCATAGCTCTGGCTCCAGTCCCAGCCCCTGTGCCGGCATCGCTCGCCTGTTCTGCAGGCTTTGGGCATTGTCTTTTAATCAATTAAGATCAATTAACCAAAAGGTACCCCCGAGCCTCAGTTCTTCAGCCCAGGCCCCTCTAGTCTACCAGTTCTAATCCAGGTCCCAGTAACTTTCACTCCCAGCAACTTTCACTCCCTACACTTCTACTTTCTTACCTTAACCTTTCCCTAGGTATCCCAAGTACACCAAGCACATACATACATACGTACATACATACATACACATCACAACACCCAACTTAGGAACTCACCTGTGTGACTGTGTAGGTAAGTGGTATGTGTGTGAATTCGTGAATACATATATGTATACACACATATATAGATATCATTGTATGTGTGTGGTATATGAATTAGTAATCCACATATGTGTGTTGTAAGTGGAGGTGTTGGTAACTGATTCTGTCTAAATTTGGTGTGTGTAGCATGTATGGGCTTAAACCAGTGATAGGTGTGCATGAACATAGACTGGTTATTTTGAACGTTTATGTATCTGAGTTGCTAGTGTGAGTGTGCATGCCTAGTGGGGGTGTATGCACCTAGTGAGTGTATGTGTGCTTAATTGATTTTTTATGTGTGCATGTGCAATTGTACACCACACCCTCCTGTCTAACAGTGCAATACTGAGATTCTGAGCCTTGGCCTAACCTCTCAGGGCAACACTTCCAAAAAAGAGAGTGCTTTTTAGACTTCCCAGAGTTCTTTGGTTCTTCTGTTTTTGTGGGATCTTTTCTGTCATTAAAGCTAATAGTTTGGGCATTTTCTCACAACAGTTCTTAGATGTTGGCTTCAATGTGGCTCTGTCTTCAGCCATCATTTCCTTTCTGCACCTTTTTCCAAACAATATCTGCTGAGTTAAACCAACGCAACCATACACTAAACTTCACCTTAACTAGGCCAACATTCACTATTCAGAAGTTATTTTGAGACATTCATGATGTATCAGCTTTCTAGGGAAAACTGAATATATATGCTCATGGATACACATGAGAAGTTTGCACATGCCCTTGTGTGCCCCTCTTTACCTGAACATTTCTGCATCCAAAGCTGGAAAGTGACCATGCCACTTCCTCGCTCCATTCATGTGCTTAGAAGATCCCTTCCTGATCCCTTCTTCATTAATCTCCAGCCAAGGCTGTATGCAGGAATTTCCTGCCTACCAGGTGTGAGAGAGACACCCTCTTGAATAGTCTAAGTAGTGTGAGTAGGCTAATCCTCTTCCAAGCTGGCCTAAATCAAGAACTAACTCCTGGGCTTTGGTTAACTAAATGTCAGATATGCAAGGGATGCAAGCCACCCATCAGCTCTGACATGTCTTCTTTTTTTCCTATTCCTACTTTGAAGCCTTGTGTCAATGACAAAACCATTTTCCTTCTTTCACTTGTATTCCAATGATCATTTTGTCTCTGCTCCATCTCCCAGTGTCCTGAGAGTTAGAGTCCAATGAAGCAATGTCCCAGTGTCAAGAGAAAAGGAGGAGAATGGACTATGCTCCTTGCCTACTGAGTTTGTTTTTTCTGATTTGCTCTCCACTGTTTCTAGCCTGTCTCAAGTGGATGTCATAACCCTGTTTAACTACTGGTACAGATACAGGTGTATCCTCTTTCCAAAAGCTTCATGTACCCAGAGTCATATACCAGTCATGTTTCCCCATATTTATACATTGTCTCCTACAGAGCACCTGGACTTGAGAACATATCCAGCCCTGCTTGACATGAATCACCAGAATTCAAATATATACAAGATACTGCCGAGCAAATGTAGAAAAGGGGTCAATCCTGGAGTTAGTCCCAGTGTAGAGTCAAAGCTAAGACACTCTACAACAGTTCCTTAAGGGAATGGCCAGTATGCGAGCTTTACACTATGGTTCTTTCTTGAATGTCAGATGTCAACAGCCTGGTGGTTGAAAGCCAAGGATGCCCCTTCCCTCCCCTTTCCCCTCCGCCCCGGCGCAACAGGGATGGGTGAGACAGGCTGGTGGTGTGCCCTGCCCATGGTCACCTCAGGCTCCACCCTTTGCTCCTCTGAAATCCCTCCTTTTGTATTCATTTTCTCTTCTGATGACTCTTAATTTCTGGGCATCACTGATTGGTTTCTCTATGGTTGTCATACCGTCCATGTTTTGTGCTGTCAGCAAATTCCATTGTTCCAACAAACCCATCCCATGCACAAATCTTAATTTGGTTACTTACCAGTGTTTTAATTTGGGCATGCCCCAGCCTCCTAATTTGGTCTGTCCACCAAAACCGGAAATCCCAGGGGCTGTGCAGTTGGGCACTGTGACCTGGCTCCAACATGACAAGCCTATCTCATATTATGGAACAGTGTGGTACATATCTTCAATTTCCCAGCTTGTGTGTGCCTGTTGGCATCAGAAATGGTGTCTGCCTTGAAGGAAACTTTGTCACAAACAGACTTTTAGAAGCCATTTAACCTCTGCCATTCCCCTGGGCCATTATTTTAATGCAATATCTATTATACCTATAAGACAATTCCTAAAAGTGAATCTCTAAATACCATTTTCTTGCCATCGTTTTCTTACCATCATATCTGGCCCACAGGTTGCATCTTGCCAGACAGCCTGGAGAGGAGCTCCCACAGGTAAGTGGCAGGGGGGATTGAGGCCCCCATAGGGAGGGATGGACTTGGGAAGGGCTGGGGCTGGGGATACTGCTTGGCCAAGCAGTGTGTGGGGCTTGAGGTCTGGGATCACAGTGCATGGCTGCAGAGCCCCAGCAGGGAGCAGGATGAAGTTGTGGGCAGCTTGACTGGAGTGTGGAGGGCAGCGACCAGCTCCCCACTGCTGTGTGCACTTCTGGGGGCAAGAGGGACCTGTGGCCCCCAGATCTATGCATGGGGTTGGGGCAGGGATAGGGTGGGATGCCCACTGCAGGCTCAGGCTCCCACCCTGCTGCCCTCCCCCAGGGCCTCTGCAGCCCTGTGGGTGTGACCCAGCACTGCAGCACACAGTGGGGACAGGCAGGAAAGCTGTTTACCACTGAGAGCTCTGCACTGCCCTGGCATCACAGGCTTGTGCCACTCATTGTAACCCCATGAACAAAGGATGCATTGCCAGGGCAGCATGGAGCTGGCAGCAGCAAGCAGCATTCCTGTGTGCCTCTGCTGTTCCCTGAAGCACCAGGTTGCACCTGCATTGCTGCAGAGGCCCTGGGGGAAAATAGCACCCACACCCACCTCCACCCCACACATAGATCTGGGGGCCATGGGTCCCCCCTACCCCCCGGGAGTGCATGCAGCAGCAGGGAGCCAGCCCCCTCACCCAAGCCACAGCAGGCAGCAGTGGAAAAGTCAGGCTCCACTTAGCTGTAGCAGCTACCTCCTGCCAAGGGCAGGGGGCTGCAGACCTGGTTCCCTGGCCTCACAGCCCTGGCAGCTGGGGGCCCCCTCCAGCAGGGCTCGGGATGGCAACAGGCTGTAGGTGGGGAGTGAAGGGCACTAGCAGGGC
>NW_017728947.1:2462537-2499952 GCF_001723895.1 Crocodylus porosus | reverse complement strand
GGCAGTGCTGATGCTGGGAGAGGGGCTACAGAGGGGGCTGAAGTCACCCCAAAATTTGCCACATCCTCCCTCTCAGTGTCACCACC
Source organism: Crocodylus porosus (assembly GCF_001723895.1). Taxonomy (NCBI): domain Eukaryota; kingdom Metazoa; phylum Chordata; order Crocodylia; family Crocodylidae; genus Crocodylus; species Crocodylus porosus. The sequence goes on along the minus strand of NW_017728947.1, from coordinate 2,499,866 downwards.
ACCCACCCTGAATACACCCCTGGCCCAACCTCCCTGATGGGAAGAGCCCAGCTCTGCCCCACCCCAGCCCCAGCCTGCAGTGGCTGCACTCATGGACTGGGTATTTATCAGTGATATTAGTGGCCACATCAGCCAAAAAAGCCAACTGCTGACGGTGTCAATTTTCCTTATATCAGTGCCGATCCAATATGGGACTGATGTATTGTTGCACCTCTAGTAATTATGTACATGGGGAAAACCCCTTGGAGTTTTTATGAGGATGATGATGTAGAAAAGCATCTCTCCCTTGGTTCAGTTTACACCTATCTATCCATTCCTATGCCCACAGAAGCTTAAACAAAGACAGAGAACATAGAGGAGTTTCTGCAAGATGGGGTTAAATGAACTATACTATTTAGCTTCAACATATTCCTCTCCCTGTGATAAATGTTGACAAATGGAGTTGGATTTTCCAGATCTTTAATTCTAACTTTAGGAAATACCAAAAGAAACAATATTGCTGAGAAATTTTTTCCTTACTTTGAAAAAATATTTCTGGTTATATGGTTCCATAGAGATCTGGGAAGAGAATTACAAGGATCCTAAGGTAACTAACCACTTATTTTCAGATTGGTTTTTACTTTCAGTGTCAAAGAATTTTGAGGTGGAGAAAGGGGGAAACATCCAGCAGAGAATATACTGTGCTTGCTGCAACCATAATTTCTGAGATATGTGTTGTTTCCAGAGAAATTGCCTTTGATGTCCACTGGAGTACAGCAGGCTTCATTAGACTCTGATACCATAAACAAAATTTGTTTCTAGAGCCTTAGGTGAAGTGTGCTTTCCTCCTTCCTCTCTTTTTAATAGTTACATGTGGTGAGTAGAAAGATGACAATGCTTCAAAGACAGCCTCCAACACAGTTCCATAGCAAGGGAGGGGCAAGTGGGGTGGCTTCCCTGGGCACCAAAGTGAAGGGATGCAAACAAGCACTACCCAGCCAGGGCAGGGTATGGGACGGAGCCACGAGTGGCTCATTTGGGGAGGCACGGGGACAGGGGAAGGGCAGTTCCTGCTGCTGCATACACTCCTGAGCAAGCATGAGGGGGATGTGTACCCCCTGGATCTATGCATGGGGCAAGGACAGGATGCCACTACGGGTATTGCCCCAGGTGCCAAACTTCATTGCTATGGCACTGCTCCAACATAAATGTTATCTTTCAAACACTATGATTTTTTAATACGCCTTTAGTTACTACTTCTTGGACATTAAAATACACAGGTGCTCACTCTCCAATACTGGAAAATTCTCTTCCTATTATTCTCTTGATAATTAATAACTCCTTCCATTTTGTTGAGCTTCTAGAAGTTTACAACTTAGCTAAAACACTTACCTAGGTTTAGGATTTAATGTATAATAACAATCTTCAGGTGTTTGAGTTATATATAACTAAGCTATTAATCTAATTATCACACACAGTCACTTCAACACACCCTAGAAGCTAGGGTTTTTCATATACTGACAATTGGCATAAAATTATTCTGTTTTCATTCTTAGCCCCACACAGTGCCATATGCACTTACAGTAATTTGTATCAGCTTGACTTGCAGTAATTAAAGTAGTTTCTTTATCTTTCCATCCTTTATGCACATAACCAAATCCATAATTTACAGCACATAACTACACATGGGAGGAAAGAGTATGTCAAATGCAAAAATATGCCTTACTTCTGAGATTTCCACCTGCTGCATATCTTTCCTAGACTAATCCTAGTTGAATATTAATCCTTGAATCATCAGAAGGTACACCATAGATAAACACTGTTGTTCTGATTTGTATAAAATGTACAAGTTATAGAGTGTATACTGAAAAAACACTGAATAATAAGCACTGAATACAGCGTTATGAAACGTAGACTAGAGAATACACTAAATAGAATATAGAAAAAACATAAAATTGTGACACCTTTAAACCAAAGCAAGAAAACATTTTCTATCACAGAGATGATCACAACAACAATATGCAACCTCTGTTATTAGGGAGATACTGAAATTACCATATTTTCTCATATGCAATACTCATCTTTTTCATCAAAAAAAAATTGGTATGCATGTATTAAGCAAGGAAGCTTATTTTCTAACTGGAATAGAATGAACCTGTTTTGATTCCTGCTCTACAGTGCAGCAACTCTTGCATTACTATTCAGGCAGCTGAGGTAGTCAAGTGACTTAATGGATCATTGCACTTCACTCCAGAGGTGTTAACAATTGTCTCTCCTTTTTAACGGTCTTGATGCTCCACTAATCAAACTAACACTTCTGTGGGAAATTTTGCTGTCTTATTTCACAGCCTAGCTCACAAGAAGGATGATTCAGCTGAACATCAGACTCCATATTTGTAGTATACAAGTATAACTCTAGAAAAGTGCTTTTCATCATTCTGTCTTTCAAAAACAAGATGTGTATTATTTTCAGGAGCATGTTGTATAATAAAATATGGTACTTTTGAAAGAGTACAGGTGACCATCGCCATTCGTGGGGGATATGTTCTCGTGATCCCCGTGAATGGCGAAATCCGTGAATAAGGCACTACGTTCTTGAACGCAACCTGCATTCATGAATAAAGTGCCCCCGGTGGCTGGTGGGGGCATGTCTCTGGCAGCAGCAGCAGGAGTGTGGCAGCAAGCACAGAGCTCCTGAGGAGCTCCTGTAAGTGTATAAAGTGTCTTTAAAATGCAAGTTTGGCATTCATGAATATTTGAAACCAAGAATGCTGAACCCACAAATAGCAAGGGTTTCCTGTATTCACATTATATTGCACACTTTGCTGATTTCCATCACACAAATTCATTTTTTTAAATTATAAAACAAAGTACACAGGGATGCATTCAGTAGTGGTTTATGTTTAACGTATTGTATTGATTGTCTTAATATACTTAATTGACAAACAATGTGTATACCATATGTCTGAAGCATCAGAAAGAGCTGTAAATTTTGACAACTCCCATTATACAAAGTAAATTTTTAAAAACCCCTGTAAAGCAGAGTACACTGACAAGAAATTAGTGATGACAGATGGTCAATAGTGTTGGCAGAAAGTTTGTTTATAATATTGGTTTTCTTAACATGCTTCTGCAAGTCACCTAATTTACTAAGAAGTTGTATCCAGTATGTGTGATTTCTGAGAAACAGTTATTTCCTCTTCAAGATAGCTGGAAGAGAAAAGGACAAAAGGGAAAAAATACAAAACAATATTATTAAGGTAAGCAAGTCACACATCAAGACAATCAATATAAAGTCCCTTTAAGAAAACATAGAAACCATGATCATGTTATGTATTACTTTTCTGGAAAAAACATTATATTTTTCTCTTTCTACTCCTAAACTATACTATCTGGATTTAAAGAAGATGATGTAGGTGCTTTATCTCTTCATCCATTATGTATATAGCTAGATTCATAATGTATAGTGCTAAGCACTAAGGGCTGGGGAGAGGAAAATCCTTTATCATGTCCTGTCCTAACAAAGTCCTGCCCACATTGTCCAGGATACTAGTTAATTATTAATTCATGAAGCATCAGAGGATGTGTCATAGATGAAAGGTAAACAAGAGACCTATTTTTCTTGATTTTATAAGGTTTTAAAATAATATTACAATATTAAAGAATGTACAAGAAAATAAGCATTTGAGAACACAGCCATGGAAAACAGCTCTCCCAGGGCCAGGAAAAGAAAAAATAAAATGGCACATAAATAAAAAAAATGTTTCCTAGCTACTACTTTTTTCTAATTCTATGCTCTTGAATCCCAACTTTATAAGGTTTGTATATCCAGGAGGTATTATATGCCAGAATATACCTATTCTATGGAAACTAGGGAGTGAAGGATTGAGACCTCCATAGTGAGGAGTGGAGGGAGGGAGGCGGTTGGGCAGGGCTAGGGCTGGAGGCACGATCCAGCTCGGGTAGTTTACTGGGCTTGGGGTCTGGGGCCAGAATGCACAGCCACAGCGCCCGGGCGGGAAGCAGGCCAGAGCCAAGGGGGAACAGCGGGGAACCTGGCTCCCTGTCACTACATGCACTCCCAGGGGAGACATGGAGGTACATGCCCCCCAGATTTGTGCAAAAGGCAGGGGTGGATATGGGTATTTAGCCTGGTTGTCTGCTGCAAACTCAGGGCTCCAAGCCCTGCTGCCCTCCCCCAAGGTATCTCTGCAGCCCAGCAAGCAGAAGACAGTGCAGCAGGGCAGAGTGAGGCAGAGAGCCTTGGTGCTACTGCCAGGAGCCCCACACCACCATGATGGGGTGCTTCTTGCCCACCTGGCACCAGCGGGGGTGATGGCATAGAGTTGTCCCCCACCATGGAGGCGTGGGACCCCTGGTGGCAGCACTAAACCATCCCACCCTGGGTCCTACTTGCTCAGCTATGGAGGCCCCATGGAGATGGCAGAAGGGTGGGGAGCCCTGATCCCACTGCAGACAGCCTGCATCCACCTGACCTACGGGCTCTACTCCAGCAGTGCTGCCTGCAGGGGTGGGGGCACCAGGCTCTGCTCACCAATCAGGACACAGCAGCCACACCTCTCATAGGTGGTAGCTGGAGCAGAGGCACTAATGGAGGAGGCAGGGGGCTGCAGACTCAGGTCCCTGGCCCTGTAGCCTGGGCTGCTGGGAGCCCCCTCCAGCAGGGGGATGTGGGTAGGGAGTGAAGGGTACTGGCAGGGCCAGAAGGCTGTGTGTTAGGAGTGAGGGGCAATGGCATTTCAGGGCTGCTTAGCACCACAAAGCAGTGGGGGAGGGGCAGCTGAAGCTGGACCCACATCCTGGTGAGTGAAGAGGGTGAGGGGAGCTCTCATTTGCCATGAAAAAAACCCCCAAAATCAAAGACCAACATTTACAGGTATTTATTTTATTACAGTGATTGAGGCATCGGCAGGCTTAAAATGGCAAATATATCAATAAAACATTGTGTTCAACCGATACATACACGCACGCACGCACGCACGCGCACACACACACACACACACACACATATATAGTGATATTTTATTTTAATTGCAGAAAAACATGGATTTGGGGGCTTTAAATCAGAGAATTAGTAATTTTTAAACAGAGAAAACCAGGACCCCTGTGTCATGAGGAAAGGGTGAAAGATTTAGGATTATTTAGTGTGGAAAAGAGAAAACTGAGGGAGTGTTTGATAACGGTGTTCATATACCTGAAATGTGATCAGAGAGAGAATGGAGATGGGCTTTTCTTGGTGGCCAAAGGGCACAGGACTAGGAACAATGGCCTCAAGATACTGTAGAGGATATTTAAATTGGAGATTAGGAGCAATTTTCTGAGTATGAGGGTGGTCAAGCACTGAAACAGGCTACTTAGAGAACCTATAGAATCTCCATCCTTGGAAATTTTCAAGAGCAGATTAGATAGACTGGCATGGTTTCGTCAGGAATGATCCAGCCTTGAGCAGGCAACTGGACCAGATTACCTTGGAGGTCCTTCCAGCCTTAATTCCTATAAACAAGAACAAGTCTGACTGAAAGAGAAAGGGAGATTTCTGGGTTTTAGTCTGTGCTCCTAGAGTTATTTATGCATTTTACGTTACATGATCATTGGTTAAAAAAACAAAAACAATTCTAATAACAGGGAATATAGTCTGGTAGTCGGGACATTCTTCCAGGAAGTACAAAGAAGCAAGGTCTGTATCTCTTAGGCACAGAAGGGCTTCAAACTCAAATCTTCCACTCCCTAGATGGATGGTCTAAACCACTAAATGATTGTATAAGAGGTGGTTAGCACCACCACCTTTGGCTTTGTTTATGAAAGAAAGCGAACATATTTGCTGCACTGTGTACTAAATGTAATGCTGTCACTAAGACAGACGCTCTAAGGATACCTAATAATTGGATCCCCCTGGTTACCATCTAGATGATAGTGGCAGGCAGTAAGTCCTGGGTCCCTTCTAAGCATGCAGAAAGGAATATTTCAAATGTGAACAAAAAATAAGGAAGTAGTTAGTTAGAAAAGATTTTTTTTTACAACAGCAGCAGGCAGGATCTCTTATTACGGATGTACTAGAATTATTTTTAAGAGCCAATTTAATGTTATTTGCACAGTGCTATATGCTTGGGTGACTCTTAGGGTACAAAGCAAACTGAAACACTATAACCAAAGTACATTAGCGTGAATGTAATAGTAACTTGCTAAATTGATTCTCTTAACACACTTCTAATACTCAAATGACTACAAATGTGCATTTTGCGTGTACAATTCCTGGAAATTAGTTGTTTCCACCTCAGTTACTGGAAGCATAGAAGACAAAAAAGGGACACAGGTAATAAATTAAATAAAAACAGAACAACCAACTACATTTAGCCTCCTAATTGCTTACACTCTCCAAAAATTGGATAAATTATTTTAAAAATGGGATTTATATTAGAACAAACACCAATAATTCAAGGACATGATTGGAAAAAAATTATCAGGGGCATAGTAATATATTTGTAAAGATTTTTAAATAGGTTTCCATTGTCTATATTCCTTTGGCATAAAACTCACTTGCTATTCATAAATACCTCATAAATATCTCAAAACCAAATATGTATTTGGTGGTACTACCCAGAATATAAACACAACTCAGCAAGTAATAGTTGTCAAAAGCAATACATAGGTAGCAGCAATAGTAGCAGTCATAAAACTATTGACTCAGGATTGGTAAATGTAACCAAGAACATACAGTGTGGTTCAAAGGTTCATGGAAGTCACTGGGATGTAACTACTATGCAAACTTTTTTATATCAAGAAGTCAGACCCTTAAATACATAATAATGCTCTTCCACATATGCTGCCTGCTACAATAGAAACAGCATAACCACATTTAAGTAGCAGTGGGCCAGCCTAATTAGCAGTCAATCAAGCAGAATTAATTATGCTACCTGCAGCATCATGAAAGCAAAACAATAATGCTTCCAGTTCAGGAGTTAGCCTGTGAAGAGAAACAATGCATGGGAGGGTACTGCTGCTTGGTATATCAAGTTTGCTAAGAAGACATACCCTACAGTTGTTTTAACGGACTTCAGTGCATCATAGCTACTTAATTTGCAGCAAAACACAGGAATTTTCACTGCTTGGTTGTGGCATGAAAAGCTGATTTTGTGGGCATTTTCTGGCGGCCCCACCTCCTCACTGGTGATAGGCAGAGAGGGCCCAGCGGGGAGGAGGGACGAGGGGGTGGCTGCCGCCTTGGGTGCTGCCCTTCAGACGGCCCCATCAGCTGGTGCCTTCCCCTCCCAAGCAGGCTGCAAGGCAGTGAGGACCATTTGCTTTCACTGGGGAGCCAACATTTTCTTTTTATTAAGGTTTTTTTTAAGCTGATTTGTGGACAATTTCAGATTTCAGATCCCTAATCATAGTCATTCTTTGTATGAGCTCTTCATAACCAAAGTGAAGCAACATAACCCAATAATGTGCAGTTTGTCTCTACCAGAGAAGGGACATGTTTATAGGAAAAGTCAGTTACAGGAAGACTTAATTAGATCTTCCTTCACTTCTTTCTTTTGCTTGGTAACTCATTCATCCCCTTGTGAGTACCTGGTTTTACCTAATGCCTCTTTTCAATGGAAAACATCATGAACATATGTCATTGATCATCCATTCACAGCAGAGCCTAACAATATTGTCATCAAGTACATGTTTCCTACACTGATCATGCATTTATGCTTTCTCTTCTTGTCTGTATTAAGTTCAACTCTTTTGTGCTCTGGCCATGGTTCTGAAGACAGAAATCTATGAGCTCAAGCACACATTTTCTAGAAACATCAGGGAGACATGCTTCAGCAGCAGGGAAATGATAGGACGTGCCTTCAGTCTCTACAGTCAAACATTCTCCTATAGTCTTTCTCCTCACAGCAATGTATATTCAATATTTGTGCAGAGAGGGATGGCATGCAGACTCAAACAGTAGTTTAAAGTCCAATGAAAGGTGCAGGGGGGCACTGGTTTTATGCTGTGGGGGATTGTTTATTTTTGCTAAAGCACTCTTTGTGCTAATGTTGTTCATGAAAAAAGTGTCTGTTTTTTTTAAAGTCTATTTTTATACAAAGATTTATAAAAGCCCCCAAATGGGAAAATTATTAGGACTATTCCTAACAGATGACAAGTGAAAGAAAGCAAGTTCTGTTATTTTTTCTTGCCCCTATTACTTATGGATATAGCTTCCTCCTTCAGCTTTCTACCTTGTCTTTTCTTCCTAGTTTCTCCTATACCATCTTTCTTTCCTCTGCTGATAGGTCTCCCACATGTTCTATTCCCAAAATAGCCTCAAATGGCATTAAAGTACCAACTAAGAATGTGGCACCATGCTTTAGAGTGGATCCAGATCTGTGTTTTTGCTTTTCCCTCCCTGCAAGTAATATTGACTATAGACAACATGAAGCAATGCTGCTTCAAGGAATTATTAGAGAAATTACTGGACTCTGCAACATTGAGGGGGGGTGGAGGTGGGGAGAAAGTCTAACTTCAGTGAATATAAAAACACCCACTAGCTCCATAGATAAATTAAACTTATTTGACATCACTAAGTAAGTTACTTTGATGGTGTAACAACCTTGGCAATGTTTGTTATTTTAATAATGTTTAATAATAAGTGTATTTTATGGATCGGTGGGCATGTCTACATGAGACATTTACTACAGAGTTGACTAATTAGTTCTGCAGTAAACATCTAGGCATCTACACATGCAGGGCAATTAGGCTGGATTAACCTAATTTTTTACTCAGCAGCAGCATATGTGTCCACACTGACACAGTTGGCTGGGGCACAAGGGTGCTTTGGTGTAGAGGCTGCCTGCCAGCTAGCCCTGCACTGAAGCACCCTTGTGCCCCAGCCAGCCCCTCCGCAACATGTTGAGCCAGGGAAAAGCAGCCCGTGGCTGGCAAACTAACCCTGGGGCCCCCTGCTTCAGTGCAGCTCAATGTGCTTCAGTCCTGGGCACAGATTCAAATGGGACATCTGGGACCAATAAACTCTGGAGCAACAAGCTCCGTAGTTTATTGCTTTGCATCAATTTCACATGTAGATGCGTTCAGTGAAGACTAACCTGACTCCTTTAATGATTCAGGTGCTTAAAGATAAGGTTTACCTTTTAACCACCATTTCTGTGCTCCTGTAAATTTAAGCTTCTTGTGTACAGAGGTAGCTGAGTTCACAATAGCTTTATAGGCACTAGAAATACTTTCTCTTTATATTGTAAAGGGTATTATAACTCAAAGATAAGCCACACTGGAAAGAGTTATGGTAAAATGATGTTTGACCAACCGTGGGCATTTTAACATAGCTTCTGATGAATAAGAGACAATGTGATTCTAAAAAATTCATTGCGTGCTATAACATCAGAGGCAGAAAACACCAATTTTGTGATTTGTCTTATCCTTCTATAATTTGCTTAATTTCTCCTTAGTGTAGTTACTGCTTTTTCCAGTCTAACTCAAATGATTCAAATGAAAGGGCTTCCACCTGTAGGCTCTTCCGCATTTTATCTGGATATCCATCCAGAAATTTCCATTGTGCAATTTCATTTCATTGTTCCCAGACACCAAAAATAATTTCTCTTTTATACCTTGGTTTCTATGCATTTTGAATGCTTATGGATGGCTGTCCAATAACCTTTATTGTTATCTACCAATCTCCATTATATAAGTGTGACTCTTTTTTCAGACATAAATTAAACCAAACAACACCTCAATTATTTTGAATAAAAGGAACTAGGGCTGGTACTAATAACTGCCTGATAAACATAGTGCAGGTGGTTATGAAATGCTATGGGAGATAAGGGAAGCTGCAAAAGAGGGACAGTGCTACTGGTAGATTTCAACCATCCCCCAGCAGACTAGGTAAATAACTCATTGAGGCCAAGTTGCAGAATTAAAATTTCTGGATAGAATAAATGACTGCTTTCTAAAACAATTAATCTGGACCCACAAGAGCAGAAAAAATCTAAATCTAATCTCAAGTAACACACACAGAACCTGGTTCAAGAGGCATCTATAGTTGAGCTTCTCTGTAGTAGTGATTTCAATACCATCAGATTCAACATCTTACAGGGAGAAAGTAAGCCAAAAAATCCAACATAGCAATATTTAACTTTAATAAGGGAAACTATAGAAAACTGAGGAAATTAGAAAGACATTAGAAAAGAGTGATCAAGGAAGTAAACAGCCTATAGGAAGCCAGGAAGCTATCTAAAAACACCATTTTAGAGGCTCGGGAAAAGAATATACCAAGTAAAAGAGTACCAAGCAATACAAAAAAACCCCAAACCCTCCCCAGAAGTGTTATACATCTCACCTAGTGCACCAAATGCCCTGGTAGAAAAATATGTAGGAGAAACCAAACAACAACTGCGCACCGGAATGAACACACACCGAAACTCTATCAAAGACAAGAATACTCAAAATTAACTGTGGGGGCATACTTCTCACAACAATTGCTCCCTCTCCAACCTCTCAGTTCTAATCCTCAAAGGGAATTTACAAAACACCTTTTGTAGGTAAGCCTACGAACTTCACTTGATAAATCTTCTAGATACCAAAAATCATGGACTCAAAATAGACATTGGATTTATGACATATTACTATCTGCCCGATGTCTGATTCACCAGGCACCTGCCTGACCTGGCCTTTTACATTCTTTTTTTCCCCACCTTTTCTGCCCTTGTCCTAATTTTCCAACTCTTTCCTTTGTCACAGACAGCCTTTTTTCTACCTTGTATTCTATCACTGTAATATCTCCCTTGGGCTCTTTCTACCCCTGCTTTCTTCCCCCTCCCTTACCTGCTTTACTTTCTGTTTCTAATTTGCACTTCTTTACATTCTTGCTGACATCCTGTCAAACTTTTAGCTTCTCCCATTACTTGGAGTCTCAGACTAGTAGAGACTCCCTATGCCTGAAGAAGGGTGACTGCATCTGAAAGCTTGCCAAGAACTTTTTTTCTAACTATTCAGTTGGTCTAATAAAAGATATCACATCTTCTCAAAGGACCTTGCCATCCAATATATAAAATGTACACTTAAGGAAAATAAGCCATAGCAGGGAAGCCAAATGAATTCTTTGTGATGATCTTTACTACAGGATATACCGGAGAGATGCCCACATGCATCAATCCTTCTTAGCAAATAAATCCAAAGAATTAAATCAAATTGAAATTACAATACAGGAGACTTGAAAGCAAACTGATAAATTGAACAGCAGGAAGTCAGTACGACCAGATGATATTCATCTGAAAGATCGGAAGGAACTCAGATTTGAAATTTCAAAAACTCTTAGCACTAATTGGTATGTAACCTACTGTTACAAACAGCCTCTCTGCCAGCTGATTGGCAAGTTGCCAACATAACAGTCATCTTCAAAAAAGGCTCTAGAGATGATCCTAGGAACTACACACTAGTGAATATCATTTCTATCCCTTGCTAACTAGTAGAATCTCTAATCCAAAATAAAATTAGCAAATAATAGGGTTTCCCTTAAAAACACTGATTCTTCCTCAACATATTTCACCAATCTGCTGAAGTTCTTTGAAGTTGTTTAGAAGCACATGGACAAGGGATATTAGACTTGATATGCTATTTTTGGATTCTCAAAAAGCTTTTGGCAAGCTCCCTCACCAAAGGCTCCAAAAACATGAACTGTCATGAGACTGAAGGAAAGGTTCTTTCCTAGATCAAAAGCTGGTTAAAATATAGGAAGCAAAGGGTCCTTAAATAGCTATGTTTTCAAGAAGAGAGATGTCAATAGTGGTGTCCTTCAAGAGGTCTGTTCTGGTAATGGTATTGCTCAAGTTTTTAATAAAATGACCTGGAAAAGAGGGTACATAGGGGAAATCACAGAGCTCACAGATGTTATGAAGTTATTATTGCAGGTAGTCAGACCCCAAACTGGTGGTGAGGAGTTGCAGAAAATGAAGTAAATGGGCAATAAAGTGGCAAATGAATTTCAGTTTTGACATGTGCAAAATAACGTACATGGGAGAAATAACTTTAACTGAAATATACCACACTGAGCTCTAAAATAGCAGTTACTATAGAAGAAAGAAATCTTGGAGTCATTGTAGACAGTTCTCAAAAACATGGGTAGGGATGACCAAAAAAGCCAATAAAACCAGAGGTATAATTAACAATGGAATAAATTAAAAAAACAGAAAACATCATTATGGCACTGTAAAATCCATGTTGGGCCCACATCTTGAATACTGTGTTTAGTCCTGGTCTCCACATCATAAAAAGGTATAGTGAAATCAGAAACATACAAAGAAAAACAGCAAAGATTATTAGGGACGTACAGTGGCCACTGTAACAGGAGAGAATGAAAATGCTCGGACACTTAATTTTAGAAAAGATATGATGTAGGTCTATAAAAATCAAGAAAAGCATGGATAAAGTCAATAAGGAAGTGATAACCACCAAATCCCCAAATACGAGAACTAAGAGGTACCTGCTGAAATTATCAGGAATCAGGATGAAAGAAAACCATGAGAAAGTACTTTATTACATAGTGGGTGTGTTAACTTGTGCAATTAATGTGAAGCAATAAACTCCAGATCAGTTTGGCCCTGGGCTGGCCCAGGCTCACGGGGCACAAGGGCTCAGTTCTGGGATTTAGGTACTGAAAGTGTGAAGCCATGTAGCTAGGCAGTGGGCAAGAGTCTGGCCCCCTACTAGCTGGGATGACTAGGCACAATTTATGCCTGTGGTCAGTGTCTACATGTACATTTAATCAAAGTAATTTACTCTGGCATAAAGTAGTACTGTTCCAAACAGTACTATCTTACTGAGGTGTTAACTAGTTTACTGAGACCTAATTCCATTGTACATGTAGATGGTGATGCTTTAGTCCACAGCTAACTAGTCTACCCCGCAATTAAGCACATGTGTAGATGCAGCTCGTATGTAGTTAATTTGTAGAACTCATTTCCACAAGAGTTTGTAAAGCCAGATGGTATAAACAGATTCAAAACAGGATTAGACAAATTCATGGTGGAGAGGTCCATTGGGAGCATTAAATCAAACCATCAGGGATATACCTTCTGACAACCCTAACCGATGATGGTTGATGCCAGAGAAAGTACAACAGGGGATGGATCATGCTAGGCATGGCCCATTCATATACTTTGCCTCTAATGCACCTACTATTTGCCACTATTAGAGATAGGATAGTGGGATAGAAGGACACTTGGTTTGACCTAGTATGGCACTTCTAATGCCTTTAAATATGATAATCTGGATTGTACATCCTAAAGTACACTGTATAATAGAGAGCACAAAAAAGCCCTTTAAAATCAACAACTGGAATGGGAGTATAGGGTGAAGGGAAAGGGGAAAAAAGGAACTCCAAAACAACTTAACCTCTCCCTTTTATATGTCATCATAAAAAGCAAAGAGAAGGACCATTAACTCACATCCACTTTTATCCCACATACAACTGGCAGAAAAACCAACCCAGCCAGTATGGCAACTTTTTCCAATGACTGCACAGAAAAGCAAGCATGACTGGAAGAAAGGTTAAAAGAAAAGAAAACTGAAAAGACTGAACATAAGGACCAAGAAGGTCAAGGCTGAAAAAGATTGAATGATTTACAGTGAATTCATACCAGAACTAATTTATTCAAGAACTGTTAAGAGGATTTGGCCTCTTTTTATACCTAGGTCAACAGTTCAGATCCAACTTAGATCATGGCAGTAATGCCATTACTGTGCGGACATTGTTGACAAGTCTGTAAAAGGAATGCAATGTTTTTCACTATATCTCTTAGTAGACTAAGAGATAACTGTCCATCTAAAATTGTAACTATTTATATTTTTTGTTTTGTTCCAGTGAAGACATCCAGGACTGAGCACACATATAGACTGAGCTACCATCCAGTTACTAGAATTGGTTCCAGCATAAAAGGTTGACAGAGTGGTGGTATAGGGAAGGGAAGCCTGAGCAATCACAGTTGTAGCAGTTCTGTGGATAGATAAAGGCTTTAACTCCCTGTGTACATCACTGTATTGTGTTCCATGAGTACTGAACTGATTTTAATTGAAAAAATTAGACCACTTTTTAGGGTGTTTCAGTATGCATTACTCCAAATGCATAAGAAATACTTATGAAACACCCCATTTTTTCAGAATTGTGTTTAAAAATCATCATAAAATTACATGCTGTATATCCAGAGCACACGATTTTAATTCATACTTTTAACTTCACTATTACTGAAAAAGTTTCCTAAATTAATTCACAAAATCATTGCTGTGGACCACTTGAAGATAAAATGTTTTCGATCCGAGCCTTCAAGAGGCCGAGAAGTGATAAACAATCCACCTTACATGAACCCACAAAAACAAAGCAAGTTAAGCCGCTTAACCATACACAATGATCCTCCAAATCACCAGCATACACTAACCCTAAGTCTAGTTGCCCCACTGAACAGCTCATACACCTCAGTTGTATCTCAGCCTTCCTGATTCAGCACTCCTCTTTATTAAACTACACTAACATGGAGTCAAAGAAAAAATATCAAAATGACTTTAAAGTTTCAATTTTGGGTAAGGATAAACAGCATAATGAAATTTAAAATTATGAGGAAATGTTTTAGAATTAGTCTTTTCTATTCACTGAGCTCTCAGTAGAGAAGAAGAGATAGTAACAGGGCCTGGGGCCTGTTTTGGGCTGGGAATCTGGAAGACTCTAGGGAAGGCCATTATATCACGAGAGAAATTGTAATATAAGGCAACTTCAAATATATAAACAACCATCTTTTCAGGTGCATCACTATCAATGAGGACTTTTTACCATCTTGTACCATCTACACTTTTCCCAGAGCCTGACAAAGGGGCTTTGATCCCAAAAGCTTGCAGAAAAGGACAATTTTCTTGCCATTTTCCAGTTGGTCTAATAAAAGGTATCATTTTGGAACCAAGAGTTCTACTTTTTTGTATCACTCAGTTAGAATATTACAGTATTGCTGGCTTCAAATATTTTAAACAGTATAAAATGTTTTCACACCACTCAGATCTGGAAACTGCTGCTTCTCTTTGGAAGAGAGTGGAGTAAGATAATCTTACTCACGTGCATCTGACTCAAGATAAATAGGCGAGATAAGGAATGCAAACTTAGGTCAATCCCCACCTCATTTTTTAAAAGGAACAAATAAATGTTCCCATTAGAATTGAAGACACACACGACAGCTGTTTGCCATGAACTGATAAAAAAACTAGTTAGGTTTATGAAGGCATCTGCATGCGTACTAAACCTAATATTTATTGCTCTTTTTTTTTTTTTTTTTAGGAGCTATGGTGAGTTCCGGATGCAAATGAATTGATCTGTGGCTTGCAAACCATTTCCTTCTTCCAATTACCAGAATCTAGAAGATCATCGTATGAGGAAATACATCAGTAATTTCAGTAACTTCAGTTCCGTTTCAGTTCACTTCACTTACTGTAATTTCACATGAGTAACCTCAACATATTTTTTAAGCCTGGTTACTTAGCAACTCCATATCCAACTAGTACCAAACAGGACCAATGAGTAAGATCTCATAACGGTTCTAATCTAAAGCATTCCATACCTTTTTGCATGACATGTTTTATTATGATCAGAGCACTAAAAGAAAATGACTGTAAAATGCCCAGCTGAAAAAAAAGGTACAAATGCAAAAGAGTTATAAACAGATGTGAAAAAAAATCAAATCTTAAAGCTGTAAGCTTGATACTTCACATTGATACCCCCGTGTTTTAACTTCTTTAATCTGTACAGGCACCTATACACACGATGGACCTCTCCTCTGACATGTGCTAATTAGCACTCATCAGAACAGACTTGAATAACAGATATACTGTGCTCCAGAAGCCTCCACATCACATGTATTCAGCACCTCCATTTCAAAATGGTGGCAGAGGCGCTTTAACTAAAGCTTGTCAAACGAGCTTTAAAGCACCCCTGCGGCCATTTTGAAGTGGAGGGGGGGCACTGTGAGCTGCTCTAATAAAGGAATGCCCCTCCCCCCCCCACTCTGGAGCACATGCATAAATGCCCTAAGGTTCTAGTGTATATGTACTGTGACATAGTTACTAGCATTTAGTATGCCACTTAAAAGCTTTCAGTAGTGGCATGGCTGAATCACCACTGAAATCTCTGGGACTCTGCCATTAGTGTTATTTAGTCCTTATTCAAGCACTTGGGAAAAATCTCACCATTTTATAATACTAGTGCCAAGAGCCTAGCTATCCAGGCCAGGTACAGACATTACACTTTTACCAGTATAAGTGATCGTAAACCTGTCTATACCTATAGCAGACCAGAAGTTAGGCACACAGAGATTGGTTTAAAAATGGTAGAACCCAGTCTAAGATTTGCTGACCCTCTGCCCCCAAACCAAAGGGCAAATGTGTGTCCTGTTTGCCACCAGTCTAAGCTACACTGCTTACAGAAAACTGCATATTTCAGATTGATTCCACCTCAGGTTTTTTGAATGGCTCAACCTAGCCTAAGGATACATACAGGCATTCTCTATATCTGCTTTATGTTCATGCAGCTTGCTTTAAGCTACATGAACGTAGACTGGGAGCAGTGTATATAGCTGTTCACTGGCCCTGGAAGCCACACAAGGAAACCAGAGTAAAAAACTCTGGTATAAGGGAAGAGGCAGGCGAGATAGGGTTGGGGGAGATGGGGAGACTGGCAGGTCTACAGGACAGCTATCCACCCAGATGCTACAGATAGCCTGGTCAGGGGGTGAGCAAGAGCACAGTCCCAGGCCTGGGGTGAACATTTGCCCTGGGCCTACACTCTCAAGATGTATAGGCATTCAGTAGATCAGGTTAACCCATTCCCTATCTAAATTAGCTCACCTGCTCAGATTAACTAAAATAGATTGGGCCCACCATTTTACCCTGGGTTTAGGTTCCCTGAACACCTGCACAGATGGGCATTTAGATAAACCTAACACTAGTTAGGTCAATCTAAATGTAACACCTGTACGTACCCTAAGTTGTTGTTCCATTGTGTCAAGCATTGTACACACATATAAGTGATGTTAGAAACACTTTGAGACAGTGAATTTAATGTTGAATTAGAGGTGTTATTAACACTGAGATAACTTTTTCATTCTACTTAGGGTGGCTATTGTTACTAAAAAAAACAGTCATACCTATTCTAATATAATAAAAGGCTTAGTCTGTCTGTCTGTGCATCTTTCTGTCTGTCTGTCTGCCCATAACACTTCTGGCCAACTGCACATGCACCACCAAGAGGGCAGGTGGTGACTGGCTGCACAGCCGAGCTATGCGGGCCCAAGTTTGCACCGCTGCCAGGTAAGTTTGGTGGTGTGGAACACGCCCCGGCCCTCTGAACGGGGCTTTCCCCAGCCTCCCTGCCTCAGGCAGCAGCTCCCTCCCCGCTGCCTACCTCCAGCTCTGAGCAATGGCGCTACTCTTCCCTGCCTGAGGGTGAAAAAGGGGATCATGGTGGCAGCACCCCCACAACCCAGACACCCCCAAGTACAGCCGGCAGGGAGGGGGAAACAGCCGGCAGGGAGGGAGGGAGGACGGGGCGTGGAGAGGCAGGCGGATACAAGCCAGGCAGACCTGGAGCAGTCAGGGACAGGGAGCAAGGCCAGACCCAATGCTGCAAGGTGAGGGGGAAGCGGAGTTGTACACAGTGCAGAGGGGAATGGGGTCAGACCTGATGTGGAAGGAGGTGTAGGGGGAGTGCGGTCAGACTTAATGGGGGGTGTGGGAAGGAAGGGCACAGGGCCAGATGTGGGGCTCTGTCCCCACTGCCCCCCCATTCTTCTTGACAGGCAATTTGCTAGTACATTGATAATAACGCTTACAATTCTGCTCTGTTACACTCAACTGTTTTGCACAAACAGGAATGGGCTCTGCACTTCTCAAAGATAATCATACTGAAGATAATGACTTCCCAGTTTACATCATATACACAATATACTGGGGCCAGATACTATGCTTCACTTACCAGGTATTCCAAAGTAAGCAGAACTCATCCAGTTTCAGTGATACAAACAGTGAAACCGGAAAGGATCCACAGCCCAGGAGGATCATGATGAAGTCCTGGGAGAATATGTAAAGAAAAAAAAATTAGGAAGAGTTATAGAATTTTCCATCTCAGATGTATAGTGTACTGGGAGCTTTCACATCTCCATGTAGAGTATTTTTCTTTACAGCCCTACCAATTCAGAATGAATAAAAAAGCTGCCTAAGAAAAGGGTTTTTTTGTTAAGATTTTTGTTCTGCCTCCGAGTCTGCATTTGTTTAATCTCTCATTTTAAATATGCTGGTGTCAGAGTTCTTTTAAAAATAGGATTATAAAAGAATGTTATTTTAAATAATTTTTCTTTCAGTCAAAGACAGAAGTAAAATTCAATCTGCAAAAGAACAGGCAAGAGTTGAGTAAGATATGCTTTGTTAAGACTCAACGGGATGCTACAATGGTTACAAAAGAAAAAATATTTAAAAATGACACCATCCTAAAATTTCTCAGCTACAAATGCTGTCTTCTAGATATGAATGCCACGTGCCCCTGGAGGCTGGAGGAGCATGGCGAGCTCCCACAGGCAGACACCGTGCTGTTGGGAGGAGGGGGGTGGGAATGAGAGCCAGCTGGCACTCGGCAACCACCCTCAGACACTATCAGCAGCAGCCAGTGGTGATCGGGGACCAACCACAAATACCACCGGCAGTGTTGGTGGTGCCCCATCTGCTACCTGCTTCCCCAGCCCCCCTGAGCACCCTCCCTAACCCCCGCCTGCTCTCCCAGCCCTGTCAATGGCTGCCCTGTCCGGCCCCAGCATCCCAGCTCTTTAGAATATCCTGGCAAAGACTTAGAGGTCACAATAATTTTCCAAATTTTAACTATCCAGTGGCCTAGTTTTTATCACTATTAGTTCAGGACCCATTTCCACATTTGCTAGAGACAACATTCAGTTCTTTGTATGTGAGAATATTAGAGGATATAAGCTTATAGTAGCCTCATCCTGACACATTCCAGCAAGCACAGAAATTATCAAGATCAGAAAGACTAACCTATGGCAAAGCTGGAGAATGACCTGCAAATCTTTGTGGGTGGTAAGAGCATAGATCGCTGAGCCTCTGAAAGTGACACACAAATGCAAGTCCACTGCTTCTGGTTTGGGAACTAGTATGTCTAAGCATAGCAATTATTTTGAGCATGCACCCAACACCTCTGTTCCCCCCTGCCAGGTGGTTCACCTCACACTGGATAAAAAGCTCTACCAGAGGAACTGGGATACCTGAAGAAAATGACTGGTAACATGTAGTGGGTGAGGGGAAACAGTAAAAGGAGACAAGGAGAGCCCTTCCGCCTCAAGAATCTTCCTCCTTGAGCCCCACTGTCTGCAGCTGGTCCCTCTTTGGCTGTAGAAATGGAGAGCGGAGGAGAAACAAGTCTTCCTGCCACTATTACTGACACATCAGTATTCCCTAATGGCAAGGAAGAGTCTCTGTCCAAGAAACTTTGCTGAGTCCCTAAAGCCCTTGTTGGGTCAGAAAGAGAATGAAGTTTAGGCTGGAACAGGGGACTCTGACAAAATATGAGAGCTAGTTGGAATTCCCATGTCCATTCACAGTGTCTGTACACATGGAAAGATCCAGGATTGTGTAAAAGGTGGTGCAGGAGCAGCAACCAGCACTTGCAAGACTGACTGTACCCCTATTTCCAGTTTCTTCCCCCCAGCCAGGGTGGGCAAACTATGATGCAGGAACAGCAGCCAGGGATTTGAAATCACCAAATCATGTAAGAACCTCCCCCTACCCCTTGGCACCACTTCTTTCCCTCCATGCTCAGTGGCACCTCTGTAATAGAGAGCTAGAGGAAGACACCATTACTTAAAGGCAGGAAATACAACAGGTAAGGCACCCAGGCAGGAGCACATAGATGAACCTGGGCAAGCTGCAGAAGAAGTTAGGGAGTTAAAGGGCTGCAAGTAAATAACTCAGTGGTTCTCAAACTTTTTATTCATGGACCACCTGAAAATTGCTGAGGGTCTTGGCAAACTGCTTAATAAACTATTTTTTGTTCTATAAATCAAAGCACACAACTCCAGATTTTAATATCAGTAGTCTTGACTTACAGGTAGAGATATTCTTGATGGTTCCTCAACCTTTCTGCAAACTACCTGAATGGAGCTCACAGACTAGTGATGGCCCACAGACCACAGTTTGAGAACCTCTGAACTAAGTGGTAGCTCGCTGCAGAGCAATAGGTCAATAGGGCAGAGCTCTAGGTAGTTAGAAGGGAAGCAACTCCAGCTGGACTTGGGAGAACAACAGCAAGCTTCTACAGGGCCCAGGGGACATACCTGCAGCTGGTCTGGGGAACTCCTGACTGGAAGAGGAGCTCAGTGAATATAAATCTGGGTTCCTGAAACAGAGGGACAAGTGCTGACTTGGCTTCTGTGAGTAAAGAGCTCCTGCCATCTTAAGCTACCCAAGAGTAAAAACTGAAGGCCTAGAGGTAAACAATGTGCTATGAGAGAGCTAGTGAGGGGGCTTCTTCAGCCATATCATAGATTCACAGAAAATTAGGGTTGAAAGGGACCTCAGGAAGTCATCTAGTTCAACCCCTTAGTCAAAGCAGGACCATCCCCAACTAGATCATCCCAGCCAAGGCTTTATCTAGTTGTGTTTTAAAAATCTCCAAGGATGAAGATTCCACAGCCTCTCTTGGTAACCTGTTCCAGTGTTTCACTACCCTCCTAATGAGAGTTTTTTTTCTAATACCTGACCTAAACTTCCTTTGCTGCAACTCAAAACTGTTGCTGCTTGTTTTGTCATCTGCCACCACTGAGAACAGTCTAGCTCTATCCTTTTTGGAACTGCCCTTCAGGTACTTGAAGGCTGCTGTTCAATCTCTCCTCAGTCTTCTCATCTCCAGACTAAATAAGCCCAGTTCCCTCAGCCTGTCTTCAGCAGTCATGTGTCCAAGGCCCCTAACCATTTTCATTACCCTCTTCTGGACTCTCTCCAATTTGTCCACATCCTTTCTGTAAGGTGGGGGGGGGGGACGCAAAAACTGGACACAGTACTCCAGATGTAACCTCACCAGTGTCAAATAGAGGGGAACAATTGCTTCCCTCGATCTGCTGGCAATGCTCCTACTAATGCAGCCCAGTATGCTGTTAGCCTTCTTGGCAACAAGGGCACACTGTTGGCTTGTATTCAGTTTACTTTCCACTGTAACCCCCAGGTCTTTTTCTGCAGAGCTGCTACTTAGCCGGTTGGTCCCAAGCCTGTAGCAGTGCATGAGACTGGTCCATTTTAAGTGAAGGACTTGGCACTTCTTATCAAATCTCATAAGATTTCTTTTGGTCCAATCCACCAATTTGTCTAGGACATTCTGAATCCTAGGCCTACTCCTAGGGGAAGTACCTACTGTTCCCCCCAGCTTGGTATCATGTGCAAACTTGCTGAGGGTGCACTCCATCCCATCTTGCAGGCCGTTGATGAAGCTTTTGAACAAAACTGGCCCCTGGACGGACCTCTGGGGCACTCCACTTGCTATTGGATGCTAACTAGACATCAAGCCATTGATTACTGCCCTTGGAGCCTGACCATCCAGCCAGTTTTCTATTCACTTTATAGTCCCTTTATCCAAACCAGACTTCCTTAGCTTGCTTGCAAGAATGTTGTGGGAAACCATATCAAAAGCCTTGCTGAAGTCAAGGTATATCATATCCACTGCTCTTCCCACATCCACAGAGCTAGTCATCTTACAGAAGGCAACCAGGTTGATCATCCATGACTTGCCCTTGATGAAGCAATGCTGGCTGCCAAGGGAGAGCAGCAGCAATGGGCAGGGTAGTGGGGAAATGCAACTGAGCACAGAGGGAAAGAGAAGGGGAGATTCTTACCTGATTTGGGGACTTGAAGTCCTTGGCTGCTGCTCCTGAAGTATGGCCTAAAAGGAGAGTGCTACCATGCTACTTCACCCTCTCTGGATCTGCCGGTGTGCACGCAGCCCTAAAAGTGTTGCCAGCTCTCTCAGATGTGTAAAGTGACTGTTGCCCTTAACTGCAGGATCTCTCACCGGAAATTATAGTTACAAAGCTGATATAAGAATCTGTTTGGTGGAGCAGCGCTTCTAGCTTCTTCCTCTCACACAAAGGTCTAGTTGTCTCTCCTCAACACCACAGTGAATTTTGCATTCCTTGGTCCCCAGGCAACAGCTTTGTCTCCTACCCTGCATTACACTGGCAGTCCTCTTGCAGTTCCCAAGATTCTCAGAACTACCTTCCTCCAGCTCTGGGTAGCAGCTGCAGGAGCTCCCTTTTCCCACTGGCACAGCTCCAGGAGATTTTCATGCCCTCTCCCCATTCCCAGTGTTGTGGTGGAAGGGACAAAGGAAAAAAAAAAAAAAAAGGAAAGGCCAAAAGGAAGCAGAGACTGTATAGAGCCATTTTTTCACAGAAGGGGAGAAAAGCAAACCTGAGTAGCTAAAATCTCCCAATTCCCTTCTCTGAGAATGATGTTAAATATTCACTCTCTACAACTCCATACAAAAACTCCTCTGGCACCCTGAGGAAAGGAGAGAGCTCTGCTTTCCTTCTACAGCAGGCCTGCTTGGCTATTCTTCCTCCAGGAGATGGAAAAAGTAGGGAAAACAGGACATTTTCTGTTTGAATAGGACTGATCCGGTGAGGACTAATGTTTCTGGAGTCATGGACAGATTGGCACTGGCAGATGCCAAAACTACATTACTAGCAATTAAAATGTGAATGTTAACACATTTTAATTGCTAGTAATGGGGGCACATCTACACAAGACACTGACTGCAGAGTAGCCTGTTACTACTGTGCAGTCACATCACGTGGCAAAAACCATGCTGAGACTACTGCATAGGTGCTAAAAGGCATTTGCTGGCACTACTGCACAGTAACTCTGGTTACTGTGCCTTTATTGAGTACTTTTTTTATACAAGTACTAAATAAATGTGCACTAACAGTAGCATCTTGTATAGATGTACCTCATAGAAACAGCTCTTTGCAACTTTGTCCTCTATTTGCCCCCAACCCTAGTCTGCTTACAAAGTTAGCTGCAGTTTAACCTTTAATTACCATGTAATTAAGCATTCTAACAAGCCTATGTTTCTCATTTTCAGACACCCACCCCAAATTCCTTGCTGATGCGCATGCATCATATTGAAGTGCTGATATGAAAACTTTCCATTTCCAGACATACAGCTGGAACTGTTCTAGCTTACTCAGCTAGGTATTATAGTTGCACCAGTCAGTCACTGCAATGCAAAAAAAGCAAAGGTCCTATCAAACAGGTTTGGTTGTTTCTTGCTAAAAAACCAGCAATTATATTTGTTGACACATCTTTTGCACTTAATGGGAGAAAACTATTTTCCTCTGGAAAGTATTTGTTTAACCAGGCAGAAATGCTTATAGTACTTTACCAGACCAGCAAAACATTCCACTCCATCTAAAGTAGTAAGAAATAAATAACAGTACCAGAAATATTGCTAGTTTTGTGAAGAAAAGGTATAGCACACTTTACTGCCCTTATGTGGCCACGTAAGGAAAAGCATTTCCGCAGCTATTAAAGAAAGTCTTTTTGGCATCAGCTCTGTGTGACTTACAGGAAACATGTAAAGTCAGCAAAATTAACACAGGAAACACATTCTCAGTCTGTTTTGTCAAGCTCAGCAGTTTTCTAAAAAGAAATACAGCATCATTTACCTTCTGTTCAGAAATGAAGAAAATCATGTGGGATTATACAGGAAAAATTATTATGACTTATCTGAAAGGGAAAGACAGTCAAAACATTAGAAGATTCGGAATAATTTTAAATTTGTTTTTATATATGATTCTGAACCTTCTACAGTTTTATTTGTATTTGTCTGTCTGTGCCCTTACAGATCAGTCAAAATACACTTTACCTATATAATTCCACCTGGCTTTATGTATATATCTTTCCAGCACTTTCCTTAAATTTAATCTGGATGTCTCTAAGCACTAGATATTATCATAATTACATGATTTCTGATAACAATTAAGTATTAATAGCTCTTTTAGTATTTTCCTGCTTACTTGTGGTATTATCGTTGTTAATGCAATGATGGTTGGTATTTGGCGGCGGGGAAAGAAATCATGTTAGAGGAATGGAAATATCAAGCCTAAAAGGAAGAGCTTCTTTACCCAGTTAAGCTGTAATTTCTGGCACTGGCATGCAGAGCTGAGGGCTCATGTGGAAAAACGTAGGCACCCTTCTGCCCATGCTGATGGGATGAGAGAAATCGCTCAAAACCTAGAGCCTCTGGAAAATATAAATGGCCAAAAAAAAAATTTAAAAATAAAACACTGGGATTTCCCAAATAAATGCTCACATTTGTTAAATTCAGAAATGTTCCTTCAATAGTATTGCTAAGCTAGACAGTTTTTCACATGCCTGCATGTTCTCTATCAAATGTCTCACCAAACTCCTGATAGAAATATCCCCATTTCTTTTAAGAATATTTGCAATTTTAAGAAATAAAACATATCAGGCCACTGAAGTAAACATCAGCATCGTCATTGTTTGGTGTAAACAGAGGAACATGAACTGCATTTCCATGTCAAGCTGGAATTGACTTTGGAAATTATCCCTGCAATTATACTGTCAAACTATTAAAATGTGAGGCATAAAATGATTCATTATTAGCCAGCCCCTTCTGGTGCACTGTAGTTGTCCAGTCATAATCAGAGCAGCAAGTATTGCATCTCACACTTCTCAGGGCCTGGGAATTCTTTGGAAGCAACATATTCATTCCTTATTGGAGCATGTATAATTTTCCCTATCAGTATATCATAAAGAAGCAGGCTCTGCAGTGAATGTTACCCTTGGCTAAAAGGATGATGTCTGAAATGAGAAGGAAATTCGGCTCTCCAGCCAGGTTGAGAGACTTTCTGTACCAGGGACAGAAGTAGCAGCAGATGAAATGTGCTCTGCTTTGCACTTTCCATGGGACACATTGTACTATAGCGTTAGCTTCGATGATTAACAGGATGTTAATAATTAATATGACCCTCATTATGATTTAATTAAACTTCTTTATTAAAGTATGACCAGTGGATATTTGGCAGGGCAAGTGCCCTTGTGTGTTCCTTATTGATTCAATTCTCCATGAACCATAGACTGCGTACGAAATTAATCACCTCAGTGTGATGTATACACCCTATATCAATGCAGTCAACTTGAATAAAAGCATTCAACTACACATCACATATGAGTTATCAGCTCTATTGTAGCCATTCTCCCAATTCAGCAGAGGTTACCTGCTTTGACAGCAGATGGCACCACGGCTTCTGTTTAGGAAGAGGTCATAAATATGACATTGGAAAGAAACCTGCATAACAGATTGTGTGTGTGTGTGTGTGTGTGTGCACGCGCGCGCGCGCGCGTGCGTTAGGGCTGTGCTTCAGGTGGTGATTCAGTTTGGAGGAGATTCAGCCCGATTTGATGGCCAAATCTGCAAATCAGGGGACCAGCTAAAAGGTCCAACTCGATTCAAAGCTTTCCAAATCTTCAGAAAAGATTTGGAGAGCTTTGATGATTTGGACAGTCACTGGGAGCTGCAGCAGGGAGCTGCAGCCAGACTAGGAGCTGGTAAGTACCAGGGGTGGGGGAGAGGAGGCTGGGAGAGGGTGGAGGGAACCATGGGGGGGACCCCTGCCAGCCCCCCTGCAGCACCAAATCAGGGCTTTTTTTCCCCACGTGCTGGGAGCTGGGGCAGCCATTGCTGGGCTGGGAGAATGGGTGGGGGATGGGCCTGGGCAATTTGGAGCTTCAGAGATTTGGCAGAAGCCGAATCTCCGAATCAGATTCACCTGAATTGTTTTGGGGCAGTAATTGGAATTACCAAACCGAATCACTGTCCCCCGAATCAGCCAAATCCAAAGTGAATACTAGTCACTTCGGACAGGCCTAATGTGTATATGTATATATACACATGTATGCATGTATATATGTTCTAATATTATAAAAGCCTTAGTGTTACTCTAAATTGCCAATTGCTCAAATCAAGAGTGAGACCTTATAAAGGGGGATAAGGCAAAATGCCACGTTTATTGATTACATGAAGCAAATACGTAAGCTTGGACACAGCAGTCATACAAGCAGACATACACAAGCCTACATACAAACAGACGTAGACAAACATACAGGCAAAACCACTTCAGAAAGATGTTATAGTTACTAGCAGAAGTTACTCAATGTTAGCACTGGATAGCCAGTCCAGGCTTGTTGAGGGTGATAGGAGTGGGGGTAAACAGACACACCTGTGCTCCAGGAGGCTACAGAGAGTTTATTCCCCATCTAGGCTTTTCTGCCTCTCACTTCTATAGGGATTTCAAGTCTTTGTTCAGCATTGGGGGTTTTCCATGCTCAGTTTTTAATTAGAGGTTGTTTCTTCTGGTTGTCTTACCAACTTTACTGGAATGACCTCAAGTTATCTCCAAGTTGCTATTTCAGTCTGTAGCATTATGTAGTTGGCATCTCTGCCTTGAAGCATTGTGTAGCTCAAATGGTAGGATACGCAGAATTCCTTCTCACTATTTTCTTTGCACTTGATTACAGACAAGTTCTTCAGCCATCCATTAATTAGCTTAATTATTTTACTGTCTGGTAACTCATACATTGGCACCTTGTTGCTTACACAATCAGTTAAATCTTCTTCTGCTTTCATGCAAACAATTACCATTCTTTCACCATTCACCATCTCACACAGACACTCACATACACAGGGCATATGAAATTCATTGACTCATGTCAAGCAGGGAACAAGCATAACATTTTTAGCTGTTCATACAATCATAGAGGTTTATCAATTCAATACTATTATCACTTAAGCATAATAACCAATATCCAAAAATGCATACTACATTAGTCTGTCTGTCTGTCCATAGCACTTTATTTGCATTCTGATTGGTTGTCTCAGCAGCTAATCATAATGCTGACTGAAACAAACAATCAGAGTACCCTGCACAGACAGAAGTGCCACCATGACAGCAGAGACTGCAGGGCCGAAGCAGGTGGGTGAGGCATGGGGGGCCAGGAGCCATGGGCAGAGGCAGCAGTGTGGGGCATTCGGTGGGGGGCTCCTTCCTTGCCCCATCCTATCATTCTTGATGGGCAGTTGTCCAATTTGTGTGTGTGTGTGTGTGAGAGAGTGTGTGTGTGTATATATTAGGGCTGTGTGAAGCAGCTAGTATTCACTTCAGATTCAGATTCGGCTGATTTGGGGTTCAGTGATTTGATTTGCTGATTTGAATCACTGTTCTGAATCAATTTGGCTGAATCTGATTTGGAGATTCAGCCACTGCCAAATCAGCCAAATCTCCAAATTGCACAGGGCCTATCCCATGTCCACCCTCCCAGACCCTTGAATGGCTGCCCTGCCTGGCCACAGCTCCTGGCTCTTTAAAAAAATAAAATAAAAAGCCCCAGACTCACCAGCTACTGCACACAGCCCCATGATGCATGGGGGGCTCTGCCATGAGCCTCCTGATCCCTGCCCACTCTCCCAGCCCCCGCCACCATGGTTACCCCACTTGGCCCCAGCTCCCGGTTCTTTAGAAAAAGAAAAAAAGCCCCCACTCACCAGCTCCTGCCAGGCAGGGGGGCAATCCCTGCTGCCTGCCACTGCCCTGCATTGCATGGAGGGGCTCTGCCATGAGCCCCCAGAAACCCTGAGGCCACTGCAGCAGCTGGTGAATGGGGGCTATTTTTTTTTTTTTTTAAGAGCTGAGAACTGGGTCAAGGTAGTGCAGCCATGGGGCTGGAGGAGCTGGGGGAGCAGGCAGGGGATGGGGCCTGATGGGGGTCCCCCCATGGTCCTCTTCCCCCTCCCCCCTCCCCTGCCCACTACTTACCAGCATGGAGTACAGGTCCAGCTCCTTGCAGCAGTGAGCAGATATTGCCCAAATCTTTGAAGCTTCCCAAATTGATGCAGACCTTTTTACTGGTCCCCTGATTTGATTCAGATTCAGAGATTTGGCCACTGAATCTCTTCCAAATTGAATCAGCACCTGAAGCTTTGCACAGCCCTAATATGTATGTATATATGTGTAAATATGTTTATAGATATGTATATATAGTATATGTATATGCATTTAAAAACGTGTATACATATGTGTGTCTGTATATTATATTATATTATATTGGGCTTGAGGTGCCTTACTGCACAGCAGTTGACTGTGCAGTAAGTGTACATGTCTACACATGCAGATATTTACTGTGCAATAAAATGTTCTAGTTGCAAGTTAATTTGCTACCTGCAAATGCAAGTAACAAATATACTTGCAAGTAGTAACTGCGCAGTAATACATGCATTGATGCTGACTAGAAGCAAATTTTCTCCCAGTCAGCCCTGCCACTTGAAGGCCAGCCTCAGCTCTGATCCAGTGCACCAGGCCTGGGAGCCTCTGCTGCCCCAGGGCTGGGTCAGCTCTGTACCAACCCCAGTCTGCGCGCACCTGCCATACAGCTGCCAGAGCCAGGCTGTCCAGCCCCACAGGGTGCTGCAGGCACCTGCTAGGCCTGGCAGCACCTGGCCCCAACTACAACCAGCTTGTGGCCACTTGGGCCAACTCCAGCTCAAGCTGGCCACAGGCAACCCACAACAGTCTCCCCAGACCCTGCAGCTGCTATGCGGCACCACCTCACTGCACACCTGCCAGTCCCACACTGCCCCTGCACTGGGCACTGCAGGCAGATGCCCAGGCCCACCAACACTGGGACAGTTGCATAGGGATCAGTGAACCATCAAGAGATCCATGTTGGCATCCTCCCCAATGCCACACACTGCCTTCTGGGGCCACAACTGGTGAACCTGATCACACTGTAGAGCAAAGCTGAGGTGCTCAGCCTGCTCGTGTGGGGTGGGTACTCCAACTCCCACATTTATGAGGGGCTGTCAGGCCATTTGCAGGAGCATGGTCATGACCAGTTGGCACACCAGTGCTGCATAAAGGTCAAGTCCTTACGCCCACAGTGGATCACCATTAACAACCACAATGGCCTATCAGGGACTGCCTGCAAGTCCATACCCTTTATATGGCAACTGGATGACTTCCTTATGCCCCAGGACCCTGACCTAAGCCATGCCATGTACTCAAGAAGGCGTGACCTGCCCAACCCTCCACTGTGGCCTGGCACCTGCAGTGACACATAACTGAGGGAGTGCCCCTCAGGCTGGAAGCAACCCATCACATTGAATTCCCACCCCCAGCATCATCTAGCAGCTCTGAGAGCCCAAACCAGTGTCCGCCCCACCAGCTCCACAGCCTCAGCCCCCCACAAGGCCTTGGTGGCCATGGCACCACTGGGCACCAGCAGCTCCAGCTCTTTGGAAAGGGCCCTGCTCAGGCAGCTGGATGCTACACCTCTCTGACCCCACCAGGAGCTACACACCCTTGTCATGAGAGGTGACTGACATGACCCACTAGGCATGCCACCCCCTCTCAGCTGGTAAGACTTGCACTAAGAGGAGGGACTTCCTTTCCTCAGCCCTTGCCCTGCCCCTGGCCCCCCTTCACCACCTGGCCTCTGGATTCCCCAGAGAGGAGTCTAAAGGGTCTGGATCTGTGGCAACAGGTGCTTCCAGAAACCAAGCCTGTCCCATCCTGGGAACAGGGCAGGGAAGTAGGCTGCCTGCAGCCAGCAGTCCACCAGCCCCTGGGGAGTAAGTGGGGATGGGGGGCTTAGTTGGTGGCTGTCTGGGCCTGGGCCTGCCCAGCCAATTTAGCATGGTTCATGGACACTCATGAATGAATGACCCTCAATCTGAGGTTGGGCAATGTATGGCCCCCTGGTACAGAGCATTTTATCTCAGAAATGTTGCAAACTCTTGCAAACAGCCTTTTTCATGGCTCTGCAGGTCCTGCAGCTGCACATGAGAGAGAGGGTCTAGTTGGGAGGCAGGATGGCAGTTCAGGGTCACTGCTAGCCTGGAGTGGCAGACTGTGCTCATGACCAGGGCAATGGAAGCAATGAAGGAGGATCACCAGGTGCTGGACGCTGTCCTGGCCCAAACAGTCAACTTTATGCTGCCTGCTGCCCTGCCCCTGGCTGCAGCCCCACCTGCCCCCTGGCAGCCACCCACTGCCCAGCAGCAAGCCCCCCATTGCCTGGGCAGAGGTCCAGTGCCACCTCCACTGGTCAGGAGCCCCTACCCTATCCCCTGTTCCTGGTCCCCCATCATCCAGAGCCCCACCTGGGCCCAGCCGTGCCACTCACCCCAGATCCATGTAACTGCAGACAAGGAGCTGACCGCAGCAAGGTCAGCACCATTCATAGGCCCTTCTGTCCCTGACCACTGGCTGCAGGAGGGGGAGATGGGATGTGATATGCACACCTGCAGGGGCATGGCCAGTTTCTGGGCTTCTGGGTGCCTGTCCCTGAGATCTGCCCCTGCCAATTGATTCTATCTGTCCCATAGTGTCAGCAGAGGCCAGAGCCAGAGCTGCTGCTTGCTCACAGGCTGGACAAAAATCAATTGGTAGGCCTGCAGGCAGACAGGGCTCTGGCCTCTACTAGTGCAGTTGGAGAAAGGCTGTGCAGAAGCAGCCCTGCCCACCCAACACTGTGCAGCAGCCTGGAAAATGGTGTCTGAGTCCATGATGCCAGGTGGGTGGGCAAGGTTGCTTCAGCCCAGCATCTTCTGCTATGCTAGCAGAGTTTGCAGCCCCACCTGCCCTCCTACCCAGCACTGCACAGCCGTAGCGGTGGGCAAGAGAGGAAACTCAGGTCCTCCCCAACCTAACCTCCCCAGCCAGGGTCTGCATGGCAGGTGGGCAGGGGAAGCCAAGAGGTGAGGGCATCCTCACCGGCTTCCCCACAGCACAACTCTGCAGGGCTGCAAACACCACGCCCTGCCCCTAGTGAAGCATAGCTTCTCACCCCATTCCTGCCTGCCAGTGTCAGCCAAGCCAGGCAGCATAGGGGCATGGGTGGCAAGAAAAAACAAAAATAAAACACTACAGCCCCAGGCAGGCTCATGCTCCCACTTATGCTCCCAATCTGGCACCTGCCTCAGCCTCACTGCAGAGAGTTCATATGTGTGTGTGTGTGTGTGAGAGAGAGACAGGGAGTGAGTGTGTGTCCAGCAGGCATCAACAGCTCACCAAAACTCATTAAGTGGCTCTCCAACCCATATAATTGCCCACCTCTGCCCTCAACCCTGATGATAATGGCCCTCTCCTGTGAGCTGAGGCTTCAAATTCCCTTAAATGCTAAGGGAAAACCCCACATCCTGAATCAGTGCTCTAACCACTGAAATACTGGGTGGAAGAGGAGAGTGCAAGACCTTGTTTAGTAGTTTTGTGACTCTAGCTTTCATTTTTGTAACTATCCTTTGAAGTGTCCAATATGAAATACTGGGTTTCAGGTTGAGAAGAATAGTTCACACCAAATGAAACAAAATGTGGAGGGACCATGTATATTTTTTTAGTGAGGAAAAAAAATTATCATTGATTAAATATGAACTATTTTTCTCCCAGTGTTTCAGTTTGGCAGTGGAACTGGAAAAAAAAAAATCAATTATTTGCACAGATCTAAACCTCAGATATAAGTTGAGCCTAGTACCAGCCTCCAAACATAGAAAACTGATTCACAAACAAGGAAGTTTTTGTAATGAGACTAAATATTTCTTATAGGAAAACAAGACCACAATGAGTAGTTCAACAAAACAGAAAATAAATTGTTTAACAATTACCCTGCCTATATTTGGATTGACTGATTACAGCTCTGCACAAAGGGAAAAAACACATTTAGCAAACAGATGTAGTACTAATGTGCTTTGGAGACATAATTATGGCAGAAAAGTCTGTATAATAAAATGGATTGTACACTGGCAATAAGGAAATGGGATGGCCTTGGCACTATGGGCTTAAATGATCCTGGGTTAAATAAGGTACTTCCAAGGTTTGTGTGATTTTTCTGGTTTAGAAAGTTATCCTCTGTTGCTTTGCAGACAGTATAACTACAGCATTTCAGGAACAGTCAGGTTGCCACCCAGTCTGAAAATCATAGGTTTATTACATCTACTAGAAAAAGATGCTTTATCTTATTTCAGGTCTTCCTATCTGTGCTGTAATATGATAGTATTTTTTATTTTTTTTTATGTTGGCACACTATACTAGAGCCTATTTTTTCGGTGTTGCAAAATCACTGGTCTAGTATTTCCTATTCTCTTCACTGTGGAGAACTAAGGCAATATTACAAATATCTTTTGCCAAAGAGCAACTTCTATACTCATCACATAGTGCCCCATGGTGAGGAGGAAGAAAACAACATTATTTTTTAAGAGTTCTTGCATTTCATTTCAAGTTGCGATTACGATACATTTGTAAAAAGCATATAAGCTATTTGGAAGT
The DNA here is from genome assembly GCF_001723895.1 of Crocodylus porosus. NCBI lineage: Eukaryota > Metazoa > Chordata > Crocodylia > Crocodylidae > Crocodylus > Crocodylus porosus. Next base: position 2,467,461 of record NW_017728947.1, on the reverse strand, counting down.
TCACATATATTTGGATTAAAAGGGTGTCACTTTATCTGTATTTTGTATATAGGCCACATTACCGAATGTCTGGGGTTAATTTAATTGAATTCCAGCAGAAGTCACTTTTGGCGAGATTAAGTATTGGTATTCATGTTTGAAAGCCTAGCATACCTGTGTATTTTCTTATATTTCAGTTAATGAGGACACAGCCTGGAAAATTCAAATATTCAGTTGGAGTACTGTTGCTTACATTTGTTAGGGAACTAGTACACTGCCATCTGTCTTGTGCAGGAATACTTCCTTGGCCATGTATAAATACCAGTCATGTATCACTAACTGTTCATTCCATATCACTCCATCCATCTCTGTTAATAGACACTATCAAGGTCCAGGTTTATACAAACTTCTAACATTCCTGGTTCTAAATGTCAAAAATCCAGCTTTATAGCACAATGTTCAACCTGTCCTTTTATATGGATCCAAATCCTGGATGCTGACAAAGGTAAATGGAAAAATTCTTCAATTTTTAAAAAAATAAAATGCTAAGGAATATATCTGGTGCGGTACAAGAAAACATAGTATGGAGGAGCTTGTGGATCTTTACAAAAGACCTGTCTTGAGTGAGGTAAGAGCTCAGAGAATGAAATGGGCTGGGCATATTGTAAGAAACACCAAGAGAAGGCAAGCAAGGCAGATTTTGGAGCTGTGGTGGAAAGGATCAGGCCTGGAGGTAAACCAAAGTAATGATGTCATGACAACAAAAACACTGATCTAGAAGAGACAGCGAAAGAAGAAACAAGGTGGATGGAGACCAGAAAGAGAGCCATTAACTGTAGTTAACATCCATTATCTTCAGATGTAGTTGTCCTAACAGAGGCCAGTATATTTTTAGCTGTTTCATCCTTAATGAAATAAAAGTTTTCTATATTAGTAAGTAAGTAAAAACAAAATACTGGAACTGGGCCCAAAAAAAAGCCAAGCAACTACAATGTAAGATGTCTGTTTGACACTGATTTGTTAAAAAACAAACAAACAAAACAAAACAGTAAAACTGTGCAAACGTTCAATTAAAACATCTGAGCTGCGTGGGCTACCAAATTGTCTGAAAGGCAATAGTGGTGGCAGAAAAAAAATCATATTAACACAGAAGCCTTGACCAAAGAAAAAGGGTCGAATTGCCCTCAGGCCTTAATCTTCGAAGCCCAGACACATGCACCATTTATATTAACATATACATGCAGTTTTGATGTTGTACAGTTCATTATATGGTTCTGTGCTTTTATACATAAAATTATTTCCTAGCTATATAATAAGGAACCAATATTAGCTCTCATGCTGCGCCTTAAACCAGCATCTATAAAAATAGCCAAGCAAAGCATTTCCAACAATGCATACATCCAACTTGAATGGGCCTGTTTAGTTACAATGGCTCAGGTCTCAGACCAGTCAGTGAGGCCACTGGGCTGAGATAATCTATGCAGGAGTAGTCACAAATCAGTCTGACATTAGCTCCCAGAAGATTTTCTCCTGTTACTAATATTTTTACTTTTGCATAGCCCTCACTTATCTTTACACACTTCCATTATTTATAATTAAAACCAGTAAAACACAGGCTATTTCTACTAGGTAATTTAAAACAATAAGAAATAGGAATAAATGATATATCAATAAGAAATAACCAAGTAAAAATGATGCTTTCTTGCTAACAGAAACTCCTTTCTTATAAAGGGGTCATTTCACCCAGCACTGAAATGCAGCTACCTCTGGGATGAAAGCATATTATAAAAGAATACTCTTATCCACTTTATAGGATTAATTTCACCAAGAGAAAAAATGAATTAGCTACATGATAGGAGCTAACAGTCATATTGTACATCATATTGGCTCTGTGATAGCTGCTGAGCCAAAGGAAAGAGCAGGACCACCTATAGTGATCAGGAATTAATTTGGAGCCTGCTTGCTTAAAATGCATGCTTATTCAAGCCTATTTTCAGCCTTCTCTGCAAAACAGAATATGGGCAAGAGCTCTGGTCAGACTTCTTGGCTTTAGCACTAAACCAGGAAGAATAAGAGATACTGTACCACATACTGAATCTTTGAAGAACTGCTTCCAGAGAACTGAGTTGTCCTTGGAAGTCCATTAGAGCCACTAACGAGCTACAAGCAAAGTAGTTTCAGCAGGATGAACTACGAGGCAGCATTCCTTTACTTTCTAAGACTAGCTGGAGGCCACACTACTCCATGCCCCAGTCTACTTATATAGTAATGCACCTCAATACACTCACTCCCCTGTGAAAAGCTGCTATGAAAACCACTCCCAATTTCCTGTTGCTATGCTGCTTGCTCTTCAGGCAACCTCTCTGTCTCCCCTGTTTCTGCTGCCCTCATCCACCAGCCAGTGAATTCACCAGAGTGGAGGCAGCAGGTCTAAGAGTAAAGAGAACATGTTCTCCCTAGCCCAGACACCAAACCCACCCAGACCTGTGTCAGGCAAAATTATTACCCATCCAGCTTGACACTCACTGCAGGAATTTCTTCCACAAAGTGAGGTTCATGCCATAGATCGTTCGAGATGGAGCATGATAATGCATTAGGGAATGGAGAAATGGAAACACAGGGTAAGATTACATGTTACAGCTAGTAGGTGCTAATTCTAAAGAATGTTACCATGTGGTTACACCTTACAATTAATATGTGTTAACTTTAAGCAATGTTAGTTGGTGTTAAAGATAACAGGTTTACTTTAAGACTAGAGACAGAAGTTATACATAAACCAGTTTAAATTATTCAAAACTGGTTTAAACCTGTAACAGAACAGAAGCTTAGTGGATATAAACCAGTTTCAAAGTGGCTGAAATGGTTTAAGATAAACCTGATTGAATGTAGTATCAGAGTTAACTGATTTTGGTCAAACCAGTTTATGCATAGGCAATGTGTAACAGAGATATGGAGGGGTACGTGCCCCTCCTGAGATTGGCCCTCACTGGCCAGGGAGTGGGGACACCAAGAGAAGTGCCCCCCCTCCAAGATTGGTGCTAGCTGGGGCGTGGGGGCTTGGAGAGAAGCATGGCAGCATTTCTGTTTGTACCGCTGGCACTTCTGGGATCAGCAACTGGCCACTCGGGCACCCCTTCCCTGGTCAGTGATCAGCTGCTGGGGCACCCCCATGGTGAGTGATCAGCTTCCGGGGCACCCCTCCTCCACCATCCCAGTTGGCAATCAGCCTCTGGGGCACACCCAGACTCAGGAAGCATCAGTCTCCCATGAGTTTATGAAACTTCTGTCCCAGACCCCTTCCTGGTTCAAGTTAAATCACAGTCCCCCCAGCACTCCAGCATGCTTTCCAGCTCTGGGCTGGGCTGGGCTGGGCTGTCTGCTCCAGAGAGCTGGGCTGGTCTCGCTGCTCTGCTCCCTAGCTGGAGCAGTGAAGGCTGACTGACAAGGGGGTGGTGGGGGGAACAATCCCAGCTGGGGATGCAGCCCAGTCTATAGGGGAGCTGTCCTCCACCTCCCCAAGAAACCCCAGTTGGGTCTGGAGCCAGAAAGGAGGGTTAAACACCCCTTGCCCCACTCAAACTTACTGTTGGCTGCAATTGTGAAGTAAAAATCCCAGAGGCACCTGGAAGCAGGAAGAAGCGATCAGCAACCCTGCAGAGTCCTGTTGCTGTAATTCTGGTCTGCAAATCCCAGAGAACTTAGGGACAGCAGAAAGAGGAAGTGAACATACAGGCAGAGATCAATGCTCTAGTGCCCCCTAGGTTCTCACCTGAGCCACTGCAGGCATATGGCTGCATTCCCTGAATCAAAGTCTATGCAGTTTAGACTAAACTGCAAAGACTGAATCAATTCAGCCTCAGGCTTTTAAACTGTCTATACTTAGCCTAAGAGTTAATATCTCCCTAAATCTGCACTGCTCTGACTTGCCCTTAGAGTGCTGGAAAGTTGTTGTGGGGGAGGCATGGCTAAGAGCATAGTGTCTCTGTGCATACCTGGCTCACCTGCTCTCCAAGGCAGTGTAGGCAGCTCAGCCAGCACTGTCCCAGGGAGCAGGCAGTGAAAGAGAACCCAATCACCACTACTGCCACTGTTTTCTGAGCTGGGCTCAGCCTGGAAGACAGCAGCAGCCTGGTTGCAGTACCAGTGGTAGAGGGTGGGAGGAATCCTCTCCCCATCTGCTCCCCTGGGACAGCACCAGAAGTACAAGTAAGCAGGAGACCATGGGGGAGGGACAGGGAGAAAGCCAGGAGGGAAAGCTTTGAGGATGAGGGAGAAAGGGGGGAGCCTAAGGAGGCAGAGAGAGGGCCTCGGGGGAGAAGGGAATAGTGGGGAGCCCCAGTGGATTGGGAGGAACCCAGAATGGGAGGGAAGGGGAAGGCAGGGGAGGATTCTTACCTTTAGGGCTTCCTTAGCTGCCCTTGCTGTCACTCTGGGGGAAGATAAAGCATCCACCTGAGAATGGCTGAGAGTGGTGCCTCTTGGGATGCTGGAAAACTGCTCCCAACTGGTCTTGGGCATGTGTTGCAGTCACACATGATTCCAACATGAGCTGTCCAAAACTAGGTAGAAATTATCCTTGCTGAAAGAGCTGTTAACTAGAGCTGTGCAAAATTTTGGTGGCTGTTTTGACACTGTTTCAACTCCTTTCAAGGTCAAAACAGCAAATCAAAATGAAACAAAGGGCTTCGAAACTGCTTCAAAACAAAACGAGGCTAGTCAAAATGTTTTGAAAGTCAAAACATTTCGACCATGGTGCTGGGGATGGGAAATAAGTCCAGCTGAGCTGACTTCCCATCCCCCACACTAGATCAGGCCAGGGGTGAGAAGTCATAGTTTCATAGTTTGTAGGGTTGGAAGGGACCTGAGCAGATCATCTAGTCCGACCCCCTGCCATGGCAGGAAAGAATACTGGGGTCAAATGACCCCAGCAAGATGTTCATCTAAC
>NW_017728947.1:2444121-2462112 GCF_001723895.1 Crocodylus porosus | reverse complement strand
CAGTGCCGCATAGAGGGGGAGGATCACCTCCTTGGACCTGCTCGAGATGCATCTGTGGATGCATGCCAAGTCAATCCAGCTGGCCTGACTTCCCATCCCCATGCAAGATCAGGCTGTGGACAGGTTCTCAGCCAAGCTGGGCTGCCTTCCCATCCCCGGCTGACTGAAACTTTGAAACATGTTATGCTGAAATTATATTCTACTTTTCATTCCTATCTCACCCAGCCCTGAAGCCTGATGGGAAGGATCCTATCTTTTAGTAAGCACTGAAGCTATAGGGGCTGTTGAAACAAATGTGTATGTATATTTGGGCATTGAGGGGAAAGAACTAGCTAGCATTTAGTCCACTTAGGGCTTCATAGATAATTATCAACAACTCCTCCGAAAAAAAATGGCTAACAGGTTTCTCGCATTCCAACCAAACAGCCATCAAAATAAAGCAAAAGAGAACTTGATGTAGAGATACATATGAAGACTAATCATATTTGTTATGAATTTTCAGACCAAAAAAAAAAAGATCTTAAGGTACTTGAAACAAATGTACTTTGCATTTGCACACCCAAGAATCTGAAAGCATTTTACCAAAGACAAAGGTTATCTCCTTTTGAAGATGGCAAACAGGAGGTTAAATGATTTGTTCAAAGTTACATGGGAAACTAATTAATTCTTTTTATTTTATTTTTTTATTTTAAGATAGCTATTCTAGAGATTAATTTGGCTACAGTCAAGAGCAGGCAGTGCACATGCCCCAAATACACATTTCTTTCACTTTCTAAGAAATGAAAGAACAGGGTTACCTCTGAGGAATATATTTAGCCTTCTTCAGTACAGTAGGGATACCTGAGGTAGCCTTTTAAGATATATTCTAGCCTTATGTTTCCATGAGTCTATGATTTTTCTACATTCCACATTAAAATAAATATCAAGAATTTTAGATTAATTTGTTTTGAGGACCTATATTCTCATATGTAAACTCATGGAGGTAATTGGGCTGCAGACAGTCCTATAGGACCACAACAAAGCACATAGTATATTTTATTAATCATCTCAGGTCTTTACATTATAACCAAATGACATACAAGTACGCCCCTTCCTAGCAGACTTCTAGGACATATGTTGCAGGTGAAGAGTTGATTAGTGCTGGAAACCATGCACCCCAAGACTGATCTTAAATAGGGACCTTTGGTTAATGCTGACCATTATGTACCAGTTTTGTATGGAAAAAGGGAACTAATTAAGTTTAGTGATCCTCTCTGTGAGGCAGCATGATTTTGGTGACTGACTTGTATTTCCAGCCATAATAGGCACTCTCAGTGATTTTCAACAGATCATTTAACCTCAGTTTCCACATCTACAAAATGGGAATAAATATTCTTGCTCCCCTTACCTCACCAGGCAGGTGCAAGCATCATACAGTGACTGTGGTGTGCTTTAAAGAAGACTGAAATCAATAGCATTTTTCTACTGTCTGCTCATCTATCCAATATATATATATATTTTTTTTTTTTTGGTATTCAGGCAATTGATAGAAAAGAAAAAAACAAAACGAAGGACCTCCCCTCTTATAGAAGCATATTGTCAAAGGAAAGGCACATGGGTAGGCATTCTCCTGGTAAGTAATATCAGTCTTTCTCATGGCAGTTGCTGCCTGAACACTGGGCAGGGCCACAGAATCCAAATCCAAGCCCATTCTGAGTTGACAACAGGTCTGGCTTTTATCCCATCCCCTACACTCAACCCTTCTGTCAACCAGCTGTGCTGCACAAACTCCAGAATTCTGTAAAATAATATTAATAAAGATAATAAAACATCAATCTGTGACCTTTGAGGCTTTGACATTTACTTTCTGCAGTACTGTATGTGAACTCCTGGTTTATCATTGGTTTATTTGTCACTACATATATTCTGAAGTACTTCAAAGACAGTACTCAAAATAAGACACTGCGAACTACTGCATTGTAAGGCATGCACCATGATCTAGGTCACTCACAATAAACTAGCCTGAGGGCACTGTAACTTATTAACCATATTTCTCTCCTGGCATTGTTCACAGTTTTGTGGCCACAGTCAATGAATCTGTTGCACATAGTAGCAGGTACCATGCTACTAAAAAATACTCTCTATTAGGGCTGTGCGAAACAGCACTGTTCTGCTTTGACTTCTGTTTCAATGTTTCAACAGAACAGTGTTTTGTTTCAAGTTTCATTTCATTTTGAAAGCACTATTCAATTTTGTTTCGTCGAAACTGTTTAGCTGTTTCGACATTTCACCCATAGGCTATAATGGGGAAGCATAAAGCTGCCTATAACTTTGTCATTTCTTGCCTGATTTGGATGACACTTGCAGGGAGAATAGCCCCTTCTGAGAGCATGAAGCATCCCAAGTTTTAAGGAGATAGATACAGAGGTTTCTGGGAAACTGCACCTCAAGTTGTTGACAAGCAAAACTGTCATCTGGCAGGCAGATCTGGGGGCCCACACCCCTGGGAGGGCTGTGGGGCTATACCAGACTCCTCTGGGGGGGGGGGGGGGGGGCAATCTGCCTGCCAGGTGACAGGAGGTTGCTGCTTCCAGCTGGGGCCAGCAGCAGCACCAATCTTTCTGGTGCTGGGTGTGGGCTACTCCTAGTGCTGGTCCCAGCTGGCAGCAGCAGCCTCCTGTCATCCAGCAGGTAGCTCAGAGCCCTGCCTACACAACTGGAAGGGCTGCAGAGGCTCTGCCAGACTCCTCCTGGGGGTGCATGTGCCCAGTCTGCCTGCCAGATCACAGGAGTCTGCTTCTGTTGCCTGGGGCCAACGGCAGCACCAATCTTCCTGGCACTGAGTGCACGCTGCACCCAGCGCCAGTCCCAGCTGGCAGCAGAAGCCTCCTGTGATCTGGCAGGCAGATCAGGGGCCTGCACATTCAGGAGGAGTCTGGTGCAGCCCTCCCGGTGGTGCAGTCAGGCCCCCGATGTTCCTGCTGGATAACAGGAGGCTGCTGCTGCCGGCTTGGACCAGCACTGAGCACAGCCCACACCCTGCACTGGGAAGATTGGTACTGCCACTGGCCCAGCATGCAACAGCATGCTGTCATCTGTCACACAGATATGAGGGCCAGCAACCCCAGTAGGGCGGGAGGTGTGCCAGAATCCTCCCATGGGATGGCCCCCAGATCTGTGCTGGATGACAGGAGGCTGCTGCTACTGAGTGGGACTGGCGCTGAAGCCAAGTAAGCCCGGCTTTGAAATTCGAAATGTTTCAAAACTTTGGAAATGTTTTGAGTGCCCTTGTTTCATTTTGAAGCTGTTCTGAAGGCTTTTGTTTCATTTTGATTTCACTATTTCAAGCTCAAAACACATCGTAACAGCTTCAAAATGAAACACCTGTTGAAATTTCACAGAGCCCTACTCTGTATTGCCATCATTAGGAAAGGCTGGTTTATGGGATGCAAGTCTTGAAAGAAGAGTGGCAGTTCTCCCTTTCAAACATCACATTTTGAGCATCCTGCATTATGATTTGCTGACTCTGCTGTGTAACATCTTCTGTGCCGGACTTAATGCACTGGTAGAAATAAGTGATGTTCTTTGGAAACTAGTAGTAGAAAAGGGTAATATTTCAATGAAGGTTTGGTGCTTTAGTTGTGATCTACTAAATGAACGGACTATTAGAAATGTTAGATATTAGAATATATAGAAGTATTATTAAAGGTATTATTTGGCCCATATTCCTAGTATTAAATCAAAAACTAGAGCAATTAAATATAGGAAAACTGTACCCTCATTGAGGAAGATAAATCCCCCAAAAAGGAAGCTAGTTGAATGAAAAAGGAAGTACATGCTGAAAAGTTAAAATCTAATGCAATTAAAACAGAGGAGGATAAGAAGCCAGTTGTGCATCCAGTAAGATCCAAGGAATGTGCACAGAAAGTGAACTAACTGTAGGAGGCATTAGCACTGCAGCCAAGACATAATGCAACATAGAAGAAGAAGGAAATGGCATAACAGACATTGTTTCTGTCACACTTAAGGTTGTAGTGAGGACTAACACTGGAAATAGAAGTCACAGACTGGACTTTTTAAACAGGAATGAGTGAAGTCATAATCCTGCACGCAACTCTGTGCACAAGATTTCTCTGTGTTTATAGGTTGTTCATTAAAATCCGCAGTGAAACAAGGGGCCATAGAGATGTACGTTCCCGATTCCATTTATACAGGTCTTTCCTTAAAATGTCCCATTTAAGAAACTGTAAGTGCAGGGCCAGCCTGTCCTGTGGCCCCGGGGGCCTGCAGTTAAGGGGCCCCCGGAGTCTGACTGCTTGCCCCCTCCCCACCCTGCTGACGCTGTCACTGCCAGCTTAATGTCCGGCTGCTCACCACCCCCCGCCGCAACCACCACAGCCAGCTTCTTTGGCTGCTTGTTGCCCCCCACCAGCTTCTTTGGGACAAGGGGCCCCAAGAATATTTCTTGCAGGGGGCCCCAAAAACTTGTGGGCCAGCCCTGCATAAGTGCCTTCAAAATATGAAGTTCTAATACCAACTTGTTTTGGGGGTGTTTGTTGTAGCCATGATGATCTAAGGACATAGGCAGACACATTTTGGGGGGTAAATGTGATATCTTTTATCAGACCAGCTCAATAGTTGGAAAAAATTTTCTTTGCAAGCTTTCAGACACAAACACCTTCCTGCAGTTGTAGGGGGAGTCTGCTCGTGTTTTGTGTTCTCTAGGATGGACTAGAAGCAAATATGCTAAATGCAGGTCTGTGAAAATGCAGATGCATGCCAGTGAGGGTCAGAGGCAATGGGAAAATAGGTGTGAGACAGGTAGGTGGGATAGGGAAGAAGGGGAGGAATTTTGACCTGGTGATAGAATGTAGCTGGTAAAATGTTGAGAGGTTACCACGGGTTATTAGATGGCAGGCCATAATGTGCCATAAATCCAACGTCTATGTTTAGTCCATGATTTTTAATATTCAGTAGATTTATGAAGTGAAGTTCATAGGTTGATCTACAAAGGGTGTTTTGTAAATTTTCTTTGAGGATTAGAACTAAGAGATTGGAGAGGAAATGGCTGTCTTGTGAGAAGACAAAAATACCCACAGGTAATTGGATATTTTTGTCTTTGATAGATTTTTGGTGTGCATTCATTCTGGTATTCAGCTGTTGTTTGGTTTCTCCTACATATTATCCATCGGGGCATTTAATGAACTGGATGATATATATTACATTTCTGGAGGTGCAGATATAAGATCCAGGAATATTGACGGTTCTGTTGTGGGGTGTAGTTATTGTGGGACTAGAGGAGATGTGTTAACAGGTTTTATATTTTTGTCCCAGCATGGTCTGGATCCATTCAGTGTGCATTGGGCCATAGGAAGTTTGCTTCTGGTAATGAGGTTTTTAAAGATTCATAGATTGTTAGGGGATGGAAGTGACCTTGCAGATCATCAGGTCCAGCTGCCCCACTCTAGGCAGGAAGACAACTGGGGTTAGGTGATCCCAGCGAGGTGACTGTCCAGTCTCTTCTTGAAAACCTCCTGGGTAGGTGACTGTACCACCTCTGGAGGGAGTTTATTCCAGTCTGGACACACTGACTGTGAAGGAGTTTTTCCTGGTATTAAGCCTGACGTGGCCTTCCAGGAGTTTGTATCCATTGGTCCTGGTCTTCCCTGGCAGTGCCAGAGTGAACAGTTATTCACCAAGCTCCTGATGTACTCCTCTGATATAGCAGTAAGCCACTATCAAGTCCCCTCTCAACCTTCTCTTCTTTAGGTTAAAGAGGCCCAGGTCCCTCAGCCTTTCTTCATATAGCTTGCCTTGCAAGTCCCTGATCGTATGGGTGGCTTTTTTCTGGACCCTCTAAAGTTTTTCCACATCTTTATTGAAGTACAGTGCCCAGAACTGGATGCAGTACTCCAACTGCGGTCTCACCAGTGCTGAGTACAGCGGGAGTATCACTTCCTTAGTTTTCCGTGAGAGATCCATTCATAAGAACTCTCTGGGTCCTACCCTGTAGCCAGTTTCCCACCCATTGAACCGTTGAGCAGCTGAGCCCACAATCTTCCAGTTTCCCACAAGGATACTAGATCAAAAGCCTTTTGGAAGTCTAGGCATATAATGTCTACAGTGTCACTCTGTCCAAGTGGAGAGAGACCTTGTCATAGAAGGATATGAGATTGGTAAGACAAGACCTACTCGTGACAAAGCCATGCTAGCTGTCATTCAGAATCTTACCTTCTGCGAGTGTATTGCAGATAGATTCTTTATTGAGCTTTTCCAAGATTTTCCCTGGAATGGAGTTTAGGCTGATTGGCCGAGTCCTCCCTCTTCCCTTTCTTGAAGATGGGCACAATGTTGGCCCTCTTCCAATCCTCAGGGATTTCCCCTGTGCACCACAAATTGTGAAAGAGCTTTGCTAGGGGTTCCACGATAACCTCAGCCAGCTCCATCAGCACTCTCACATAGAGTCCATCTGGTCTTGCTGACTTATAATTGTCTAGCTTTCCAATTGGTATTGCACCCACTCAGCATCCAAGGTGGAGAGGCTGTCAGTCCCAGCATGTCCCCTATGAGCCTTATTTCACTTGACTTTCCCCTTGGTCCAGTGAAATACTGAAGCAAAGTGGGCATTCAGGAGTTCAGTTTTTTCCTGAAACCAGCTGTCCCAAGGTGTTAAGCAGGGGTCCCACACTTCCATTTGCTTTCCTTCTACTGCCTATATATCTAAAGAAGGACTTCTTAGTGTCCTTGACTCCCATAGCTAACCTAAACTCCGTTGCCGCCTTGGCTTTCCTGATCATTTCCCTACAAGTGCTGGCCACTGTTCTATTGTCCTCCTTGAGGACCGTCCCTAGCTTCCACTGTGTGTACACCTCTTTTTTCTTTTTTAAGAGGACTGCGATGTCCCTATTAAGCCAGGAGGGCTTGCCAGCCCTTTTGCTGCCTTTCCTTTTTGCAGAAATAGTTTTCTTTTGTTCTTTGAGGATCATATCTGTGGAAGAAATCAAACTTTGCATTGTGGTTGAATCAGAACTGACAAAGTCAGCTTTTCTTTATTTAGGGCTATACAGTGATCACAGGGAGGATTTCATACAACAAGGGAATTCACTCACTTGTCTGTTTCAAAGGAATCCTCCCTCTCTCTAAGTTTTCAAGCATTTTTATACTTAAGACAGACAAAGAGAAAAAAAAATACAACCTTGAAGAAACTAAAACAAGTTTACTTAAGTGGACCTCTGTGCACAGAGTAATGAGACATGCAGGATTTTTTTATCTCAAAACATATAACTGAAATAAGCAGTATCAGCACTTCTGGTCTCTGTCTGTTTTTCTAGTCAGGGAGGCCAGAAGCCTGACTAAATTCACTCCTCCATATCCTTGAGCAACAACCACTCTTTATATACCTCATATCCTTGCCTTCCTGGTCCCGCATCGCCCCCTCTGCTAATGCTCTGAGCCTGTCAAAGTCAGCATTTTTGAAGTCAGAGACTCCAGTCCTGCTGGTTGATTTGTTGACTTTTCAGTGGATGGTGAACCTGATAATTTCATGGTCGCTGTCACCCAGGTTACCCTCAATGTTCAAGCCACACATTGGATCATCTCCCTTGTCCAAGACCAAGTCTAGGAGGGTGCCACCTCTGGTTGGCCCTTGCACTTCCTGGGTCAGAAATAGCTCCTTGATCTCAATCAGCAAATTGCGTGAACAATCTGACCTAGCCAAGTGTTCCTTCCAATCTATGTCCAGGCAATTGAAGTCACCCATGACAATCAAGTCCCTTGCATGTGTGGCTTCTGTCAGTTCTCAAGAGAACTTCAGATCCAGCTCCTCCCCTTGTTTGGTGGCCTGTATGTAGTAAACACCTAGTTAGGTTTCTCTCACCTCACCCCACCTCCCCTCCCTCCAAAGTGTGACCCAGAAGGTTTCAAGCAACTTATCTTTGGAGCCAATGTCAGCCTCCAGAGGGGTACACTGCTCCCTCACATACAGAGCTACCCCTTCACATTTTCTCCCTACTCTGTCCCTTCTGTGCAGAGTGTAGCCCTCTATGGCTACATTCCAATCATGTGAGGAGTCCCACCAGATCTCTGTGATCCCTACTAGGTCATGTTGCCCACTAGAGAGCAGGAGGCCTAGCTCCTCCTGTTTGTTCCCCATGCTCCTGGCATTGGTGTACAAGGCAGCTGAGGCCCCCAACTGACACCCTCAATTTCCTGAGACTCTGTTGGAGAACTGTTTGGTTATCATTTTCAAAAACAGTTGTGCTAGTGTCCTCCACAAGGGAACTTCCCTGTGTGCCAGTCCCCGGGCATGCTCCACTTGGAGTTTCCCCGTCCCCCAGCATAGTGTCGTAGTTTCCTAGAAGTTAGAGGTCAGAAGGGACCCTAAATAGATCATCTAGTCTGACCCCCCACCACTGGCCAAAGCACATGCTGGGATCAATTTAAAGCCCTGTCTAGTAGATCAGCCATCCTAGCTGAGAACAGGGCTTTACCTCTCTGCAAGAGGTGAATTCCATCACGTACTAGGAGTCCTTTCTCTCTGAAGTGCATGCTGTGGTTGAAGAAACCGAACCGCTCATGGTAAAACCACCATCTGAGGCGTCTGTTAACCTCTTCCACAGAGTCTTCCCTCCTGGGTCCATGGCCTGCAACAAGGAGCACAGAAGAAAAAATGGCTTGAGCCCCTAGTCCCTTGATCCCAGCCCCAGAGCCCTGTAGTCATTCATGACCCAGTCAGGGTTACCCCGGTGGTATCTTTCATGCCCAGCTGGATGAGAAGGATAGGGTAACAGTTGGAAGGATGGATGAGCCTGGGGATCCTCTTCACAATGTCTTGGATGCGGGTCCCAGGGAGACAGTAGACTTCTCATGCTAAGAGGTCCAGATGGCAGATAGGTCCCTCCAAACCCCTCAGGAGAGAGTCCCCTGCCACCACCACCTGGTGTCTACTCCTAGGGGTGGGAATACTTACCTCCTCCTCCAACATCTCTGTCAGAGTCTCCTCATGTATAGTGTACCTGTTATGTGGTGCCAAGGGAGGAGTGGCCCTGGGTCTGCATGCTCTGCACCTGGAGACAACTGTTTTCCAGGTAGCTCTAGGTTGGCGAGGTTTGGTGCTTTCTTAAAGGCTAGGATGCTGGTTCTGGAAAGACCTCTTTAAGACTTGGGTCTTCTTCTAGTATGGGTTGCAATTGTTTGAGGATTTTCTGTATAGGTTCCAGGGAAAGACGGTATGTCAACTAATGTGATTCATGGGGATTTTCTTTTTGTACTACTGCAATTCTTTATGTGGTATCAGGTGGCTCTTTCAAAAGTGCAATCTCTCTCTCTGGAGGAGTGTCCTTGTTGAATGAACCAACTTGTTACACCTGAGGTCAGGACTTGCAAGACACTGATATATTTAGAAGTGAGCACTCCAATCAGGATCCAAGTTAATATTTCCAATGAGTAAGTTAGTCTATAATGACACAGGGGGACATTATACTTGTGTTGATAGATTATCAGCAGTCCCTTAAGAATGATTAACAGGCCTCTGCCTGACTCACCTCAGCACCATGGCTCAGATGGCTGGGCTACAATCAATCCAGCTGGTGTCATGCTGACTGGAAGAGCCACACTGGTTGGCCTGGAGTCCAGAGGCAACAGATTAAAAGCAGGCCTGGAGATGGAGGCAGGGGAAACATGCACCAGAAACAGGCTTGGACACTCTCCCCACAGCCAGAAGAGACTCAGCACCTTCCTCCAAGGCCCACATGCCTGAGGAAGGATTGCGTGCCTGTCCCACTATCAAGGTATCTGGGAAAAACCCAGACACTCACCTCACCACAAGAAGGAGTCTGGCTGCTTTTCCCAAGGCCAAGACACCTGGGAAAGCACCATATGCTATCCCCACTGCCAGAGCACTGAGTACCCAGCCAGATGCTATCCCTCTCCAAGTAGACTCTTAGATTCATAGATTGTAGAGTCAGAAGGGATCACAATGGATCATTGTGTCCGACTCCCTGCCCCTGGCAGGAAAGAGGACCAAGGTCAGATGACCCCAGCCAGGTGACTAATAAGCCTCCTCTTGAAGACCTCTAAGTTAGGTGATAGCACTACCTCTCTTGGAAGCCCATTCCAGATTCTGGACACCCTTACTGTAAAAAATTTCTTCCTAATGTCTAACCTAAATCTACTCTCCACTAGTTTGCACCCATTATTCCTAGTTACTCCCTGGGGCACTCTGGTAAATAGCACATCACCAATTCTCTGTTGTCCTCCCTTGATAAACTTATAGGCAGATACAAGGTCTCCCCTCAGACATCTCTTGTAAAGGCTGAAGAGATCAAGATCTTTCAACCTCCCCTCATAGGGTCTTTTATGGATGCCACTAATCATGCGAGTGGCCCTCCTCTGAACCCTCTCCAGATTCTCCATGTCCCTCTTGAAGTGTGGCGCCCAAAATTGGACACAGTACTCCAACTGTGGCCTGACCAATGCCTGATTAATCCCTTAATCTGTTTGTCATGCATCTGCTAGTACATGAGAAGGTGTGATTGGCCTTGTAGATGGCCTCGTTACACTGCTGGCTACATGACCAGTGAGTAGCTCAACCTGGATCCAGCAGGACCCTGTCACATGCATAGAAGCCCATGCAGAAGCACCCAGGTTAGGTGGGGCTAGAGCTGCCCAGGAAGACCTGTGAGGGACAAACGGGGAGAAACCCTAGTAAGGGGTCTTCCCAAAACTGCGCACCCAGCTGATACACTTGCGGGCTTGGAGCACCCCAGCAAGAGGCTGATGGGAAAGTGAGCCTCACTCAGGCACAGTGCTGGCCACCATAAAACAGTGCTATACCTGACCTAGTGCCAGGATGAGAAGAATATGCACAAGAAGGGAGACCCACTAAAGGGCATAGGGGCCTGAAGGCGGGTGAGTGAAGGATGCACCAGCATCAACCCATTCCTAAGAAAGGGATCGCTCAGTGCAGAGGCAGAATTATCCTGCCTGGCTGCCTAGTCCAAGCCATTTAAGTTATACTACCTGTTTAGTTGTGATTTTGGAGATAGAAGGCAGCAGCAGGATCCTCATAGTCTCAGTTCTTGCCAGATACCT
This sequence comes from Crocodylus porosus, assembly GCF_001723895.1. Classification (NCBI taxonomy): domain Eukaryota; kingdom Metazoa; phylum Chordata; order Crocodylia; family Crocodylidae; genus Crocodylus; species Crocodylus porosus. Next base: position 2,451,042 of record NW_017728947.1, on the reverse strand, counting down.
ACCATCATTATGCCAAGATGTCATCAGAGCTGATTAAAGCACCCAAATGGGAAGGGGTAGGGTATAAGGGAGGAGGAGCCCCAAATAAGTCACACCAATGCAGTCACACCTGGACCCACAGGAAACCACTAATCATCACCTCCAGGCAAGTGAAGGTACACCCTGTGTAAACAACAAACTTGCAGTGCGTGAATAGGCCCAGCTGTGATGTGACCCAAGAGGGTCAGATACATCTGTGGCCTCTAGGCAAGTACATAGGGCATGAGCCTGTCACAGTGACAGATACCTAGCAGCTGCATTAAGACCATTTATTCAACTTATGCTTCTCCTTAAACTTATGTGAATTAAAATTGTTGAAAAGCTGCAGAGTGCTATGTAAACCTCCTCCTGTTCTCAGAACAGGAGGAACCTTTTAAGATAAGGTAAAATTGATATACATGTTAAATGATGTAGAATGATTCTAATTTGTATGTAAGTAAAACCTCTGCCAGGAACAAGAGGGTGGAGATGCCTTTACATATATACAAACACAGCCTTATGCGGTAAGTGGTGATAAAATACGCAAACCAGGCCTTATGTCCTAGGTGGAGATTAAATTAGTTAATAACTGTTGTTTAAGAGCTTTTATAGTGTTTACAATAGATATGTGAAGTAATGATAATGTTAAAAGGTAATGGAACTGTAGCATAGGCATTGTTCAGGCATTATAGTGGGGAATGCATATTGTTCTAGTAGTCCTTTGCATTCAGATATCAACATCAGCATGTTTTGGCCTATGTGAGGCACTGCACAAGGGAAGAGAGCAGGATTCTGTGAAGATGCATAATCCCAAATTACAGGCAACTTTAAGAAAAGATTGGTCTATTACTTCAGCATCAGCCTTTGTTAAAGCAGCAATCCAGTTTATTTTCAAAAACTAATTTATTAAATGTATCAGGGAAACAGTACACTGAAATACTGCAATTTCATTGTTTTTTGGACTTGCAAAGTTTTTAGATCAGGCTAAATTAACCAGGACTTTAAAGAGATAGCTCTGTATAGGGCATGTTCCATAACTACTACATCCACTTTCCTCACTGACAGGTAGCTTGTGCCAAGGGCAGAAACATCCATGAAGCATTATGGGAGATCATCTGATGCCAGCTCACAGTCTGGAGCTGCAAATGCCAAACATAAGGCACCTCTTTTCATTAGTAAAATTAGTAGAGCAATATGACATGTCCCCAATAAATAAATTGCTTGGGATTGTGAATTGGCAGTTCTGTTCACTGAATGTGAAAAATAATAGGAAGAGAGAAGTAGGTAGCCAGGTTAGTCTGAAGTCAGGTAGAAGGCAGGGTAGATATGCACTTCATAGACTAACTAAATAAGATACAAATAGAGCATGAACTTTCATAACATTGTTCACTTCATCAGATGCTATGAAAGGACAGCACAGCATATGTATAAAATGGAGTGAGTGATTTGAATACAAATAGTAGGAAAAGAGAAGGGAGAGGAAATGGGGAGGCAGACAGTTCTGGAAAAGGCCTACAAGCAATAACCCATAGGAATAAAGGGATCATAAAAGCTAATCCAGCGAATGGGATAAAATTTATAGTGCCTGTTTAAGCCATATTTAATATAATCCACAGGTACTATGGCTTCTTATCCCATTACCTGGATATATTTTTGACCCCTTTATTTACATGAATCCAAGATAACTCTGAACTTAAGACAATCCTCGAATAATTAGATTTTATACATGGAAAAGTTATACATTTGTTATCTTGTTCAATGTATAGCATCTAATTATTGGAAGGTTGTCTTACACTTGTTTCCCTCCCCACTTCCCTCAACCGCTGCAGCGGGGCAGGTGTCAGGGGAGGTGATGGGGAGGGTCAAGCAGCCTGATCCCTACCCCTTGTCCCCCAACTACATGCCCCACTGTTTGCTCACCCATTCCTGCCCCCCCCCCCCAATATTCGCCCATACCAGCACCCCCTGGCACCTGCCTCCTCTGGTGCCTTCTTCCCCATCTGTCTCACCCTGCCATCTGCAACCCACCCTACAACCTCTGGCTCTCTGCCTGTCTCCCCCTTCCCCTACAACTTTCCCCTCTGGAAGGTCTCTGGCCCTGCTCAAGCCTGAAGCACAGCACACGTGCTTGCTTGGGACCCAGCCCAGCCTGGTAGCAGCATCAGGAGCAGTGGCATTTTTGGCTTGGGCTCTGGGGCCTGGCTTGTGCTGCTGCTTCTGCATTAGCTGTTACTGGGCCAACACAAACTCCATGACCCAAGCTGGAGTGGGGCCAGAGCCCTGCCAAAGGGTAAGCTGTAAGGAGAGCAGAGTCACAATAACCACCTGCCCTCCTCTCCCCCACCTCACCCTTGAATCCAAGACAAGGGACTTTCCACTCCCATCTGCCCCCACTCCCATGTTAAATGGAGAAAAAAAATGTGTCTTGGATTTTAGTAAATATGGTAATAGGAATCCAATAAGAGAATTCCCTGTTCGCTGACTTCTCTTTTAATTATTCTCAAAATGGCTCCACATGGAAACTTTTCATGCAAATGTGGATTAGGCAACAAGCCTTTAAGAATACCTAATTATTAAATGGTTTTTTACTGTTTTAAAATACTATTTAAAATATATAGTCATGTCCAGCAGAATTATTTCAAGGTCACTAAGGGATAAAAGGACAGATTTTTAACAGTGACTCTTAGTAGCTTAGAAAGTACCAAATCCACAGCATTTTCAAGGCAGTGTATATTATATTTTATGGGCCAAACTTAAAGAGAATTTAACTTGCTCAGATATGCCTCCCTTCTTTTATATATTACAGGCACAAGGAGGACTATGTATATCTACAAATCTTTTTTTTCCCCTAGGTGCTACAAAGCTGTTAAATTACCTATGTTTGATGATTCTGTTATTCCCTCCCATCACACAGCAGTTCCATTCATTTCTACAGCTTTGAGATATAAGCTAATCATTTGTTCTCCTCCTCTACAACCTGGCAGGGAGGATTCCCATCTCCTTCTCCCAAAGATCCCTCCCAAATGAAGTTTATTCATTCAGACTTTTCAAAGGGCTAAAAATCTACTCTATAAAACTTAGACTGTGACAAACGACTTCACTTCTCCATCATCCTCTTTACGTAAAGTAATAGCCTACAATCTAAAAAGGTCAGATGGGGCAGGGAAAGGTAAACTCTCATATCAAACTGGGCCCTGAGTTTAAAACATAGTTCTTACCAGCTTTGGGAAGGGAAATAAACAGAGGAAATAAAGGTTAAACTGATGATTGAAAATCAGCCCTAAATACATCGCTGGTTTTAAGGAGATCCTGAAATGATGAAAAGAAACACCGTACAAGAAATTCTAAACAGATCCCTATTGTACAACTCAAGCAATTTCGCTTGTTGACATTCTTAATGCAGCTTACATTCAGCTAACAAAAGTCTCAATTTTCCAAACAATTACAAACCCACAAAAGACCAACCACTAATAACTTAAGAGGCAGAGTTGGAACCTAGCCAGATGGCATGAAAAAGCTGCTCTCACACAAAAATGAAAAGCCAGGGCACAAAAACCTAAATATTGCTTGAAATGCCACTATACTGTACTATACTGTGAGTAGCAGAAACTTCCTGTATAGAAACTCTATATAAACAGCACTACCACTACATGAAGTGCTATATAACTTGTGACTTAAGATATATGATTAATCACAGTGGTGCCCAACTTCTGGCCTGCAGAGCTGTGTCATCTGGCCCTCAGAGTTCCCTGTGGGCCCAGAAATTTGGTGACAGGAAGTAGTGGCACTATTAATAGCCATCACTTTGGAAGCCAAAGCAATTAACACCGTCATCATTGCACAACCTTGAGGAGCCCTATGAACTGGATAACACAGTCAGATCTGGCATGCCAAGCCCATGTTGGAACAGACCTGCAGACAAGCTCCCCTCCACCCACTATGGATCTGTCCCAAGGATTAGACCCATGCCATTTTTCTGCCCCATGGGCACCACTGATTTATAATATGACATAAGCCTATGTTTTATATTGGTGTGTGTATATGTATCTATTACACTTAAAAGACATACACACCTGTTATACCAATGCCTCAGCTATTTATTGTACCCTTGGATTGACAAATACAATGCAGTTGGTTGGAATAGTGTTCATTTGACTGAAAACAGATTTGCATTACTGTTATCCCAGTTGACTACTGGCCAAGAAACTTAAAATTTGTCATATCTGTTTCACACTCCTGATAAGGGGAACATACATGTTTTGAACTAGGGACTCCTTTTTATGAGTATACTGACTTTCATATATATGATAGTGGTTTCCAAACTTTTTTTTTTTGGAGGAGTCAATGTTCGATAAGAGCTTTTTTGATTGTCCACACGATTAAACACCTTAGGCACTTAAAATCAGGGCTGTAACTTAGTTCTTTTAACATTAGTACAGCTTGTTTGTAACACTTCAACTGCAATATTAATGTTTTGTTTTGTTTTTACCCAGGGAATAGTGAATGGGCCATTAGAGATGTCTAAGCAGCTTCTGTCCCAAGAGGTCCCCCTTCTTTGACCCCACACTGACTGAAATTGCAGCAGGAACTGAGTGGTTCTTCACCACCCTAGCATACAACAACCCTTCCACCAGAAGCCAAATTCCTTTCAGAGCTAACTTCAAGGAGCAAGGGGTTTACAGCTTTATGAAAAGTATAGCAACCAGTACATCAAGACGCCAATCTCCCTCTGCACTAAAGGTGACATATGGAAGCAAAGCTTCCTTCACCCAGTAGAGGGACATCTGCTGCCCTTATGCAGCTGGTACCTTCGGCTTCACCCTTTGGAGGTGATATCAAATAGTAGTGAAGTGAATTACTACCCCTACCACACTGATTGAAGGCTCAAAGTACCAACATGTTCTTTCATAAAAAAACCTAAGACATTTTTAGCAGTTGGCTCTTCCCAGAAATGGAAGGAAAATGTTTTGTATCTATTCTTTGACTAGTTCCCAAAAATTCCACCTGTCTCTGAAAATATCCAAACTTTTTCAATATCAAAAAATTATATCAATACAACCTCGACATTCCTTTTTTTCCTTTGTTTTTGAAACATTTTTTTTCCTTGAACCTTTTTGTTTTGTTTCATATAAACTTTATTCTAGGAAATACGAAAGGTAAAAAATGTACATTCGAATAAGGCTAAGACAATTGATCAGTAAAGAAATAGTCAAAGGCTTTGATGAACTATATAGATAACTGACAACCCTCATTAACTGATCTGAATATATTAATATTTAAAATTGAGCAGATTTTTTTTAAATTCAGTCTGAGGTTGATAATGAATTATACTTTCTATTACTATATCTGTCTTCTCTAGTATTAGATATCACTCTCTAAAATTGTTTTCACATAGGTTAGATCTCTCATATTTCTTTACCGGCCCATTCCAGTCCCAAGAGTTTATTTATTCAGTATGTACTTTTCTTGGTTGGTTGTTTTGGTTGCTGTTATTTTGTATGGCTTTCCTTAATTTCCTACACACCAGATTTTTTTAAAAAGATCATTGCTCCATGTAAAATAGTTCAGTGTATGTGAAGGATGAAGTGGGGGGGATAATTTTTCCTGCTGTTACTTTAAAAATACTTTCTCCTCCTTCAAAGCTAGATTCTCTGCATGCATCCTGTATCATCACCATTTGGCACTATCCTTTTTCCATAACCTTAGGTCTCTTGTCTGTATAGGAATTAGGCTGGATGGGTCTCACTGCAAAAAGCTATAGGATTTTAATGATGCAAAGAGAATAAAAAACTGAATTTTTCCTTTAATTTGCTCTATTATTTTATCTGATTAAGTAGAGGTGGGGAAAAAGCTTATTTTGAAAGCTACTACCTTTGAGATTCTGCAGGAGGAGTGCATCATAGCTGGGGTGAACTTCACTCATTGCTTTTGCATTTCTTTTAAGTCCACTTGAAAAAGCCATCACACTGATTCTACCTGCAAATATGCAGTTGAACTGCCACTGAAGTCCATGAGAATTGTGGGTACAAGTCCCAGGGAAGAGTATTGCTGCAAGTCAGACCTTGGTAATTGCTTTTTAAAGTAGAAACAGATAAAGAAATGTTGGCATAGCATGAGAAAAATGATAGAAATAGCAATGATAGAAGGCATCCCCAGAGTGCTAGAAATCCAGGATTTATGGAAGTGCCAGGATTTATGATAGCTATGTTTAAACTGTGTATTTAAAAAAATATGGAAAAGTATGGTTAAAAAATGAGTTATCTTCCTGCGATCTGTTGCCTTTTATCAGTAAATGGACATTTATTACATAAAGGCAGTGATCTAGTGATGAATCAGTTTTGGCACAGTCCTATGTAACTGGATATTGAAATAAAATATTACGAAAACCCCAGAGCACCAAACCTGAACAGAGTACAGGAAAATCAGTGTCTCAAACTGTATTAATAATTCAGAAATCAGACAGTGAACTCTGCTGCTGAAAGCAGCTGTTGCTTAGATTTCCAAATGCATAAAGATCTGCCTACAGGTAAACAAATTTTGGTGTGTCACACCTGTATAAATCCAGATTTACTCCAGTGGAAAAATGGAACTTCTCTCAAATATATCAATAGTGTACATTGTTGCCATTTTTTCGCAAAGTGAGAAATAGACAAACGGAAACCTTTTTTTAATAAACAACTTCCTACACACCAGACTAGTAGTCCTACACACTTCCTACACAATTTCCTACAAAATCCTACACAATTTCCTACACACCACACTAGTAGTCTTTCTGGACTTCAGCAAGGCCTTTGACACCGTCTCCCACCCCTTCCTCATTAAAAAACTAGGCGACTGTGGCATTGATGCCTACACAGTCAGATGGATTGCAGATTGGCTCAAGGGTCGTACTCAGAGGGTGGT
>NW_017728947.1:2438724-2443923 GCF_001723895.1 Crocodylus porosus | reverse complement strand
GCAGTAGAAACTAGCAGCATACTTATAGAATGGGAAACTCCCTTCTTGAGAGCACGGAGGCAGAAAGGGATCTTGGAGTCATTATTGACTCCAAGATGAACATAGGCCGACAATGCGAGGTCACGGTTGGCAGAGCTAACCAGACCTTGTTGTGCATCCACAGGTGCATCTCAAGTAGAGCCAAGGAGGTGATCCTGGCATAACAAGGAATAATGGACACAAGTTATTGGAGAGTAGGTTTAGATTAGACATCAGCAAGAACTACTTCACAGTTAGGGTGGCCAGGAGCTGGAACCAACTTCCAAGGGAAGTGGGGCTGGGGATATTTAAGAAGAGGCTTGATGCCTACCTGGCTGGACTCATTTGAGGCCAGTTTTTTCTCCCACCCAGGTTGGGGGTCGGACTTGAAGGTCTACAAGGTCCCTTCCGACCCTACTTCTATGAAGAAAAAAAAAAAGTAATTTATAAAAGGATAAAAGGAGAAGTTGATGCTTTTCAAAACTCAATACATCTGAACTACTTTGGTCAACTAAGTAAAATATGAGTAGCATAGTGATTTTTGTCAGGTGTGATAACCATTATGTACTCAGCAATAGCTCAAATGCAGTTCAAATAAAACCATACAAATGTCACCCCTGCATACAGGACTTTATAAATGAAGTAATATTAATCAATTAAAGGACAGCAAGCGGAGTGTGAGCAGAAGCAGAAGCAGCCAAGTTTCCCTAAGGATTACAATGGGGAGTTCTGTGTGGGCAATCAGCTAATCTGCCAAGGCACACGGATTCTCTGTGGGATAAAAAGGATTTCCGGTCCCACGCTGAGGAGGAGCTAAATGAGAAATACATATAGCCAGAGAATGGAACATTTTGCCACTTCAATTACTGTAAGTCTTTTCAGGAAGGATATCAAACATTGTATTAGTGTTATTGACTTCTGAACATGGGAATATGTAACTGGCTATGATGCCTGTTAGTTTGGCTATGGTGGGTCCATCTAAAGAAGTATTTCCAGTTCAAAGTGAGAAGGGTAGCACTTTTAGATGTGCCACTATATGACAGAACAAGGCTGTTTTGTAAGGACAAGGCACATAAGAACCACCCAGAAGATGTGAAATCCCTAAAAGAGGAGCTAGTGAAAACCTGTCAGTGGCTAAATAACACAATGATTACATATTTATAGGACATGTCTACATATGCATTTACATGTGCCTAAACTTAATGTGCATTAAGGTGATTTAGGCATGCATCAACATCTGTATGTGCTAAGGAGTATTAACACGGTGTGCAGACCAACTTGGAACTAAAGTTAGTCCCCAGTCAGTCAACATACACAGAGTTAATGTGCCTTAGCATGGCTACATGTGCATTAAGGCACGTTAGCTATTTGCACCTATATCTGATAACTGCAGGTATCAAATTTAAGCATGAATAGCCTAAAATTGGCATTTTTAAGGTGCGTTTAAGGGCGCATACATGTAGACCTGTGCCCTTAATGTGCCTTAAAAATGGTGAATGCACCTTGACCTCTTTGCTTGGCAAAGTTAGTGTTCCCTTTGCTACCAGTTTTGTCAGAACTGGTAGCTGGATAGTGTTGCAATGGATCCTCAGACCTGAAAAGGATAACGTGGACTCAAATAGTTATTACAGAACTAGATCCATTTCTTTGAGCTGAGTTAGGATCATAGGATCACAGGAAAGTAGGGCTGAAAAAGACTTCATAAAGTCAACTAGTCCAGCCCCCTGGCTCAAGGCAGGATCATCCCTGCATAAACCATTCCAACCAAGTATCTGTCCAACTTGGTCTTGAAAACTTCCAGCAATAAATATTTCACAGCTTCTCTAGATCAGGGGTGGGAAAAATATGGCCCACGGGCTGGATGTGGTCCGCGAGGCCATTCTATCCAGCCCATGGGGACTCTAAAAAAATGTAGAAAATTAATATTTCTTTGCCTTTGGTTCCTGTCAAAAGTGACATGAACCAAGGGCAGTAGGACCCAGGGGAAGCCCGGAGGGCTCCAATAACAACCGGGCTGCCCAGCCCCACCCCCCAGCTGGAAGCCCCAGCCCTTTCTGGGCTGGGAGCACGTGGCTGCCCCAGTGTGGGAAGCTCAGGTAAGTGGAGGCGGGGTACCTGGACAGGGAAGGAGCACGGGGGGGTGAAGTGGCCCCTCCCCACCCATGCCTGGTGCCCCATTCTGCAGCTGCTTGCAACCTGCATGGGGCTGCCTGTGCCCACTCTGGACAGCCCTGTGCATGCTCCGGGCACCTGCAACATGGGGCACTGGCCATGGGGTGGGGGAGGAGCCGCTTCCCCCTCATGCTCAGCTTTTCCCTGGACTCCTTCCCTGCACAGAGAAAAGCAGCCCGTCACCTGCCCCATAGCTGGCATTCCCTGCTGCAGGCACTCACAGCCCACACGGGGCTGTCAGGAGCAGGCACAGGCAGCCCCAGGCAGACTGCGAGCAGCTGCACCATGGGGTGCCAGGCATGGGGTGAAAAGGGGCTGCTTTTCTCACCCCACTGCACTCAGCACTGCCTTGTAACCTGACCCCACTGCCAGGCTGGTAGTGGGGCAGGTTACAAGCTGGTGCTGAACACGTGGAAAAGTGGCACTTCGCCCACCCCATGGCCAGTGCTCTGCACTGAAGCCACCTGTAGCCTGCCTGCGGCTGCCTATGCCTGCTCCAGATAGCCCCATATGGGCTGCAAGTGCCTGCAGCAGGGAGCGCCGGCCATGGGGCAGGCAAGGGGCCAGTTTTCCCCGCACTCAGCACCACCTTCTTCCCTGCTGGTGAGCAGGGGGTTGGGGCTGTGCACTGTCCCCAACCTTTACTGTGGGGCTAGGGGACACTGGGTGTGAGCAGGCAGGGAGCCAGTCGGAGCACAGGGCCCTCACCGGTGTCCCAGGGCCAGTGCCAGTGAGGCCCAGAGCAGGGTGGCAGGAACGCAGGGTCCCAGATGGCAGGGGCTCCCCCCTCTTCCTGCTGGTGCAGCCCAACCCGGCTCCACAGACCCCTGCCAGCCTGCACCCTGCTCTGGGACCCACTGGTGCTTGCCCTGGGACACTGGTCCCAAGATGGTGACCAGAGGGTGGGGCACCTGTCAAGGGGAGGGGCACCTGTCGGGGGCAGGGCTACCCATGCAGCCCTCAACAGCCTGCCAAAACTGGGTAAGCAGCCCTCTACCAAAAATAATTGCCCGCCCCTGCTCTAGATAGACTTTTCCAGTACTTGACTACACTCATAATCAAAAAGTTCTTCCTAATGTCCAACCTAAATTTTTCCTGCTGAAGCTTGAAGCTGTAACTCCTAGTCCTGTCTCTTCTGGTCACAGATCAAAGCCCATCTCCATCTTCTCTATAATCACCCTTCAGGCATTTGAACACTGTTATCAACTTCCTCCCTCTCCCCCCCCCCAGCCTCCAATCTTCTCTTCTCCAGACTAAATAACCCTAGCTCTTTCAGCCTTTCCTCATATCTCTTGCCTCCCTGGCTCCTGATCATTGTTGTTGCTCTGCACTGGACTCTCTCCAATCTGTCCACATCTTTTGTGAAGTGTGGGGTACAAAACTAAACACAGTACTCCAGGTGAGGTCTCACCAGCACTGAATAGAGCAGAACAATTATTTCCCTTGATTTTTCAAGCCGTTAATACAGCCCAGTATGCTGTTGGCATTTTTCCTGCAATGAGAGCACACTGCTTGCTTACATTCAAACTATGGTCTACTGTAGCCCCAAGCTCCTTCTCTGTAAGACTGCAGGCTAGTAAGTCCCAAGTGCAGGACTTTGTGCTTATCCTTGTTGAATCTCATCTGATTTATTGTGGACCATTTCTCCAGCCTATTCAAGTTATTTATTGTGGACCATTTCCCCAGCCTATTCCTGTTATCCTAGCCCCATCTTCCAGAGCATAGATTCATGGATGCATGGTCAGAAGGGACCTCAATAAATTATGGAGTCTAACCCCTGCCAGTGGCAGGGAAAAGTGCTGGGGTCATGTGATCCCAGCCAGGTGCTTGTCCAGTCTCTTCTTGAAGATGCCCAAGGTAGAGGAGAGCACCACCCCCCTTGGAAGCCAGTTCCAGATTCTGGCAACCCTAGCCATGAAGAAGTTCTTTCTAATGTCCAACCTAAATCTACTCTCTATCAGCTTGTGGCCATTGTTTCTGGTTATTCCAAGGGGTGCTATGGTATACTGCAATGAGGTCCCAAAACTGGGCAACTTGAGATACTTGAGCATGGGTGACCAGTGTTTCCTTAGTCTGGGGGGGCACCAGCAACTGATCAGCAACTGGGGGGACCCCCAGTGGCCAATCACTGACCAGGGAGGTCTTCCAGGGGCCAGTCACCAACCAGGAGGGGTCTCCAAGTGGCTGATTGCTGACCCCAGAAGTGCTGGTAGCAAAACCAGAAGTGGCACCCCCATTCATTGGCCAGTGCCTATCTTGGGGGGGGGAGGGTACCAGCTGGTGCTTCTCTCAGCACCCCCACTCCCCGGCCAGCAAGGGCCAATCTCAGGGGCGGAGGGGAGGAGCACATGTCCTCCCATGCCCCTCCTATGAGTCACCTATGTGCTTGAGGCAACACGATTTTTCTCACTATAAGTTGCTATTCTCATCGGGGTGAAGGGTAGGCAACTAAGGAACCCAAATGTCTGCCACCATCCATTTAAGCCATAGACAAATAGAACCACAAAAGAAACAGGAGATGGTCTCTTTGAGAGAGAGCAGCTATATACATCTCAAATAGAGCCTTGGGCAGAATGCAGTACAGTAAAATCTCTGTTATCCGGCATCTGTGGGGAAAAGGGATTGCCAGTTATATAAAAATTTCAGTTAAACCTGCTGTGGGTTTTCAGATAACACAGAGTGTGTGGGCAGGGGCGGGCAGAAGCATACGGAGCTGTGGCAGTGCAACGTGGTGGGAGGCGGCAGCCACCACATGCAAGCTGGTCAAAAATTGAAGAAAATTGCGAAGATTCAAATAATTCACAGAAAAAGCATATTTTTTTCTATTAAATGTATCAAAACACAATAACAAATCATATTTTTGTCAAAAAAACTACAAAAACCTGTAGGGTTTTCTTGTAAAATATTTGACCTGTTAACTGACTGCCTTGCCATCCTTAGTATTAAGAGGAGCAGCAAAGTGTGTGAGGCATGCAAGGTAGCAAGGCACTTGGAGAACAGTAAGTGGAG
>NW_017728947.1:2434075-2438564 GCF_001723895.1 Crocodylus porosus | reverse complement strand
GGGGGGGTGGGGGGAGGGGTATAGGAAAGCAGTTAAGGAGCCAGGACCATGAGAGAGTAGGAGGGATGTTAAGGAAGTGCAAGGGAATGATAGGCAGGGGTATGGGACATGATCTGCCAGCAGAAGCTGCAGCATGCAGGCAGCTGCTGCACTGCAGAGTGGCCCCACACCTATACCTGTGCCAGGGCACACAGCCCTGGCCTGCGGGTCTCCTGATCCTGGGAACTACTCAGGGGGCATGTGATGGGCCAGGGGGAGAGGGGTGATGGGCTGGTGGGAGATTGATTTGGAAGCAGGGTATGTTGAGGACCACTGGGGCCTAGGCACAGGTACAGGGAGAAGAACAGCAGGAACCAGCACTGCTCAGAGCCACAAAGCAGCAGGGAAGACAGCTGCAGATGAATCCAAATCCTGGTAAGTGAAGAGGCTAAGGGGAGCTCTGATTTTCTATGATAAAAAACCCAAAATCAAACACTAAAATATATTAGTATTTAGAATTCATAGTTTCAGGGTCTAGCCTCCGAGCATTTTATTAGAATGATTACTGATAGGCTTCCAAATTGCTTTACAATTGTAAATATATCAATAAAATATCGTGTTCAATTGATACTTATATACATGGTGGCATTTCATTTTATTTGTGGAAAAACACAGATTTGGGAGGTTTTAATCAAAGAATGTGGGATTTTTAATTGGAGATTTGGGATTTTTTAAACACAGAAAACCAGGATTCCTGGAGATAGGGCAGTAGAGAGGAAATCAGAGCCCCTAAGCAGCAGAGAGAAGCCACAGTATGCAAGAAGCACCATGGTTTCCAGGCCTGGCATATGGGTAGAGTCGCGTGAGAGCTCTGGGTGTGGATTCTGCGGGGAAAAAAAATATATCGTACCTCTGGCTGCACCAGCACTTCTCCTCTGTACAGTGCCCAAAATAATCTTTTCTATTACTTCCCAACCTTGTAGTGACTCAGGACTCCTCCTCAGTCCAGGATTTGGACAGAACCAAAGCCTAAGGCAAACGAAGGCAAGGAAGGATGATAGAAAGTGCTGCAGCGGTATTGGATAAGGCAAGCCTGGCAAACAGAGCAAGCAGCAGGACAGGTGAAAGTTGAGCAGAAGTTACTGGTGACGTAGCATTGGTGGGTATGAACTGTGATGCCGACGCTACTCTGCCGTAATGTCAGAAACAACTAATTCCGCATTGGGACTGCACAGTGACATCTAAAGTACTAAATGACTGCACATTAACAACTGTGCAGTCTGGCACATGCCTGCTGATTACTAAGATCTCTCAGTTGTAACATTTTGGGGAAAATAGGATTAGATAAGACTATTCCTATAAAAAGAAGTACTTCTTGATTAATTAGTTCTATTTCACTGACAGAAAAAGACTACTGAAAATAAGCTTCCCAACATTAAGGAAAAATGAAATTTCCACATTCCCAGCCATTAACCTAGGTTCTTTAACCCATGGGAATTCTTAAGAGTTAATTTACAGAACTTAAAATGAATACAGTATTTTCCAACCTGGATAATTTATAGGATAAATGTACTTATTCACAGACACAGCTAATAATAAATATTAGAGAGAGGGAGAATGCAGGACTTGCCTGAATCGAAAATAAACACAATATAGCAGAGCTCCTGATAAGAGCAATTCAAAATGCTAAAAAACAGCTTATTCTTGTGACTTTTTATCTTAAATGGACTTCTCATTATTCTGAGCACTCCTTCCTCAACACTTAAATCGGCACCCCAAAGGATAGCTAATATAGAGAACTTGGACGCTTCCCTGAAATCCAACAATGTTAATCAGCTGCTTTCTTGATTTTCAGAAGATTTAGGTAACTCCCTCTAAATTAATAAACTCTATCATAGAAATGGCTTGAAAGTATTATTTGGAAGAAAGATTAATATAAAATGTTGTAAATTTGACTCTTAAGTTGTCCGTGTAGAGAAATGTGTGTAACTTGTGGAGATCCCTACCTCAAGTTTTGATACCATTATCAAACTAACTGAAAATTGAAAAAAAAAGAAAAAGGAAAACTTGACTCACCTAGAGCTAATGATACATAAACTGAACATATCTGCTGATTGGCAAATGTAGGTCCTGGAAACTCAGCTAAGGGTGTGGACACATACATTTGCAGTCTTTTCAAAAGGAAAACTTTCTAAAAAGGGCAGCAGTATTTACTTTCTAATTGTCATGTGTGAATGAACTAAGAATGATTCAAATCCAGGAAAAGTTAGCACTGGAGTGATGGAAGCATGGTGGTCCAGGAACTATGCAAGACGGAAGGATCACTGCAGGCAATATCCTTTACTGGACCATTTCTATGGCTGGGCTAGACTTAGACAAGCTTTTAAAAGCAATGTATTCTTCATCAGGTTTGAAGGAAGAAGAGGGCAATTTGGAGTTATGTAAAACTGGAGAAGAGTGAAATTCCCAGGTGTAGCAGAAAAACAACAAAAGAAAGAATGGCTTGATTAGTGGGAGCTCAAAACTTTTTGAATAGGAAGAAGGTCATATCATCTATTGTGTGAAGAAAGATTTTCAGGAATCAAGTAGATAATAGTATGGAATAAAGTCAAAGTTGATGTCCAGTCCTTGGTTCTTAATGTCCAACAAGCTTATGAATTTTTGTTCCCAGATTCACCTTTTCATAAAATCGTAAGTGTGGCTGGAAGACATCTCATAAGGTCATCCAGTTCAGCCCCCTGCTCAAGATAGGATCATCCCTGCCAAGTGTCTCTGTAACCTGCTTTTGAAAGTTTCCAAGGATGGAGATGCCACACCTTCTCTAGGTAGCCTGTTCCAATGTCTGTCCACCCTCATACTCAGAAAGTTCCTCCTAATCTCCAACCTAAATTACCTCTGTTGCCACTTGAAGCTATTGCTCCTAGTCCTGTCCTTTACAGCCACAGACAAAAAGCCCATCTCTATCCTCTCTGCAATAGCCTTCAGGTATTTGAAGATTTATCAAATCTCCCTCCAACTCCCCCTCACTCCCCACTCCACAATCTTCTCTTCTCTAGGCTAAATAAGCCTAGTGTTTTTTAGCCTTTCCTCATAAGTCTTGTCTCCCAGGTCCCTAATCATTTTTGCTGCCCTGTGCTACACAGTTTCACAAATGTCCATGTCCTCCTTGAAGTGTGTAGCCCAAAACTGGACACAGTACTCCAGATGAGGCCTCATCAGTGCTGCGTAAAGTGGGAGAATCATTCCCTTGGATTTACAAGCAACACAGCAACACTCCTGTTAATACAGCATAACACAGGATGTGGTTTGCTTTTTTGCAAGAGCACATTGTTCGCTCATATTCACCCAGAGGCAACCTTAGGGGTGAGCTATGTGGGTGACTGCCCAGGGCGCAGTGGTCAGGAGGGTGCCAAACACATGCACATATATATGTGAGTAGCCCGTGCTCGCAGTAGCGCTCTCCCCCTGCCCCACCCTAGCTGATCCCTGCCTCAGGCAAGAGAAGCAGTGCCTAGCCCAGCCCACCACCAGCCACTGCTCAAGAGGAGTCAGGCCAGGCAGGTGCAGGCAAGGTGGTCTGCTGCTCTGCCTCCCTACTGGACTGGGCTCAGCACCCCTGCCTAGCTGCCTCTGCCTGCAGCAATGGCACTGACTTGTCGGGGGTGCCAAAATACCGGTGGAGGGTAGAGGGAGCATGAAATTACAAGTTTGCCTACAGTGCCATTTTTCCTAAAGTCCACTTGGTATTCACTTTGGTCTGGGACAGACATTGCATAAATTGGTTTGATCCAAATCAGTTAAGTCTGACATCACATTCTACCAGGTTCATTTCAAACCAGTTTCAGCCATTTTCAAACTGGTTATGTCTGGCACTGAACACCTGTTCTGTTACGGGTTTTAACTAGTTTTTGATCACTTAAATTAGTTTATGTGTAATGTCTGTCCCTAGGTTTTATAGTCCACTGTAACCCCCAGGTCCTTCTCTGTAGGTCTGCATTCTAGCCAGTCATTCCCCAGTCTGTATTTGTACATGTAGTTATTCTGTCCCAAATGAGTCTCATCTAATTGATTACGGACATTGCTCCAGCCCATTTCTCCATTACCAGACCCAGGAGAGACCCCTGGAAAACTCCATCTGATACCTCCTCCCAAACAGACATTGAACCATTGAGGACTACTTGTGGAGTATGATGATCCAACCAGTTTTTTAGGTGTTTCTGAAGGCATTTTGTAAATTTTCTTTGAACATGAGGATGGTGAAGGCATATATACAGGCATACCTCGTTTTATTGCGTTTCACTTTATTGCGCTTCGCAGATAATTGCGTTTTTTACAAATTGAAGGTTTGTGGCAACCCTGCGTTGAGCAAGTCTATCGGTGCCATTTTTCCATCGGTTAGCATTTTTTAGCAATAAAGTATTTTTTAATTAAGGTATGTACATTGGTTTTTTAGACATAATGCTATTGCACACTTAATAGACTACAGTATAGTGTAAACATAACTTTTATA
>NW_017728947.1:2424195-2433975 GCF_001723895.1 Crocodylus porosus | reverse complement strand
GGTTTTTTAGACATAATGCTATTGCACACTTAATAGACTACAGTATAGTGTAAACATAACTTTTATATGCACTGGGAAACCAAAAAATTTGTGTGACTCGCTTTATTGTGATATTCACTTTATTGCGGTGGTCTGGAACCGAACCCGCAATATCTCCGAGGTATGCCTGTATGTGGAATATTAGACAAAATCTTCTGCAAACTTCACTTGAAAAGATACTTCCATCACCAGGACAGAACCACCTCTGATAATATTCCCAATGCAATAAATAAACAACAAAAACAGCTACCTGGACCCCTTCCAGCAGACAAAACTATACATTGGACTACCACATAGACTGTTTCAGGAAGACAGCTAATAGTGAAATTCTCAACAAAAGCCACAAACACCAGTAGAAGAACATTTTTTTCTGAACAACCACTCCATTTCTGATCTCACTATCCTTACACCCAAGGGAAATTCGTCAGTTTGGTTTGTCATGCAGGGCTAAAAACAGACAACCAATTTAGTGCAGCTCCAATTGGGCCAGGATATGATTTGCACCAAAACAGATGTGGCACAGCCATTTACACATTGGCAGTTAAGTTGAAGTAGCCATGATTGTTCCAAGACAAAGTGTTAATTTGGATAATTCACCAGTACTTAATGTTTGACAATGGACTTGTCAGTCTACAATCTCTGAATTTGAGGTAGCCCAGAATACTCTGCTGCAAATCAAAACAGTGATCTGTTTTTAGTTTAGAAGTACTTTTAGTTTTCTCAAGTACACAAGGCTCTTAGTTAGCATCAACCTCCCACAAATATCACTTTCTGCCATCTCTGGTTAGGTTTGAAAATCCATTCCATTCTGGTAGACAATGACTTGGCCTGTTATTCATGCCTTTGTTACCTCTCAGATGGACCACAGCAACATGATAAGCCTTGGCATAAAGCCTTTAATGCTGCAAAAATTCCACTGAATATCAAATGCTGCAATGTCCCATCAGCAATTCAGGCTGCTACAAAAATATCAAACCTCCATTCTTTACAATAAGGTCCTATAGAATTTTGAATCAAATTCAAGGTCCCAGTCTGGATCATCAAGGTCAGGAACTTCTTGGCCCTGATCCATGATATGTAAAAGACTGGGATGACACCTGTGGTTAGCAGCTCTGGCAAAAAAGAACTCTTCCGTGCATTGCAGAAACAGCATGGAGTTGGGGACCAGCTAGCTAGCAAGTTAGTTAGAAAGAGGCAATGGGTCTTCAAATTGTGTTGGTTGGTTCTTCTTATTCATGTATGCCTGTGTTTATTGAACCTGGTGATCACTGCATGGTGTCAGAAGTGACAAATGAAAAAGAATGTGAAAGCATTTAGGTTCCAAACTGAAAGAAGTTGGAAACTGAGAGCAAATGGAACAATGCATCAATACAGGAGGACAAAGGCCACTATAAGAGTTAGAGTGTAAGTAAACAGACAATTTATCATGGAAGTTTTGCAACTTCCATTGTCCTTCTGATGTCAGGCAATACATCAGAGAACTGGAGGGCATTCAAAACCAGTTTGAATGGTAGCTAGCAGCCACAGGGGCAGAAAAGCAAAGTGAAAAAGTCAAATCATCTATCTTTTTGAATATGGGAGGAAGCTATGTTTATAACACACTAACCCTCAAAAAAGATCAAAATATGCAGTTAAGTGTAACACTGTCCAAATATAGTGAGTACTGCATGCCAAATACAAAAAAGGAATGACACCTTTGAATGATAGTGTTTATGTGCAGATAAACATCAGGGGAAAGTATAGATCAGTATGTTACTGAACTAAAAAGACTGAGAAAGAACTGCGCTTTTGGGAACTTCATAGAATCTCTGATTAGAGATAGGATTATTTGTGACATTGCAGAAGAAATGTAAAGTGCCTTAGCACTTCTACGTGTAGACACATGCCTAAATTGCCCTAATGCACCTTAAACAAAGGTGCATTTAGGGCATATTGGGGCAGCGGGCTGGGACCTATCTGTCCCCTGCAGCTCTTTCTAAGCCCCATGCCTCAATCACTTAATCAAGGCACAGGGTTGGACTCTGCCCCTGACAAGGACAGTACCTGACCAGCTATGCAAGGAAGTCTGCATGTGCAGTCTGGAGCTGGCTGGGAACTACCTGAAACAGAATAGTCCTCAGCCATCTCCAGGCTGCATGTGCTTCCCTGCACAGCCTAGGGCTGGCTGGGAACTGTCCTGGTCAGGGACAGGTCCCAGCCAGCTCCAGGCTGGGCGGGTAACTGTCCCCATGCAGGGAGCTTCCTGCAATTGCAACTGTGATCACAGAACTGGGCAGAGAATGATCTCTCCTGCTCCTGCCAGCAAGAAGCTCCCAGCCTGAGCTCTGTGGTCGTGGAGCTTGGGCTGGGAGACCCTTATGTACCAGCCTAGGCTCCATGGTTATGGGGCTTCAGCTGGAAGACCTTTATCTCCCAGCTTTAGCCCCACAGTCACAGGGTTTGAGCTAAGAGATCCTTATCTTCCAGCTCAAGCTCCATGGTCATGGGCTTGGAGCTCCCTTCTGTTGGGACACGAGGACATAGTCCCTGCCCAGGATCCTGTAGCAAAGCTTGCCCCAGCAACAGGCAGCTCCCAGGGACAGGGAGCTATCTCCTGCCCCTTGGTGAATGGCTGATTAAGAGCAGATTTTGCTCCCGATCACACATCTACATAAGCACTACAGTGTCATTACTAATGCCAAGTAAATTTGCATTTACAGGTAGAAAATTTATTCAAGATTAGGGAGGTTTCCTGTGAAGTAAGCATGTGCGCATATAGATGCACATGCTTACTCCACAGTAAACTATTCAATGCAAAGTTAAGCATCTTGTGTAGATGTGCTCACTGAGAGTAAGAAAAGGAAAATGTAGGATTAGTGCTTTCTGCTTTAACTATTTGGCTGCATTTGTGCACATTGAGAGGGCTCTGTCAAAGCTTGTTAAATATACACAGCAATCCCATCGCTTTATTTGAAAACAAGGTTCTATTGAGAATGTGTAAAGCACCAGGCCATAGGAAGAAAGCCATCCCAGAATGCTTCAGAGGACAAAGACTACAATTGTGTCTGGTCCTTATGTGAGATCCATGGGGTATGGTTCTTCCCACACCTTTCATATATGTGCATAAGGGCCACACACAGCCAGGCACAAAGTGAGGGAATCACAATGTGAGGCATACTACATTGGTGCTGAGCCTGTAACTACCCTTCATTTCCACTCTGTGCTTGTCCAGGTCTAACAATCCTATAGATGACCTGGGGGGTCTTGAGTAGGTACTCTAGTGCTACTCTCAAGCTTTTCCAGGGCAAAGATTCCCTTTCAGAATTTAAACCAAATTCTATTAAAAACAATACTCAAAAGTGTAGCTATCAATGGCTCACTGTTAAACGGAGTCCTTATCAAATGAGATCCTATACAGATCTATCCTCAGGCTGGCACTATCAATATTTTCATTAATAAGTGCTAAGATAGCATAATACTTATAAAATGTGTAGATGATGCCAAGCTGAACAGGAGTGCAAGCACTTTGGAAAACATGATTAGAATTTAAAATGATCTTGATAAATAGGCTATGTAGCCTGAAATCAAGAGAGACAAAACTGAATAAAGTCTAGTGTACAGTGGGTGCATCTACATGAGATGCGTTACTGCATGGTAGCCTAATTTACTGCCCAGTACGGGCTAGCATCTACACACGCACGCCCTTACTGCGCAGTAAAAATGGCTAAACATGATTAAATTTTCTACCTGCATGCGAACCTTATATGTGCAAACCTTATGCTTTAGTTAGGTCAATCTTAGTGCCAAGATGTAGAGATGTTCCCAAAAGGTTAGAAAGGGGGAAAAATGGCCAGCCTGTTCTAACTTTAACTCACCTGAGAGGTACATTATGTTAGATCAGGCCTGGTTAGACTGATCTAACTGAATGTCTGTACATGTTCAGAGTGCAGCCCTATGACTAGGAAAGCCCAGCTGCTCACCCCAACCGCAGTTGTGCTTTTCCTATCCCCACACCAGGCTATTTTTAGCCCTCCAACTCCTTCCTTGACCCTCAGACAGACAACCTACCCTGCAGACCAGCTACCCTCCACCCCAAGCCTTCCAAAGACCCACTGGTGCTGGTTTTACAGGTGTTCATTGATGTCAGGAGCCGAATCAAAGTTGAGGTTGGGGGGTTGGTTTGTGTTGGGGGGGGGATGCTTGTATGAGGGTAAGCAAAGGGAGTTGGGGGGACTAAAAATAGTCCCCTGTCAGGGGGGAGAGAGCCTCGTCAATTCCCCCAATCCCATCCCCACCTCACCAACTACCCTGTGGGGCTTCTATCCCCCTGATCCTACCTACCCCCACCCCGCTATGAAGTCTCTTGCTCTCCTCTGATCCATCTACCCGTTCCCACACCCTGACTTACTTGAATCAGGCTCCCAGCACTGCAAAGGTCTGTAAAACTGGCACGCATTCTGCAGTCACACAGCTTCAAGTAAACCATATGATTGTAGATCCGATCATGGGAACATCAGTACAATTCAAGTAAAGAATCACTGAATTAGATGTGGAAGCCATTTTTTACCCAATTTAAACTCCTGAATTTTGAAGTGTAACATCTGTACACAACCTTTTTCTGTGGCATTTGTGTGAACAGACACACCACAGACTAAAGCTTAGGTAACCAGAGGAAGAAGCTCTTCCAATTATTAGATTTCAGGAACACTTTTCATTCCAATTCTGATGGCTTGTATGGGGAAACCCATCCTTCACCTTGAATCATGCATCAGGAACACATATGGGGAATGCATTTCTATTGCACATAGTAAGTGATGTGGGGAAAAGAAGGAAGAAAAAAACCATAAACCCCAATATGTTGGTTCATTTGGTGCTTTTAAAAATCAGAACCATTTTCAGTAGAACATAGAACAAGAATCCTCTTAAGCTTCTGTTACTGACCTATACCCAGCCAGCCTTATGCTTGCTATTCTGTTGTACTAATGTTCTGGTTTTGTAGCTAATGTTCTAATTAGAGGCAGGAAAAAAATCTAGGATTTGCCATTTACCAGGTCATACACAATCATCTGTTAACTTCAATCATTCTGTTAACTTTATAATTGTAAAGAGTCTTTTACCAGATGTGGAATGAAAGGCAAACACATGATGTTGATTGGGAATTATTAACTATGACCTATACTATTGATAAAGGAAAATAAAAATACTTACACAAGTATTAAGAGTTGGCAACAGGAAGCTAGTGGTAATCAAATGTTTACATCACCCCTTAATGTGTGTTTTACTACACGTAGTTGCTTATTCAAGCAGGAATAATATCTGATTATCAGCTAAGAACCACTGAAAATCTTTTCAAGTGTGCCCCTCACTTCACACTTTAACTGTTATATTTCATTCTTTATTCATTCTTTTGGTGGTTCATAGATTCATAGATGTTTGGGTCAGAAGGGACCTCAGCAGATCATTGAGTCCCCCCCCCTGCCCTGGGCAGGAAAGAGAGCTGGGGTTAGATGACCCCAGCCAGGTTCATGTCTAGCTTCCTCTTAAAGACCCTCTAGGTAGAAGAGAGCACCACCTCTCTTGGAAGTCCAGTCCAGATTCTGGCAACCCTTACTGTAAAGAAGTTTTTCCTGATGTCTAACCTAAATCTGCTGTTTGTCAGTTTGTGGCCATTGTTCCTAGTTACTCCAAGGAGTTCCCTGGTAAACACAGCATCTCCTATTCCTTGCTGTCCCCCCTGATGAATTTGTAGGCAGCCAAAAGGTCACTTTCACCTCTCAGTCTTCTCTTGCAGAGGCTGAAGAGACCCAGGTCCCTCAATCTATCCTCATAGGGCTTTGCCTACAGGCCCCTAACCATACAAATGGCCCTCCTCTAAACCCTCTTGAAGTATGGTGCACAAAACTGGATGCAGTACTCCAACTGCAGCCTGACCAATGCCGCATAGAGGAGAAGTATCACCTCCCTGGACCTGTTCGTCATGCACCTGCTAATGCCTGATAAAGTGCAGTTAGCTTTACTGATCGCTTCATCACATTGACGACTCATATTCATCTTGATGTCATTGACTCCGAGATCCCATTCCACTGCTGTGTTGCTGAGACAGTCCTCCCCCAGCCTGTAGGTATGTTGATCATTCCTGCTCCCTAGGTGCCACACTTTGCACTTGTCTTTGTTGAACTGCATCCTATTCTGTTCTGCCCACTTTTCCAGCCTGCCCAGATCTCCCTGGATTCATTCCCTACCCTCTAGTGCATTAACTTTACCTCCTAATTTGGTATCATTTGAAAATTTGGACAGAGTGCTCTCCACATGCTCAGCCAAGTCACTGATGAAGACACTGAACTGCTCAGATCCAAAGACTGAGCCTTGTGGGACTCCACTGCCCACATCTTTTCAGGGCAATACCAGCTCATCCACAAATACTCTCTGGGTACAACCCCTAAGCCAATTTGCCACCCACCTGACCAGTTAATAATTTACATTACAGTTGCTCAGTTTGTTTATGAGAATAGGATGAGATACTGTATTGAAGGCCTTCTTAAAATCCAAGTAAATGACATCAACCTGTGTCTAAGCATTTTGTGACCTGGTTTGGTTGGCTTAAGTATGTAAAAAATGTCAGTAGTTCCTTTCAATGAAGCTTGACTTGTGAACTAGGTTAAAAAGAGACTTGGAAACAGGAATTCCTTCTTGTTCAAAAGTTTGGGAGTCCCCTTCCAACTTCTCCTAATCATGGAATGCTCCAAGACAGTTAGTATTAGAAAAAGGATGGTGTGGATATAATGAAAGTGTGAGGAAGCTGAAGAAGCTAGAGGATAGATGAATGATGGTATTTCCTATTGTAGTTCATCCAGATATCCTTAAACAAACTACTACCCAATAGGTGGGGTGAAATAACATTTAGAAAAAATAAGTAGTACTTTGTGCACTTTATACCATAAGCAATGTCCTAGATTTCATAGACATTAGGGCTGGAAGGGACCCCAGAGGATCATCAGTCCAGCCCCCCGCCCCAGGGGCAGGAAGTCAGCAGGGATCATAGGATCCCAGCAAGATACGCATCCAAATGTGTCTTGAAGGCGTTCAGCGTGGGTGCTTGAACTGCCTCCAGTGGTAGTCTGTTCCAAACCTTGGCAGCTCAGACAGTGAAGAAGTTCTTTCTTGTGTCTAGCCTGAATCAGTCACAGTGGAGTTTGTGACCGTTTGATCTTGTCATCCCTTGGGGGGCTCTGGTGAACAGATGTTCCCCCAGATCCTGATGAGCACCCCTGATAAGCTTATAGGTGGCCACCAGATCACCCCTGAGCCTGCGCTTTTCCAGGCTGAATAGCCCCATGGCTCTCAGCCTCTCATCATAAGGTCTGTTTTCCTGACCTCTGATCATGCGCGTGGCTCTCCTCTGGACTCTCTCAAGCTTCTCCACATCCTTTTTGAATTGTGGAGCCCAAAACTGGACACAGTACTCCAGCTGCAGCCTCACCAAGGCTGAGTACAGCGGGAGAATGATGTCCTGGGATTTGCTTGAGAAGCATCTAAGAATCCAAGCCAGCGTTTTGCTCACTTTACTAGCCGCAGCATCACATTGAAGGCTCATGTTCATTTTGTGGTCAATCATGACCAGTTTGCCAACAAACTAGTGCGCATTCAGACAGGATGAACACAATTATCAGAAGTCTAGATTGAACATCCACTACAGTGATGGTTAACAGAACTAAATCCTGAGATAAGCTCTGTTTAAAGAGAGCTAAAGATAGTGGACTAGGAAAAATGAAAAGGCAAGTGCTCCAGGAATCACATAAATTGGTAACATTTATGTAAGAAATGTTGAGGTATATCATGCAATCATAGAAATGTAGGGTTAGTAGGAACTTTAAGACATCATCTGTTCCACAGTGCTTTATACATAACACTTGTTTAATACCTCCCAGAATGACACACCTTTTTTTTGCAACAGCATCAGATTGACTCATTCACTTGCTAGTCCACTATATATCCCCAGCATTTTTCCTTTAGTACTGCTGCCTATTAAGCTTTCCCCATTTTTTGGGTGCATTAGAGTCTTACTTAGTATAGTATGAGGTGTGTCTAAACATGCATTTATGCAAGCCTAGATTTACTATGGAGTAAACTACTGCTCAGTAAGTAATTTTTGCCAAGTGTCTCCATGTGTAGGGATCTGTCAGAAAATTTGTTGCCAGGTCCCTCCAGCCCTGGTAGGTAGGTGCCCCTGTGGCCACTGACACCGCTGCAACAGCCAGCACTCATGGCACTAGCTGGTGCAGCAAACCTAGGACTACAAGCTGTGGGTGGATGTCTTTTGGCTGACCCAGACCACTTTCAGGGACCTGCTCCACCAGCTCTGGCCCCACCTGGAATGTCAGGACACTGGCATGCAGCTGCCTCTCCCTGTCAACACCTGCCTGGCCCTGGCACTGCTCAAGCTGCCCATGTTCACCAGCTTCCAGTATGTGGGCCACCTGCTTGGTGTGGGCAAGGCCACCACTGGGGAGGCCATCCTGGAGGTGTGCAGCATCCTCCTGGACATGCTGGCAGACACCATTCTCTGTGTCCAGGTGGTGCAGGCTGTTGTAGACCACTGGGGGACATTTCCACACAAGTGCCAGCTGGACAGGCAACACTTATGACCCCTATGTCTTCCAGAACTCCAGCCTGGCCATGCTGGTAGAGAGCAGGCACTTTGTGCTGGGGTGGCAGACCTGCAACTGGGTGTCATTGTCATCCCATACCTGCTAATTGCGGACCCTGCAGACCCACTCATGCCCTGGCTAATGAGTCCTTATACCAGCCACCTGAACCACTTTAATTGTTGCCTGGGCTGGACCCACATTCTGATTGAATATGCCTTCTGTTGCTGCAAGGGCTGCTGGTGTTCCCTCACTGCCTGCCTCAAAGTCACCAAAGAGAACCTTCCCTGGGTCATCATTACAGCCTGTGTGCTGCACAATATCTGTGAGGCCCAGGGACAGTTGTCCTGAAAAGCCAGGACAGACAAGGTGTGGTGCACACAGGCAGCCTGGCAACAAGGGCACCAGCTGCGGCAGCAGCGGCAGTAGTGTGTCCCCCCCACCGAGACCTCAGGAGAGCCACACACCCATCAGCAGGGGCCAGGGCACTGGGTGTGGGAGACTCTGGCAGACCACCTTCTGGAGAACTCCCTCCTGTAGCCAGCCTGCCCTCACATCCATAGACCCCCTGCCACCTGCCCACCCCCACCACCACTGTCATGCCAGGCACAGCTCCAAACATTGGTGATACATAGGGGGTATATGGAGATGCACGTGCACCCCCTAAGCATGGCAGTGCACCCCCTACTAAAAGGTGTCACCAACACTGTTGGCAGTGCCTGCAGGCAGTCACTGTTCACCACCCTCTCCCCTCGCTACCGACAAGACTGACGGCATCTGCAGGTGGTCAGCAATTACCGCTGGCCACTGGTGATGCTCCCAGTTGGCACTTGCCAACTCTCCCCCCACCCAGCTACTGACAGTGCCGGAGGTGTCTGTGGGACCTCCCTGCTTACCACCACTGCACTTCTGCTGCCACACTCCTACCACCAGGACTGCCATGCCCCCCCAACCACCAGGGGCGTGCGTCATTCATAGATCCAAAAAGCACATGCTTATTCCCCTCACAGTTTCATAGATTTCATAGATTTCATAGCCATTAGGGCTGGAAGGGACCTCGGGAGATCATCGAGTCCAGCCCCCTGCCCAAAGGGCAGGAAGTCAGCTGGGGTCATAG